>NW_025422337.1:0-397519 GCF_011764305.1 Mustela putorius furo | reverse complement strand
CCTCACAGTAAGGCCTCTCAGTGGCTGGAGGGAGAGACAGCATATTGGGCTTGCCATGCCCTAGGCCCCAATTTTTAACCATAGTTCGGGTTGTCCCTTCACTCTTCCCCAGGGCTCTGCTTTGGAACTCCTCTTTTGGTGGGACACCTGATGTAACAACCCTGAAAGGAGTCCTCCATCCAACAGATTGACGAAAAACAATTGGGTTGGGCCAAATCCACAGAGAGCAAGATTCGTCCATGGCCCATGAGGCCTCCTCGACATTCCACGGCCTCGCTGAAACAATCCAGAGACAAAAGCCTGAGCAAGCGCTCAGACTCGCACTATCTTCATATCCTGAAGATGTCTTCTCATGGTTTGTAGATCGGCCTGCCATACCTACGTCCCCAAACATAAGCTGAGTTTGTGTTTTCAGACTTCTGTCCTCAAAGTCCTGGGCCACACACCATCCAGGCTGGGGACCCTGGAGCCACACATTAGGACTGTGCCTACCCAATCCATGGGAATTCTGCCCATTCCATTGTCCAAAATCGTACAAATTAGGAGAACCCTCCAAAGTCCCTGAGGCCATCCCAATAGTATAGGTCGCCCGGGACAAAAAGGTCAGTCTGTACACCAGCTGAGCATCTACCTCCACTCATACCCTAGATGGATGTCCCCAGAGAAGAAGATTGAACCAGACAGGACCCTAGGGCAAAATCGGATCCATTGCTTTGGTTTACAGGCATGTCTCCTCAAAACCCTGGATTCCAATACCAGCATTGGGGTTTTCCTGAGGCACCCATCAGAACAAACCTCGTCTCCACAAGGAAACTTGTGCATGGGAGCTATGTCAAAAGCTGAGGAGAATACTTCAGGGTCCCGGTGCCACCGCCCATTCAAGGCCCTCATGGACACAAACACACATTAGACCCTCCTCAGGAAAGTCCATTTCAACTCAGCCACCCGGTTGCTCCCGCAGAGCCATCAGATCTAAACTGTCTTGTCGCTAGGAGACAATTGGAATGCGAGGCGGGCTTCCCAGGCATCCATCCTCGAACGTTGGTCTGGACTCATCCATATGGGATGTCCTGGAGCTGTCCAACAGGTCTCAATTGTCCCGCAGAAGGAATCCTTGGAGGGGATCCCACCACTCCCAACGTGGGAAAACCTCCACGCTCTCGAGAATCCGCTCCCTTCATGAAGGGGCCGTCATGAACAGAAAATCCAAGCTGAGCCAACGTCTGATCCTCGCTCTGACTTCAGATGCATGAGATATTGCTTCAGATCTTCAGGGGGTACATGCCGTGCCCTCGCCCTGAAACCCAAGTCTAGCTTGTGTTCTCAGACTTCCATCCTCACACTCCTGGCCCCAAGCCCACAAGTTTGGCAATTCCGGACCATCATTGCAGCACTCTGCCTGCCCTCTAGAAAAAAATATTGCCTAATGAGCTGCCCGGGCACATTAAATGAGAATAAACCTACGGCACTCGAATGTACCCAAATTATAGTCTAACCTGGGCACTAATGCACTGTCTGACACAACCTGAGCCGGACCTCCTGGCAACACCCAGACAGCTGACCGCACACTGAGCACATCAGACCCGCCATGGCCTTAGGTCATCATCTCTTCCCTACCTCAGTTTTCAGGCTTCAGAACCTAGACCTTATCTCCAATCACTGCCCAGGGGTGACTGTGATGCAGAAATCAGAACTCCTGCTTACCCAGGCAAGAAACCTTGTGGTTGGCATGTTGTCCAACGTTCAGTGTAGGAGAAACCAGCATTCACCCTGAGGCCCGCCCATTCTTGAGTGCGACGAGGGCATAAACACGCATTGTGACCCTCAGCGTGAGTCCTGTCCTCTAGTAAATCCTCTCAGTGGCTGGACCATTAGATGTCATAATGGGCTTGACATGTCCCTAGGCCCCAATTTTAACCAGATTTCTGGTTGTCCAGTCGCCTCCCCAGGGCTCTACTGGAATCCCTCATTTGGTGGGACACCTGAGGTTGAAAAACAAAACAACAAATCAACAACAACAAAAAACGGACTTCTTCCATCCCACAGAATGACCCCAAACTCTTTGGACGGGGCCAAACCCCAGAGAGTAAGACTCGTCCATTTCCCATGAAGTCACCCGGAAATTTCACGACCATGAGTGACACGATATCCAGAGACAAAAACTTGAGCAAGAGCCTCACACTCGCCCTTTTTCATATCCAAGAGTTCTCCTCATGGTCTGTAGATCAGTCCTGCCATACCTATGACCTGAAACATAAGCCGAGTTTGTGTTTTCAGACAACTGTCCAAACAGCCGGCCTACACACCCTACAGGCTCAGGCCCTGGAGCCAAACCTGAGGACTGTGCTTGCCCTCCTCACCAGGGAATTTTGTGTGCCCATTCAATGGCCACAACCCAACTAAGAGGATAAACCTCCAAAGTTCCCTGAGGCCATCCCAATATTTGGTGGCTTCCCAGGACAACAGGGGCAATCTGAGCCCATCTGAGCACCTACCTGCACTCAGACCCGTACTCCGTAGCACTGTAATCCCCAGAGGAAATAATAGGAAACCAACAGGCCCCTAGGCCACCTATCGGATCATTTCTGTGGTTTCTCAGACCTTTCTTGGCATTCTCCTCAGCAGGCTGGATATCCTCACCACAGAATATGGATCGTTTCTTTTGAACACCACATCAGAACAAATTTATTCATCCTCCCACTTATGGGAAACTTGCACGATTTGGAGCTGTGTGCCCGTGAAATTGATGATTTTTACAGCCTCTCTTAGGATTTTGAAACCCTTCAGGCCCTGGCTACCCAGGGCCATTCCGCTTCATTCATCAAGATCTCCATAGACCATACAAATAATTCTCATACCTTAGGGACACATCCAACCCCGGGACCCGCCAGTCCTTTTCCCATGCCTCCTAACCTCAGCCTCCTCGGTGGGCCCCTCTCATTTCCACAGCATCCAGCAGATCTAACCTGTCTTGTTGCTTGGAGACAATTGGAATGCGAGGTGGGCTACCCAGCCATCCATCCTTAGAACCCTGCTCAATCGTTGTCCTGGAGCCAACCAACAGGTCTCAATTGTCCTGCAGAAGAATCTTTGCAGTTGGGAGCTTCTCACAACTCCCATCGTGGAAAACCCCATGGCCTCGTGATCCCCCCTTCAAGAAGGGGCCAGGGACAGAAGTCCAACCTGAGCGATCGTCTGATCCTCGCCCTGACTTCAGATGCACGAGATCTCGATTCAGGTCTGTAGATTGTGCCTGCCATATCCTCACCCAGAAACCTAGGCCTAGCTTGGTTCTCAGACTTCCGTCCTCAGACTACTGGCCCACAAGCCCTCCAGTTTGGCAATCCAGAACTAATTGTCACCACTTTTTTTCCTGAAATGCGTTTAAAGTTTACTATGGGGATCTCTTAAAACCTCCAAAGGATTGGATCAACCGGCTCGGTTTCACCGACTCCTCCACCAGCAAATCTCGATTTTGTTTTTTTAGGTGTCCCCTTGCCATTTCACGCATCATTTGACTCCATTTAGTCCTGGCCCCAGAACCATTCTTTTACTGGTGGGTCTCTCTGACCTCTCGCCGTTAAGTTCTCCTACATTAAACTTTAATACAGTCGTCTCGACTTCCTCCCCTATCCGTCCTTCAGATTCCTCCCAGCTTCCCTTTTATCCATTATTTTTAATATCCCTATTACCCTGGGGTTACCTTTGCCACCAAATTCATCCACTGAAGGACAGGTCTCGTTCACATTTTGGCAAAAAATGAGCATTTTTCGTCCTTCCACGGTTTTGATATTCACCTTTTGCACCCACGACCACTCCTCAATTTTTTACAACAAATGAGAGACCACCATTTCAACCTGCACCGTGTTTTCCGGCTTGCTTTTTTTCTCTTCACCACTCGCCCAAATTATATACCTCAGGCATTTCACTGCCCCTGTCCAAGGCCCCCTTTTCCCCTTCCCCCCCCCATGATCGGCCACCATGCTCATTCACCCCCATTTCTTCACTTCATTATTCCCCCACCTAAGCCACCAATGCTTGGCGTCTCTGAGCAGATTCCAGTAGCCGAAATTCACCTGGTTTGTGTTTCAAGACTTTCTTTCGTTTCACCCCCTCCCACACCATCCGCTGGGCCCCTGGAGCCACACATGAGGACTGTGCCTACCCATACCACCGGGGAATTCTGCCCATTCCATTGGTCCAACATCATACAAATTATCAAGAACCGCCGTCACGTCCGTGAGGCCATCCCTCTTCTATATGACATTCGGACCAATAAGGTCTGTCCTCTTCACCTAGACTCTCCTACCTCCACTCTCTTCGCCTAGCCGGATTTTGTCCATATACTGATTGACTTTTCCGGAATCCAGTCCAAAATCTTCGATCCATTGCTTTTCATTTACAGTCATGTCTCCAGCAACCCTTACATCCAATTGTGCATTGTAGTTTTGTCCTGAGGCCAGACCCAGTCTTTAAACTTGTCCTGTTACCTGAAAACCCCTTTTAAGCTCCCTTCTTTTCTATGAGAATACTTCCAAGGGCCCACCGTCACCGCCGGTCCATTCCAAGGCCGATCATGCGCCTCACACACATTGACGTTATTTTTGGACCCTCAGCGATTTGACTCAGACCACCCGTTGCTCCCTTCAGAGCCTTCAGTCAGTCTAAACTGTCTTATCTCTAGGACAGTACGATTGGGGATGCTTTCATGTACCCTAGGCCACCCTCCTTTTCGACACCTTAGTTTCTGGGTTTTCATGCACCATTGGATCTTCCACAGCTGGCAGCAGGTCTCGCAATTTGGAATTCCGCATTTGTGTATGGGACATCTTTGCCCCTGCCCACGTCATAACTTCCAACCCTCGAAAACCTCCACGCTCCCACACCCCAAAGAGGGAAAACTCCCTTCATGACGGTGGTACGTCAATGAACAGAAATCCAAGCTGTGGCCAAGGTCTGATCCTCGCTCTGACTTCAGAAGCATGAGATAGCTTCTTGCTTCAGATCTTCAGGGTCCCCCCATGCCGTGGCCCTCAAGCCCTGAACCCCAGTCTAGCATCATTGTTCTCCAGACTCCCATCCTCACACTCCCCTCCCCGAAGGCCTACACGTTTGGCAAATTCTCAACCATCATTGCATCACTCTGCCTGCCCTCTAGAGAAAAATATATTGCCCTAATTATCTTGCCCAATCGACACGTAGACTTATAAAATAACCTACACGCAACTGAAGGAACCCAAAATTATAGTAGTCTAACAACCTGGGCACGTAATGCACTGTTTCCTGACACGACCCTGAGCCGGGACCCGTAGACTTCCTGAGCAACACCCAGACAGAGCTGACCGCACACTGAGCACATGCAGACACCGAACCGCCATCATGGGAACCTTCTCCTCAATCATCATCTCATCCCCTCACCTCAGTTTTCAGGCTTCCTTCAGAACCTATTACCTTATCTCCAAATCATTGCCCAGGGGTGACTGGAGCTGTCATAAAATCAGAACTCCTCCTTACCCAGGCAAGAAACCTTGTGCGTTGCCATGTTGTCCTACCGGCTCCAGTGGAGGAGGAATCCCCAGCATTAACACTGAGTTTTCCCCCCCGCCCATTCTCGAGTGCGACGAGGGTTTATGGGCTAAAACACGCCTTTCGACCCTCAGCGTGAGTGACCCCTGACCTCTAGTAAAGTCCTCTCAGTGGCTGGACCATTATATGTCATAAATGGTCTTGACATGTCCCAAGCCCCCAATTTTTACCAAGATTTCTGGTTATCCAGTCCAGAACTCCCCAGGGCCTCTACTCTGGAATCCCTCATTTGGCGGGACCCTGAGGTTGAAAAAACAAAACAAAACAACATCACAACAACAAACAAAAAAAGGACTTCTCTTTCCATCCCACAGAGTGACCCAAACTCCTTGTACGGGTGCACAACCCCTAGAGATTAAGACTCGTCCATTTCCCATGAAGTCACCCGGTAATTCACCGACCATGAGTGACACTAATATCTAGAGACAAAACGTGCAGCAGAGTCTCACACTCGCCCCAGCTTTTTTCATATCCCAAAGTGTTCTCCTAATGTTCTGTAGAATCAGTTCTTCCGCCATACCTATGACCTAAACATAAGCCGAGTTTGTGTTTTTCAGACAACTGTCCACAACAGTTCTGGTCTACACAACACCCCAACAGGCTCAGGCCCCTGAGTCCAAACCTGAAGACCTGTGCTTGCCCTCTCCAAGTGAATTGTATGTGCCCTTCCAATGGCCACAACCCTAACTAAGAGGATCAACCTCCCAAATCCTGAGGCCATCCCAATAGTTGTGGCTTCTCCCAGGACAAACACGGGCAATCTGAGCCTAATTGTGCACCTACCTGCACTCATACCCGTAGACTGATACCCCCGATGTTAATAAGTACGAACAGGCCCTAGGCACCTATCGGATCCATTGCTTTGGTTTTAAGGCATCTCTCCTCAGAGGCTTGGATTTCAATAACAGCATATGGCTGTTTTCTTTCTTACTTGACTCACCCATCAGAACAAATCTCAATCTACACATTGGAAACTTGTACGTTGAGCTGTGTGAAAGCCTCTCGCTTTAGGAGAACCATTCAGGGCCCCAGTGCCAACCAGCTTCATTCCAAGGATCTCCATAGACACAAAATCATATTAGGACACATGCACGGGAGAGTCCAATTCACCTCAGCATATTCGTTTTGCTCCGCGAGATCCAGCAGTATCTAACTTTTCTTGTTGCTAGGAGACAATTGGAATGCCGAGGTGGCCTACCCTGCCATCCATCCTTAGAACCCCTGCTCAGAATCCATTGGCCAGGAGCCAACAAACAAGTCTCAATTTTCCTGCAGAAGAATCTTTGCAGTTGGGAGCTTTCTCACTACTCCCCATCGTGAAAAACAACCATGGCCTGATCGTGATCCCCCCCCCCCCCTTTATGAAGGGGCCATCAGGGACCTAATGTCCAACCTGAGAAATCGTCTGATCCTCACCCTGACTTCAGATGCACGAGATCTCGATTCAGTCTCTATATTTGTGCCTGCCATGTCCTCACCCCGAAACCTAAGCCTAGCTTGTGTCCTCAGACTTCCGTCCTCAGACTAATGGCCCACAAGCCCTCCAGTTTGGCAATCCAGAATTACAATGCAGCACTCTGCTTGCCCTCCAGAAGAAAAACATTGCCCTCTGGGGCTACCTAGAAACCCCAAATGAAGATCAACCTGCACGCCACTTGGCTTCGTACCCAAAATATATATAGGCTGACCTGGGCAATAATGCCCTTTCTGACAGAGCCTGAGCCTGGACCTCCTGGCCCCAAACCCAGACAGCTTGCCGCTCACTGAGCACATAGGACCAGCCATTGCCTTAGGTCGTTATCTTTTCCCAACCTCGGTTTTCAGGATTTCAGATCCTAGACCTTATCCAATCACTTCCCAGGTTTGAAAATGATGCAGAAAATCAGAACTCCTTCCCAATGGCAAGAACCTTGTGGTTGGCTTGTTGTCCAACGTTCAGTGTAGTGGAAACCTGTTTATCCGATGAGGCCCCGCCATTGCTCGCGGGCCACATAGGTGGCAAACTCACATTGTGACCCACAGCCTTAGCCCAGTCCTCAGGTAAGGCCTCTCAGTGGCTGGATGAAGAGACAGCATATTGGGCTTGCCATGCCCATAGGCCCCAATTTTTAACCATAGTTCGGGTTGTCCCTTCACTCTTCCCCAGGTCTCTGCTTTGGAATTCCTCTTTTGGGGGTGGTGGGACACCTGATGTAACAACCCTGAAAGGAGTCCTCCATCCAACAGATTGACCGAAAAACAATTGGGATTGGGCCAAATCCACAGAGAGGAAGATTCGTCCATGGCCCATGAGGACCTCCTCGACATTCCACGGCCATCGCTGAAACAAAATCCAGAGACAAAAGTCTGAGCAATAAGCGCCTCAGACTCGCACTTTCTTCATATCCTGAAGATGTCTTCTCATGGTTTGTAGATCGGGCCTGCCATACCTACGTCCCCATACATAAGCTGAGTTTGTGTTTTCAGACTTCTGTCCTCAAAGTCCGGGCCACACACCATTCAGGCTGGGGATCCTGGAGCCACACATTAGGACTGTGCCTACCCAATCCATGGGAATTCTGCCCATTTCCATTGTCCAAAATCGTACAAATTAGGAGAACCCTCCAAAGTCCCTGAGGCCATCCCAATAGTATAGGTCGCCTGGGGACAAAAAAGGTCAGTCTGACACCAGCTGAGCATCCTACCTCCACTCATACCCTAGATGGATGTCCCCAGAGAGAAGAAGATTGAACCAGACAGGACCCTAGGCCAAAATCGGATCCATTGCTTTGGTTTACAGGCATGTCTCCTCAAAAACCCTGGATTCCTAATACCAGCATTGGTGTTTTCCTGAGGCACCCATCACATCCAAACTAGTCTCCACAAGGAAACTTGTGCATGGGAGCTATGTCAAAAGCTGAGGAGAATACTTCAGGGTCCCGGTGCCACCGCCCCATTCCCAAGGCCCTCATGGACACAAACACACATTAGACCCCATCCTCAGGAAAGTCCATTTCAACTCAGCCACCCCGGTTTGCTCCCACAGAGCCATCAGATCTAAACTGTCTTGTCGCTAGGAGGAGACAATTGGAATGCGAGGCGGGCTTCCCAGGCATCCATCCTCGAACGTTGGTCTGGACTCATCCATATGGGATGTCCCTGGAGCTGTCCAACAGGTCTCAATTGTCCCGCAGAAGGAATCCTTGGAGGGGGCATCCCACCACTCCCAACGTGGGAAAAACTCCACGCTCTCGAGAATCCGCTCCTTTTCATGATGGGGCCGTTTCATGAACAGAAAAAATCCAAGCTGAGCCAACGTCTGATCCTCGCTCTGACTTCAGAAGCATGAGATATTGCTTCAGATCTTCAGGGGGTACATGCCGTGGCCTCGCCCTGAAACCCAAGTCTAGCTTGTGTTCTCAGACTTCCCATCCTCACACTCCTGGCCCCGAAGCCTACAAGTTTGGCAATTCCGGACCATCATTGCAGCACTCTGCCAGCACTCTAGAAAAAATATATTTCCTAATGAGCTGCCCAGGCACATTAAATGAGAATAAACCTACACGGCACTCGAATGTACCAAAATTATAGAATCTAACCTGAGCAGTAATGCACTGTCTGACACAACATGAGCTGGGAACTCCTGAGCAACACCCAGACAGCTGACAAAACACTGAGCACATCAGTCCCGCCATGGGCTTACATCATCATCTCTGCCCTACCCTCAGTTTTCAGGCTTCAGAACCTAGACCTTATCTCCAATCACTGCCCAGGGGTGACTGTGATGCAGAAATCAGAACTCCTGCTTACCCAAGGCAAGAAACCTTGTGGTTGCCATGTTGTCCTACGTTCAGTGTAGGAGAAACCAGCATTCACACTGAGGTCACGCCCATTCTTGAGTGCGACGAGTGCATAAACACGCATTGTGACCCTCAGCGTGATTCCTGACCTCTAGTAAATCCTCTCAGTGGCTGGACCATTAGATGTCATAATGGGCTTGACATGTCCCTAGGCCCCAATTTTTAACCAGATTTCAGGTTATCCATTCACAACTCCCCAGGGCTCTACTCTGGAATTCCTCATTTGGTGGGACACCTGAGGTTGAAAAAACAAAACAAAACAAATCAACAACAACAACAACAAAAAAGGACTTCTTCCATCCCACAGAGTGACCCCAAACTCCTTGGCCGGGGCCAAACACCCAGAGCGTAAGTCTCGTCCATTTCCCATGAAGTCACCCGGTAATTTACCGACCATGAGTGACATAATATCTAGAGACAAAAACGTGAGCAAGGGTCTCACACTCGCCCATTTTTCATATCCCAAAGTGTTCTCCTAATGTTTGCTGTAGATCAGTCCTGCCCATACCTATGACCTGCAACATAAGCCGAGTTTGTGTTTTCAGACAAATGTCCCAACAGCTCTGGCCTACACACCCAAACAGGCTCAGGCCCCTGAGGCCAAACCTGAAGACTGTGCTTGCCCTCTCCAAGGGAATTGTATGTGCCCATTCCAATGGCCACAACCCTACTAAGAGAATAAACCTCCAAAATTCCTGAGGCCATCCCAATAGTTGTGGCTTCCCAGGACAAACAGGAGTAATCTGAGCCCAATTGTGCACGTACATGCACTCAGACCCGTAGACTGATATCCCCAGAGGTAATAAGGAACGAAAAGGCCCCTAGGCACCTATCGGATCCATTGCTTTGATTTCGAGGCATCTCGCCTCAGAGGCCTGGTTTTCAATAACAGGATATGGCTGTTTTGTGACTCATCATCAGAACAAATCTCATCTACACATGGGAAACTTGTACAATGGAGCTGTGTGAAAGCCTCTCTTTAGGAGAAACCCTTCAGGGCCCCAGTGCCACTATTGCCCTTTCTGACACAGCCTGAGCCTGGACCTCCTGGCCCCACCCAGACAGCTGGCCGCACACTGAGCACATCGGACCCGCCTTGGCCTTAGGTCGTCATCTCTTCTCAACCTCGGTTTTCAGGCTTCAGAACCTAGACCTTATCTCCAATCACGGCCCGGGTGTGAAAATGATGCAGAAATCAGAAGTCTTTCCCCATGGCAAGACACCTTGTGGTTGGCATGTTGTCCAAGGTTCAGTGTCGTTGACACCTGTGTGGCCCATGAGGTCCCGCCCATGCTTGCGGGCCACATTGGTCACAAACACACACATTGTGACCCTCAGCCTGAGCCCAGTTCTCAGGTAAGGCCTCTCAGTGGCAGGATGGAGAGACAGCATATTTGGGCTTGCCCATGCCAGTAGGCCCCAATTTTTAACCATAGTTCGGGTTGTCCCTTCACTCTTCCCCAGGGCTCTGCTTTGGAATTCCTCTTTTGGTGGGACACCTGAGGTAACAAACCTGAAAGGAGTCCTTCCATCCCACAGATTGACGAAAAACAATTGGGATCGTGCCAAATCCACAGAGAAAACAAGATTCGTCCATGGCCCATGAGGTCTCCGCAACATTCCATCCCACGGCCATCGCTGATACAAAATCCAGAGACAAAAGCCTAAGCACGAGCTTCAGACTCGCTCATTCTTCATATCCTGAAGAGTTCTTCAGATAAGAACTTACACCGCACTCGAATGCACCCAAAATATATAGTCTAACCTGGGCACTAATGCACTGTGTGACAACCTGAGCTCGGACCTCGTGACCAAACCCAGACAGCTGACCGTACACTGAGTACATCAGACCCCGCCATGGCCTTAGGTCATCATCTCTTCCCTACCTCAGTTTTCAAGCTTCAGAACCTAGACCTTATCTCCAATCACTGACCAGGGGTGACTGTGATGCAGAAATCAGACATCCTCCTTACCCATGGCAAGAAACCTTTGTGGTTGGCATGTTGTCCAACGTTCAGTGTAGGAGAAACCCAGCATTCAGCCTGAGGCCCCCCCCCCATTTTGAGTGCGACGAGGGCATGAAACACGCATTGTGACCCTCAGCGTGAGTCCTGTCCTCTACTACGTCCCCTCAGTGGCTAGAACATTAGATGTCATAATGGGCTTGAAGTGTCCCTAGGCCCCAATTTTTAACCAGATTTCTGGTTGTCCAGTCGCCCCTCCCCAGGGCTCTACTCTGGAATCCCTCATTTGTTGGGACACCTGATGTTGAAAAACAAAACAAAACAAACAAAAAAAATCAACAACAACAGTGCAACGGACTTCTTCCATCCCACAGAATGACCCAAAACTCTTTGGACGGAGCCAAACCCTCAGAGAGTAAGACTCGTCCATTTCCCATGAAGTCACCCGGAAATTTCACGACCATGAGTGACACGATATCCAGAGACAAAAACTTGACCAGAGCCTCACACTCGCCCTTTTTTTTCATATCCCGAAGACTTCTCCTCATGGTCTGTAGATCTGTCCTGCCATACCTATGATCAGAAACATAAGCCGAGTTTGTGTTTTTTAGACAACTGTCCAAAGAGCCCTGGCCTACACACCCTACAGGCTCAGGTCCCTGGAGCCAAACCTGACGACTGTGCTTGCCCTCTCCAAGGGAATTGTATCTGCCAACTCCAATGGCAAAAACCATACTAATAGTATAAATCTCCAAAGTCCTTGAGGCCATCCCTATATTGTGGCTTCCCAGGACAAATGGGGGCAATCAGGGGCCATCTGAGCAGCTACCGGCACTCAGACCGATAGACTGATGTGCCCAGACGTAAAAAGGAACCAACAGACACCTAGGCATCTATCGGATCCATTGCTTTGGTTTCCAGGCATCTCTCCTCAGAGGCCTGGATTTCAATAACAGCATATGGCTGTTTCTTGACTCACCCATCAGAACAAATCTCATCTACACATGGGAACCTTACACGATGGAGCTATGTGAAAGCCTCTCTTTAGGAGAACCCTTCAGGTCCCCAGTGCCACACCACCGCTTCATTCCCAAGGTCTCCATAGACACAAAAAACAAATTAGGACACATCCACGGGAGAATCCATTTCAACTCAGCCTCCTCGGTTGCTCCCCCAGATCCAGCAGATCTAACCTGTCTTGTTGCTTGGAGACAATTTGGAATGCGAGGTGGGCTACCCAGCCATCCATCCTTAGAACCCTGCTCGGAATCGGTGTCCTGGAGCCAACCAACAGGTCTCAATTGTCCTGCAGAAGAATCTTTGCAGTTGGGAGCATCTCACAACTCCCATCGTGGTAAAACCTCCATGGCCTTGTGATCCACCCCCCCTTCAAGAAGGGGCCATCAGGGACAGAATGTCCAACCTGAGCGACCATCTGATCCTTTCCCTGACTTCAGAAGCACGAGATCTCGATTCAGGTCTGTAGATTGTGCCTGCCATATCCTCACCCAGAAACCTAGGCCTAGCTTGGGTTCTAAGACTTCCGTCCTCAGACTACTGGCCCACAAGGCCTCCAGTTTGGCAATCCAGAACTACAATGCAGCACTCTGCTTGCCCTCCAGAAGAAAAACATTGCCCCCTCGGGCTACCCAGAAACCCCAAATGAGGATCAACGGGGCACGCCATTCGGCTGTACCCCAAATATATAGGATGACCAGGGTACTAAAGCCCTTTCTGACACAGCCTGAGCCTGGAACTCCTGGCCCAACACAGTCAGCTGGCCGCACACTGAGCACATCGGACTCACCATGGCCTTATGTCGTCATCTCTTCTCAATCTCGGTTTTCAGGCTTCCGAAACTAGACCTTATCTCCAATCACGGCCCGGGTGTGAAAATGATGCAGAAATCAGAACTCTTTTCCCCATGGCTAGAAACCTTTTGGTTGGCATGTTGTCCAAGGTTCAGTGTACATGAAACCAGTGTGGCCCATGAGGCCCCGCCCAAGTTTGGGGGCAACATTGGTCACAAACACACATTGTGACCCTCAGCCTGAGCCCAGTCCTCAGGTAAGGCCTCTCAGTGGCTGGATGGAGAGACAGCATATTGGGCTTGCCATGCCCCTAGGCCCCAAATTAAACCATAGTTTGGGATGTGCCTTCACTCTTCCCCAGGGTTCTGCTTTGGAATTCGTCTTTTGGGTGGACACCTGAGGTAACAAACCTGAAAGGAGTCCTCCCATCCCAGAGATTGACGAAAAAACAATTGGGATCGGGCCAAATCCACAGAGAGCAAGATTCGTCCATGGCCATGAGGCCTCCCCAACATTCCACGGCCATCGTTGATAGAAAATTCCAGAGACAAAAGCCTGAGCAGGCACCTCAGACTCTCTCATTCTTCAATTCCTGAAGAGTTCTTCAGATAAGAACCTACATGGCATTCGAATTCACCCAAAATATATATAGTCTAACCTGGGCACTAATGCACCGTATGACAACCTGAGCCCGGACCTCGTGACCAACACCCAGACAGCTGACCGCACACTGAACACATCAGACCCACCATGGACTTAGGTAATCATCTCTTCCCTACCTCAGTTTTCAGGCTTTAGAACCTAGACCTTATCACCAATCACTGCCCAGGGGTGACTGTGAAGCATAAATCAGAACTCTTCGTTACCAATGTTAAGAAACCTTGTGGTTGGCATGTTGTCCAACGTTCAATGTAGGAGAAACCAGCATTCACCCTGAGGCCCCGCCCATTCATGAGTGCGACGAGGGCATAAACACGCATTGTGAACCTCAGCGTGAGTCCTGTCCTCTAGTACGTCCTCTCAGTGGCTGGACCATTAGATGTCATAATGGGCTTGACATGTCCCTAGGCCCCAATTATTAACCAGATTTCTGGTTGTCCAGTCGCCCCTCCCCAGGGCTCTACACTGGAATACCTCAATTGGTGGGACACCTGAGGTAACAAACCTGAAAGGAGTCCTCCCATCCCACAGATTGATGAAAAACAATTGGGATCGGGCCAAATCCACAGAGAGCAAGATACGTCCATGGCCCCTGAGGCCTCTCCAACATTCCACGGCCATCGCTGATATAAAATCCAGAGACAAAAGCCTGAACACGCACCTCAGACTCGCTCATTCTTCATATCCTGAAGAGTTCTTCAGATAAGAACATACACAGCACTCGAATGCACCCAAAATATATAGTCTAACCTGGGCACTAATGCACCGTCTGTCAACCTGAGCCCGGACCTCATGATCAACACCCAGACAGCTGACACACACTGAGCACATCAGACCCGACATGGCCTTAGGTCATCATCTCTTCCCTACCTCAGTTTTCAGGCTTCAGAACCTACACCTTATCTCCAATCACTGCCCAGGGGTAACTGTGATGCAGAAATCAGAACTCTTCCTTAACCATGGCAAGAAACCTTGTGGGTGGCATGTTGTCCAACGTTCAGTGTAGGAGAAACCAGCATTCACCCTGAGGCCCCGCCCATTCTTGAGTGCGAAGAGGGCATAAACAAACACGCATTGTGACCCTCAGCATGAGACCTGTCCTCTAGTACGTCCTCTCAGTGTCTGGACCATTAGATGTCATAATGGGCTTGACATGTCCCTAGGCCCCAATTTTTATCCAGATTTCTGGTTGTCCAGTCGCCCCTCCCCAGGGATCTACTCTGGAATCCCTCATTTGGTGGGACCCCTGAGGTTGAAAAACAAAAAAAAAAAAAAAAAAAAAAAACAAATCAAAAACAGAACAACCAACTTCTTCCATCCCACAGAATGACCCCAAACTCTTTAGACGAGGCCAAACCCCCAGAGAGTAAGACTCGTCCATTTCCCATGAAGTCACCCGGAAATTTCACGACCATGAGTGACACGATATCCAGAGACAAAAAACTTGAGCAAGAGCCTCACACTCGCCGTTTTTTTTCATATCCCGAAGAGTTCTCCTCATGGTCTGTAGATCAGTCCTGCCATACCTATGACTCGAAACATAAGCCGAGTTTGTGTTTTCAGACAACTGCCCAAACAGCCCTAGCCTACACACCCTACAGGCTAAGGCCCCTGGAGACATACCTGACGACTGTGCTTGCCCTCTCCAAGGGAATTGTATGTGCCCATTCCAATGGCCACAACCCACTAATAGGATAAACCTCCAAAGTCCCTGAGGCCATCCCAATATTTGTGCCTTCCCAGGACATACAGGGGCAATCTGGGCCCATCTGAGAACCCTACCGGCACTCAGACCCAGAGACTGATGTCCCCAGAGGCAAAAAGGAAAGAACAGGCCCCTAGGCACCTATCGGATCCATTGCTCTAGTTTCCAGGCATCTCTCCTCAGAGGCCTGGATTTCCATAACTGCATATGGCTGTTTCTTGACACACCCGTCAGAACAAATCTCATCTACACATGGGAAACTTGCACGATGGAGCTGTGTGAAAAGCCTCTCTTTAGGACAACCCTTCAGGGCCCCTGTACCACCGCTTCAATCCAAGGTCTCCATTGACACAAAATCATATTAGGACACATCCACGGGAGAGTCCATTTCAACTCAGCCTCCTTGTTCGCTCTCCCAGATCCAGCAGATCTAACCTGTCTTGTTTTGCTTGGAGACAATTGGAATTCGAGGTGGGCTACCCAGCCATCCATCCTTAGAACCCTGATCGGAATCATTGTCCTGGATCCAACCAACAGGCCTCAATTTTCCTGCAGAAGAATCTTTGCAGTTGGGAGCTTCTCAGAACTCCCATCTTGGGAAAACCACCATGGCCTCGTGATCCACCCCCCCTTCAGGAAGGGGCCATCGGGGACAGAATGTCCAACCTGAGCGATCGTATGATCCTCGCCGTAACTTCAGATGCACGAGATCTCGATTCAGGTCTGTAGATTGTGCGTGCCATATCCTCACCCAGAAACCTAGGCCTAGCTTGGGTTCTCAGACTTCCGTCCTCAGACTACTGGCCCATAAGCCCTGCAGTTTGGCATTCCAGAACTACAATGCAGCATTCTGCCTGCCCTCCAGAAAAAAAAAAAAAATTGCCCTCTGGGGCTACCCAGAAACCCCAAATGAGGATCAACCTGCATGCCATTTGGCTGTACCACAAATATATAGGCTGACCTGGGCACTAGTGCCCCTTCTGACACAGCCTGAGCTTGGAACTCCAGGCCCCACCCAGACAGCTGGCCGCATACTGAGCACATCGGACCCGCCATGGCCTTAGGTCGTCATCTCTTCTGAACCTCGGTTTCAGGCTTCAGAACCTAGACCTTATCTCCAATCACCGCCCGGGTTTGAAAATGATGCACGAATCAGACCTCTTTCCCCATGGCAAGAAACCTTGTGGTTGGCATGTTTTCCAAGGTTCAGTGTAGTTGAAAACCGTGTGGCCCATGAGGAGCCGCCCATGCTTGCGGGCCACATTGGTCACAAACACACATTGTGACCCTCAGCCTGAGCCCAGTCCTCAGTTAAGGCCTCTCAGTGGCTGGATGGAGAGACAGCATATTGGGCTTGGATGCCCCTAGGCCCCAATTTTCAACCGTAGTTCGGGTTTTCCCTTCACTCTTCCCCAGGGCTCTGCTTTGGAATTCCTCTTTTGGTGGGACACCTGAGGTAACAAACCTGAAAGGAGTCCTCCCATCCCACAGGTTGACGAAAAAAAACAATTGGAATCGCTCAAAATCCACAGAGAGCAAGATTCGTCCATGGCCCATGAGGCCTCCCCAACATTCCACGGGCCATCGATGATACAAAATCCAGAGACAAAAGCCTCAGCATGCGCCTCAGACTCGCTCATTGTTCATATCCTGAAGAATTCTTCAGATAAGAACCTCCACGGCATCGAAAACACCCAAAATATATAGTCTAACCTGGGTGCTAATACACTGTCTGAGAACCTGAGCCCGGACCTCGTGACCAAACACCCAGACAGCTGACCGCACACTGAGCACATCAGACCCGCCATGGCCTTAGGTCATCATCTCGTCCCTACCTCAGTTTTCAGGCTTCTGAACCTAGACATTATCTCCAATCACTTCCCCTGGGTGACTGTGATGCAGAAATTAGAACTCTTCCTTTACCCATGGTAAGGAACCTTGTGGTTGGCATGTTATCCAACGTTCAGTGTAGGAGAAACCAGCATTCACCCCTGAGGCCTCGCCCATTCTTGAGTGCGACGAGGGGCATAAAACACGCATTGTGACCCTCAGTGTGAGTCCTGTCCTCTAGTACGGCCTCTCAGTGGCTAACATTAGATGTCATAATGGGCTGGACATGTCCCTAGGCCCCAATTTTTAACCAGATTTCTTATTGTCCAGTCGCCCCTCCCCAGGGCTCTACTCTGGAATCCCTCATTTGGTGGGACACCTGAGGCTGAAAAACAAAACAAAACAAATCAACAACAACAGAACAACGGACTTCTTCCATCCCACAGAATGACCCCAATCTCTTTGGACGGGTCCAAACCCCCAGAGATTAAGACTCGTCCATTTCCCATGAAGTCACCCGGAAATTTCACGACCATGAGTGACACGATATCCAGAGACAAAAACTTGAGCAAGAGCCTCACACTCGCCCTTTTTTCATATCCCGAAGAGTTCTCCTCATGGTCTGTAGATCAGTCCTGCCATACCTATGACCCGAAACATAAGCCGAGTTTGTGTTTTCAGACAACTGTCCAAAGAGCCCTGGCCTACACACTCTACAGGCTCAGGCCCCTGGAGCCAAACAAGAAGACTGTGCTTGCCCTCTCCAAGGGAATTGTATGTGCCCATTCCAATGGCCACAACCCTACTAATAGGATAAACCTCCAAAGTCCCTGAGGCCATCCCTATATTTCGGGCTTCCCAGGACAAATGGGGCAATCTGGGACCATCTGAGCACCTACCGGCACTCAGACCCGTAGACTGATGTCCCCAGAGGTAAAAAGGAACGAACAGGCCCATAGGAACCTATCGGATCCATTGCTTCGGTTTCCAGGCATCTCTCTTTAGAGATACTTAGAACCCTTAGAATCCTGCTCTTGCGTCGTTCCTAATGGGACACACTTGAGCCATCCAACAGGTCCCGACTGTCCCAAAGGAGTCCTTGTGCATGGACCACCTCACAACTCATATCATGGAAAGCTTCCAAGGTCACATGATGCCCCCAATCTTCATGAAGGCGGATCATGGAAAGAAACTCTAACCTGACCCAAAGGCTGATATTCGCCTTGACTTCAGATGCACGAGATCTTGATTAAGCTCTTCAGAGTGTACCTGCTGTGCCCTCACCCCAAAACCTAAGCATAGCTAGTGTTCTCAGACTTCTGTCCTAACTCTCCTGGACCACACGTCCTCCATTTTGGGATTTCCGATGACACAGTGCTGCACTCTGCCTGCCCTCTAGAAGAAAAAAACGTTGCCCTATGGGTCTACCCAGAAACCTCAAATGAGGATAAACCTGCATGCCACTCAACTGTACACCAATTATATAGTCTAGCCTGTGCACTAATGCCCTGTCTGACACAACCTGAGGCCTGAATTCCCAACCGACACCCAGACAGCTTGCCGTACACTGAGAACATCTGAACCGCCATGGCCTTATGTTGCCATCTCTTTCCAACCTGGTTTTCAGGCTACAGAAACCTAGACCTTATCTCTACTCATTTCCCATGGGTGAACGTAATGCAGAAATCATAACTCCTCCTTCGCTCTCCTCGCCAGAATCTTGTGGTTGGCATCTTATCCAAAGTTCAGTGTAGGACCCCTGTAGGGCCTACAGGAGTAGTAGTAGGGACCCTGAGGGTAGTTTAGGGTCCCTGAGGCCCTGCCCATGCTTAAGAGATGCGGTGGGCACAAACACACATTGGGACCCTCAGTTTGAACCCTGTCCTCAAGGAAAGCCCTCTCAGTGTCTGGTCCATGAGCCCGCATATGAGGCTTGCATGCCCCAAGTCACCCAATCTTAACCAGAGGTAGAGACATCTAGTCACCCCTACTCAGGGCTCTGCTCTGGAATCCCTCTTTGGTGGGACATTTGAGGTAAGGAAACACAGAAAGGATTCCTCCCACCCACAGAATGACCCCAATCACTTGGGATCAGGCCATCCCCAGAGAGAAAGACTCGTCCATGGCCCATGAGGCCAGCCCGACATTCCACGGCCACTATTGACACAAAATCCAGAGACATAAGCCTCACTCTTAGGTCATAGCCCAAAAAATTCTCCTCATAGTCTGTAAAAACGGGCCTGCCATACCTACGTCCCCAAACCGTGTTTTTCAGACTTCTATCCTGACATCCCTGTCCCCACACCCTCCAGGCTGAGGCCCCTGGAGCCACACCTCAGGACTGTGCCTGCCCTCTCCAAGGAAATTCTTCCCATTCCATTGGCCACAACCATACAGATTAGGAGAAACCTCCAAAGTCCCAGAGGCCATTCCAATAGTGTAGGCCGCCCAGTACAAAGAGGGCTGATCTGTCACAAAGCTGAGCAACGACCTCAACTCACCCGTAGACAGATATCCCAAGAGAAAGGTATTAAAATGGACAGGCCCCTAGAACGTAATCGGTTACATTGCTTTTGTTTCTAAGCATCTCTCCTCAGAGGCCTGTTTTCCAATACCAGCATAAGGGGGATTCCAGAGATACCAATGAGAACTAATCTTGTCTCCACATGGGAAACTTATCCTTTGGAGCTCTGTAAAAACCTCTAGTTAGGAGAAAGCTTCAGGTAACCGGAGCCACCGCCCTATTCCAAGGTCTCCATGGACACAAACCCCGCATTATGACCATTCGGCAGGAGAGTACATTTCAACTCAGCCCCGTTGATTACTCCCCCAGAGTCAGAATATCAAACCTGCCTTGTCGCTAGGAGACAACTGGAATGCAAAGCAGACTCTCTAGGCATCCATCGTTGGAATCCTGCTCTGGCGCCATTCCATATGGGATGTCCTGGGAGCCTTCCAACAGGTCTTGACTGTCCTGCAGAAGGAATCCTTGCAGATTGGAGCATCTCACACCTCCTATCGTGGGAAAACCTACATGGCCTCATGAGATGCTCCCCTTTATAAAGGGGCCATCATGGACAGAAACTCCAACCTGAGCCAACTTCTGATCCATTGCTTTGGTTTCTAGGTATCTCTCCTCAGAGGCCTGGTTTCCAATATCAGAATATGGGGGTTTCCTAAGGAAACAATCAGAACAGATCTCATCTCCACATGAGAAACTTGCTCTTTGTAGCTGTGTCAATACCTCAGGTTAGGAGGATCCTTCAGGGCGCTGGCACCATGGTCCAATTCCAAGGTCTCCAAGGACACAAATTTACATTATGATCCATCCTCAGGAGAGTCCATTTCAAATCAGCCCCCCTCGGCTGCTCACCCAGAGCCAGCAGATCAAACCTGCCTTGTCACTAGGAGACAGTTGGAATGCGAGGTGGGCTGCCCAGGCCTCCATCCTTAGAACCCTGCTCTGGAGAATTTCTTTATGGGACGTCTTGAATCCAACTAACCTGTCTTGATTGTCTCACAGAATGAATCCTTGTGGTTTGAAGCATCACACAATCCCACTGTGAGAAAACCTCCATTTCCTCATGATGCCCCACACCTTCCTAAATGGGCCATCATGGACAGAAACTCCATCCTAAGCCAAAGTCTGATCCGCGCCCTGAATTCAGAAGCACGAGATCTCGATTCAGCACTTGAGAGTATGCCTGCTGTGCCCTCACCCCGAAACCTAAGCCTAACTTGTGTTCTCGGACTTCCGTCTTCACAATCCTGGCCACACCCCTCCAGTTTGGCAATTCTGGAGACACAATGCAGCACTCTGCCTGCCCTCCAGAAGAAAAATGTTGCCCTATAGGGCTAACCAGAAACGCCAAATGAGTAACAACCTGCATGCCACTCGACCATACCCCAATTATACAATCTAGCCTGTGCACTAAAGGCCTGTCTGACACAGCCTGAAGGCAGACCTCCAGTCCAACACCCAGACAGCTGGCCGTACACTGAGCATATCAAACCCACAATGGCTTTCGGCCATCATCTCTACCCAACCTCAGTTTTAACCTTCAGAACCTAGACCTTATCTCCACTCACTGCTCAGGAGTGAACGTGATACAAGAATCAGAACTTCTCCTTCGCCATGACAAGAAACCTTGTGGTTGGCATGTTGTCCAACGTTCATTGGAGGAGAAAGCAGCATGGACTATGAGGCCCCACCTATCCCTGAGGGCTACAATTTGCACAAACACACATTGTGACCCTCAGCGTGAGCCCTATCCTCATGTAAAGCCTCTTAGTGACTGGAACAACAGCCCACATATGGGGCTTGCCAAGCCCCTAGTGCCCCAATCTCAACCAGAGTTAGAGATGTCTAGTCACCCCTACTCAGGGCACTGCTCTGGAATCCCTCTTTGGTGGGACAACTGAGGTAAAAAAAAAAATACAGAAAGGGCTCTTCCCTACCACAGAATGAACCCAACCACTTGGGATCAGGCCAAATCACCAGAGAAAGACTTGTCCATGGCCCTTGAGGACACCCCGACATTCCACGGCCACCGTAGGCACAAAATCCAGAGACAAAAGCCTGAGCAAACGCGACATACTCGCCCTTTGTTCATAGCCCGGAAAATTCTCACGGTCTGTAGATCGAGCCTTCATATATACATCCCAAAACCTAAGCTGAGTTTGTGTTTTCAGACATCTGTCCCCACAGTCCTGGCCCACACACCATCCAAGCTGGGGCCCCTGGAGCCACACCTGAGGACTGTGGCTTCCTTCTCCAGGGGAATTCTGCCATTTCCATTGGCCACAACCCTATAGATTAGGAGAAACCTCCAAACTCCCCGAGGCCATCCCAATAGTGTTGGCTGCCCAGGACAAACAGGGATGATCTTTCACAAGTTAGGAAACTACCTCCACTCAGACCCAGAGACAGATATCCCCATAGAATAAGATTGAACTGGACAGGCACTTAGGCCCTAATCAGATCCATTGCTTTTGTTTCCAGGCATCTCTCCTCAGAGGCCTGGTTACCAATACCAGCATATGGGGGATTACTGAGGCACTCAGAGAAAAATCTCGTCTCCACATAGGAAATGTACTCTTTGGAGCTCTATAAAAACCTCTGTTTAGGAGAATCTCTCAGGGACCCGGATCAAGCGATCCATTCCAAGGTCTCCATGGACTTAAACCCACATTATGATCTATCCTCTGTAGAGTCCATGTCAACTCATCCCCCTTGGTTTCTCCCCCAGGGCCTACAGATCAAACCTGCCTTGTTGCTAGGAGACAACTAGAATGGGAGGCGGGCTGCCCAGGCATCCATCTTTAGAACCCTACTCTGGAGTCGTTCCATATGGGACATCCTAGAGCCATCCAACAGGTCTCAAGTGTCCCACAGAAGGAATCTTTGCAGTCTGGTGCATCTCACAACTCCCATTGTGGGAAAATCTTCATGGCCTCTTGAGACGCTCCACTTTATAAAGGGGCCATCATGGACAGAAATTCCAACCTGAGCAAACGTCTGATATACGCCCGGCTTCAGGTGCATGATATCTTGATTCAGGTCTGCAGAGTGTGCCTTCTGTGCCCTCACCCCAAAAACTAAGCCTAGCTTGTGTTCTCAGACTACCGTCCTCACACCCCTGGCCCAAAAGCCCTACAATTTGGCAATACTGGGGCCACAATGCAGCACTCTGCCTGCCCTCCAGAAGAAAAACGTTGCCTTATGGAGCTACCTAGAATCCCGAATGAGGATCAACTGAACGCCACTCGACTGCACCCCAAATATACAGTCTACCCTGTCTAATGCCCTGTCTGACACAGCATGAGCCCACACCTCCAGACCTACGCTCAACAGCTAGCCACACACTGAGCTCATTGTACCCATCAGGTCCTTAGGTCTTCATCTCTTCCCAACCTCGGTTTTCGGGTTTCAGAACCTAGACCTAAACTCCAATCACTGTCCAGGGGTGAACGTGATGCAGAAATCACAACTCTTCCTTCGCCATGGCCTGAAACCTTGTGGTTGGCATATTCTCCAACGTTCAGTGTAGGAGAATCCAGCGTGGCCCATGAGGCCCTTCCCATACTTGAGGGTCTTGTTGGGCACAAATAGGCATTGTGACCCTCAGCATGAGCCCTGTCCTCAAGGAAGACCTCTCAGTGTCTGAATCAAGAGCCCACATATTGGACTTGCCATGCCCCTAGGCCCCCAAACTTAAACAGAGGTGGGGATATCCAGTTGTCCCTACCAAGGACTCTGCTCTGGAATCCCTCTTTTATTGGCACACATGAGGTACATAAAATAAAATAAAAAAACAGAAAGGACACCTCCCATCCCACAGAATGTACCCAAACTCTTGGGATTGGGTCAAATCCTCAGAGAAGGAAAGCCGTCCACAACCCATGAGGCCACGCCAGCATTCGACCCACATTGTTGACACAAATCCAGAGACAAAACCTGAGCAAGCACCTCAAACTCACCCTTTTTCATATCCCGAAGTGTTATCACGGTCTGTAGATTGGGCGTGCCATATCTATGTCCCCGATCCTAAGCGGAGTTTGTGTTTTCAGACTTCTGTCCCCACAGGCCTGGCCCACACACCCTCAAGGCTGGGCCCCTAGAGCCAAACTCAGAACTGTGCCTGCCCTCTCCAGGGGATTTCTGCCCATTCCATTGGCCACAACCCTATAGATTAGGAGAAACTCCAAAATCCCGAGGCCATTCCCAATATTATAGGCTGCCCAGGACAAACAGGGGCGATCTGACACAAGCCGAGCAACTACCTCCCCTCAGATCCATAGACACGTATCCCCAGGAAAGAGCTTGAACCGGACAGGCACCTAGGCCCTAATCATATCCATTGCTTTTGTTTCCAGGCATCTCTCCTCAGAGGCCTGGTTTCCAATACCAGCATATGGGAGATTCCTTAGGCACTCATCAAAACAATTCTCTTCTCTACATAGGAAACGTACTCTTTAGAGCTCCATCAAAACCTCCGGTTATGAACATCCCTCAAGGCCCCGGATCAAGCACCCCATTCCAAGGTCTCCATGGACACAATTGCACATTATGACCCATCCTCAACTCACCCATTTCAACACACCCGCCTCGGTTACTCCCCTAGATCCAGCAGATCGAACTTGCCTTGGCGCTATGAGACACCTGGAATGGGAGGCAGGCTGCCCAGGCATCCATCCTTAGAACCCTGCTCTGGATAACTTCCTTATGGGATGTCCTGGAGCCATCCAGCAGGTCTCGACTGTCCCACGGAAGGAATCATTGCGGTTTGGAGCATCTCACAATTCCCATCGTGGGAAAACCTCCATGGCCTCGTGACACCCTCCCCTTCATGAAGGGGCCATCATGGACAGAAACTCCAACCTGAGCCAACGTCTGATCCTAGCTCTGTCTTCAGGTACACGGGATCTCGAATCATCTCTGCAGAGGGTTCCTGCCGTCCCCTTACCTCGAAATGTAAGTCTGGCTTGTGTTCTCAGAATTTATTCCTCACACTCCTGGCCCACAAGCCTTTCAGTTTGGGAATTCTGGAGCCACTATGTGGCACTGTGTCTTCCTTCCAGAAGAAAAACGTTGCCCTCTGGGGCTACCCAGTAACCACAAATGAGTACCAACCTGCACGAAACTCGACTGCACCCCAATGATACAGTCTAGCCTGGGCACTAATTCCCTGTCTGCCACAGCCTGAGCCTGCACCTCCCACCCACACTCAACAGCTGGCCGAACACTGAGCACATCAGTCACACCATGGCCTTAGGTCTTCATCTCTTCCCAACCTCAGTTTTCAGGCTTCAGAACCTAGACCTTAAATCCAATCACAGTCCAGGAGTGAAAGTGTTGCAGAAATTAGAACTCATTCTTCCCCGTGGCCAGAAAACTTGTGGTTGCCATATTGTGCAACGTTCAGTGTAGGAGAAACCAGCATGGTACATTAGGCCACGCCCTGACTTGAGGGGATCCTTGGGCACAAAAACACATTGTGAAACTCAATGTGAGCCCTATGCTCAAGCAAGGCCTCTCAGTGTCTGGACCAAGAGCCCACATATGGGGCTTGGCATGTTCTTAGGTCCCAATGTTAACCAGAGTTCTGGTTGTCCAGTCGCCCCTCCCCAGGACTCTGCTGTGGAATCCCTCTTTTGGTGGTCCACCTGAGGTAAAAAACAAACAAACAAACAAACAAAAAAACAGAAAGGCCTCCTCCCTTCCCACAGAATGACCCCAAACTCTTGGGATTGGGTCAAATCCCCAGAAAGGGAGCCTCATCGATGGCCCATGAGGACACCCGGACATTCCATGGCAATCGGTGACACATATCCAGAAATAAATAAGCATGAGCAAGCACCTCACTTTCGCCCTTTGTTCATATCCCGAAGAGTTCTCCTCACAGTCTACATATCGGGCCGGCCATACCTACAGACCCAAACCTAAGTGGAGTTTGTGTTTTCAGACTTTTGTCCAAATAGCCCTGGACCACACACGCTCCACACTTGGGTCCCTGGAGCCACACCTCAGGACTGTGCTTCCCTTTCAAGAGAATTCTTCCCATTCCATTGGCCACAACCTTGCAAATTAGGAAAAACCTCCAAAGTTACCGAGGCCATCCCAATAGTGTAGGCCGCCCAGGACAAACAGGTGTGATCTCAAACCAGCTGAGCAACTACCTCCACTCAGACAAAAGATGTCCCCAGAGAAGAATAGTGAACCGGACAGGCCCCTAGGCCCTAATCAGATCCATTGCTTTGGTTTCCAGGCATCTCTCCTCAGAGGCCTCATTTCCAATACCAGCAAATGGTGGTTTCCTGAGGCACCAATAAGAACAAATCTCGTCTCCCCATGGAAAACTTGCTCATTGGAGCTTTGTTATAACCTCTGGTTAGGAGAATCCTTCAGGGCCCTGGTGCCACTACCCCATACCAAGGTCTCAATGGACTCAAAGCAACATTAAGACCATCCTCAGGAAAGTCCATTTCAACTCATTTAAGACCATCCTCAGGAAAGTCCATTCCAACTCAGCCCCCTCTGATGCTACCCCAAGCCAGCAGATCCAACGTTTCTTGTTGCTAGGAGACAATTGGAATTGAGGCTGTCTGCCCAGGCATCCATACTTAGAACCCTGTTCTGGAAAAATACCTTATGAGACGTCCTGGAGCCATCCAACAAATCTTAATTGTCCCACAGAAGGAATCCTTGCGGTTTGGAGCATCTCACAACTCTAATAGTGGGAAAACCCCCATGGCCTCATAATGCCCCCCCCCATTCATGAAGGGGCCAACATGGACAGAAACTCCAACCTGAGCCAAAGTCTGATCCTCGACCTGACTTCAGACTCATGAGATCTCAATTCAGCTTTGCAGAGTGTGCCTGCCATGTCCATTCCCCGAAACCTATGCCTAGCTTGTGTTCTCAGACTTCTGTCCTCACTCTCCTGGCCCACAAGCCCTCCAGTTTGGGAATTCGGAAGACACAATGCAGCACTCTGCCTGCCCTCCAGAAGAAAAACTTTGCCATATGCTGCTAATAAGAAACCCCAAATGATTATATAATGCATGCCACTCGACTGTAAAGCAATTATACAGCCTACCCTGAATACGAATGCCCTGTGTGGCACAGCCTGAGACAAGACATCCCAAACGACACCTAGACAGCTGGCTCCAACCTGGACACAAGGGACCCACTATGGCTGTAGTTCGTCAGCTCTTCCCAACCTCGGTTTTCAGGCTTCAGAACCTAGACCTTATCTCCAATCACTACCCAGGGGTGAACGTGATGCAGAAATTAGAATTCCTCCTTCCCCATGGCCAGAAACCTTGTGGTTGGCATGTTGTCCAACGTTCAATGTGGGAAAATCTGCATTGTCGGAAAGGCCACGCCAGTGCTTGAGGACCGCCTAGGGCACAGACATGCATTGTGACCTGTAGCGTGAGTCCCGTATTAAAGTAATGCCTCTCTGTGGCTGGACCAAGATCCTGCATATGGGGCGTGTCATATCCATAGGCCCCCAGGCTTAACCAGAGAGCGAGTATTCCAGTTGTCAGTTCCCACTGCTATGCTCCAGAATCCCTCTACTGGGGGGACACATGAAGCAGAAAACAGGACTCTTCCCTTCCCACAGAATGACCCCAAACTCTTGGGGGCTGCACAAACTACCAGAGAGGGAGACTTCTACGACCCATGAGGCAACTCCTACATTAAATGGCCATTGTGGACAAAATATCCAGAGACAAAAGTCTGAGCGACTGCCTCCCTCTCACCCTTCTTTCATATGCAGAGGAGCTCCCCTTACGGACTGTAGATCAGGCCTGCCATAACCTCGGCCCCAAACCTGAGCTGAGTTTTGGTTTTTGGATGTCTGTTTGCACAGCCGTGGCCCACACCGCCTCCAGGCTGGGGTCTCTGGAGCCACACCACAGAACTGTGCCTGCTCTCTCCTAAGAAACTGCCCATTCCATTGGCCACAACTCTACAAAATAGTAGAAACCTCAAGGTCCCCAAGGACATCCCACTACCGCAAGCCGCACTGGACAAACAGGGGCATTATGACACCAGCTGAGCAACTACTACCTCCATGCAGACACACAGACTGATAACCGCAGAGACAGAAGATTGAACCAGACAGGCCCCTAGGCCCTATTATGAACTCTTGCTTTGGTGTCCAGGTATCACTCCTCAGAGGCCTGGGTTCGAAGACCAGCATATGGGGCTATCCTGAGGCACCAGACAGAACACCTCTCATCTCCACATGGAAAGCTTCCTTGTTGGAGTTGTGTCAAACCCTTCGGGTTGGAGAATCCTGCAGAGTCCCTTAGCTACTGCCACATTCCAAGGTCTCCATGGCCACCAACACACTTTATGACTCATCCTCAGGAAAGTCCATTTAAACTCAGCCTTCTAGGTAGCTCACCCAAGAGCCCGCAGATTGAGCGTGCCTTGTCTCGACCAGGCAATGGGAAAGTGAGTTGGCATTTCTCGGCATCCATGCTTAGGACCCTGCTCTCGAGTCTTTCTGTATGGGGCATCCTGGAACCTTCCAATAGTACTAGACTGTCCTGAAGAAGGAAACTTTGAAGTTTGGAACAGCTCACAACTCCCAGCGTAGGGAAACCTCCCTGGCCTCAGGACGCCCCCACCCCCTTCAGGAAGGGGCCGTCATGGACACAAACTCCAGCTTGAGGCAACATCTGATACTCGCCCTGACCTCAGATGCAGGAGATCTCGATTCAGCCTCTGCACAGTGGGCCCAAACCTCGTGCTACCTTGTGTTTTCAGACTTCCTTCCTCACACTCCTGGCAAATATGTCCTCAAGACTTGGAATTCTGGAACCAAAATGCAGCCGTATGCTGGCCCTCCAGAAGAAAAACGTTGCTCTATGGGGATCTCCATAAACCCCAAATGAGGATCAACCTGCTCGGTTCTCGACCTCACCCCAATTGGATTATTCGGGTTGTCCATTCATCCCTCCCCAGAGCTCTGCTTTGGAATCCCTCTTTTGGCGGGACACTTGAGGTAACAAAACTAAAAGGACTCCTCCCATCCTTCAGATTGACCCAAAACAATTGGGATTGGACCAAATTCACAGAGAGGAAGTCTCGTCCATGGCCCATGAGGCCTCCCCGCGATTCTACAGCCATCGTTGACAACAAATCCAGAGACAAAAGTCTGAGCAAGCGCCTCACACTCGCTCTTTTGTCGTATCCCGAAGAGTTCTCCTCACGGTCTGTAGATCGGGCCTGCCATACCTACTTCCCAAACCTAAGCCGAGTTTGTGTTTTAAGACTTCTGTCCCCACATTCCTGGCCCACAGACCCTTCAGGCTGGGGCCCCTGGAGCCACACATCAGGACTGTGCCTGTCCATACCACGGGAATTCTGCCCATTCCATCGTCCATTATCGTACAAATTAGGAAAAACCTCCAGAGTCCCCAAGGGCATCCCAATAAGGTAGGCCGCCCAGGACAAACAAGGGTCATCTGAAACCAGCTGAGCATCTACCTCTACTCAGCGTAGATGGATGTCCCCAGAGAAGAAGATTGAATCAGACAGGCCCCTAGGCCTGAAACAGATTCATTGCTTTCGGTTACAGGTATCTCTCCTCAGAGGCCTGGTTTCCAATATTAGCATATGGGTCTTTCATGAGGCAGCAATCAGAACAAATCTCTTCTCCACATGGGAAAATTATCCTTTGAAGATGTCTCAAAACCTCCAGTTAGGAGAATCCTTCAGGGCCTGTGTGCCACTGCCCCATTACAAGGTCTCCATAGACACAAAAACACATTAGGACCCAACCACAGGAGAGTCCATTTCAACGGAGCGTATTCGGTTGCTCCGCGAGATCCAGCAGATCTAAATTGTCTTGTTGCTAGGAGACAATTGGAATGTGAGGTGGCCTACCCCACCATCCATCCTTAAAACCCTGCTCGGAATCGTTGGCCTGGAGCCAACCAACAGGTCTCAATTGTCCTGCAGAAGAATCTTTGCAGTTGGGAGCTTCTCAGAACTGCCATCGTGAGAGAAACCCCATGGCCACATGATCCCCCCCCTTCATAAAGGGGCCATCATGGACATAAGGTCCAACCTGAGCGATCGTCTGATCCTCACCCTGACTTCAGATGCACGAGATCTCGGTTCAGGTCTATAGATTGTGCCTGCCATATCCTCACGCAGAAACCTAAGCCTTGCTTGTGTCCTCAGACTTCTGTCCACAGACTACTGGCTCACAAGCCCTCCAGTTTGGCAATCTATAAGTACAATGCAGCACTCTACCTGCCCTGCAGAAGAAATACATTGCCCGCTGGGGTACCTAGAAACCCCAAATGAATATCAACCTGCACGACACTTGGCTATACGCAAAATATATAGGATGACCTGGGCAATAATGCCCTTTCTGACACAGCCTGAGCCTGGACCTCCTAGGCCCACCCAGACAGCTGGCTACAAACAGAACTGCAGACCCCCCCATGGCCTTAGGTCGTTATCCATTCCCAACCTCAGTTTTCAGGCTTCAGAACCTAGACCTTCTCTCCAATCACTGCCCAGAAGTGAATGTGATGCCACAATCAGAATTCTTCCTTACCCATGGCAACAAACCTTGTGGTTAGCATGTTGTCCAACGTTCAGTGTAGGAGAAACCAGCATTCACCCTGAGGCCCGGCCCATTCTTGAGTGCGACGAGGGCATAAACACGCATTGTGACCCTCAGCGTGAATCCTGTCCTCTAGTACGTCCTCTCAGTGGCTGGACCATTAGATATCATAATGGGCATGACATGTTCCTTGGCCCAAATTTTTAACCAGATTTCTGGTTGTCCAGTCGCCCCTCCCCAGGGCTCTACTCTGGAATCCCTCATTTGGTGGGACCCCTGAGGTTGAAAAACAAAACAAAAAAAAAAAAAAAACAAATCAAAATCAGAACAACCAACTTCTTCCATCCCACAGAATGACCCCAAACTCTTTAGACGAGGCCAAACCCCCAGAGAGTAAGACTCGTCCATTTCCCATGAAGTCACCCGGAGATTTCACGACCATGAGTGACACGATATCCAGAGACAAAAACTTGAGCAAGAGCCTCACACTCGCTTCATTCCGAGGACTCCATAGACACAAAATCATATTAGGACACATACACGGGAGAGTCCATTTCAACTCAGACTCCTCGGTTGCTCCCACAGATCCAGCAGATCTAAACTGTCTTGTTGCTTAGAGACAATTGGAATGCGAGGTGGGCTACCCAGCCATCCAGCCTTAGAACCCTGCTCGGAATCGTTGGCCTGGAGCCAACTAACAGGTCTCAATTGTCCTGCAGAAGAATCCTTGCAGTTGGCAGCTTCTCACAACTCCCATCGTGGGAAATGCCCATGGCCTCGTGATCAACCGCCTCTTCAAGAAGGGGCCATCAGGGACAGAATGTCCAAGTGAGCGATTATCTGATCCCCGCCCTGACTTCAGATGCACGAGACCTCGATTCAAGTCTGTAGATTGTGCCTGCCATATCCTCACCCAGAAACCTAAGCCTAGCTTGGGTTCTCTGACTTCCGTCCTCAGACTACTGGCCCACAAGCCCTCCAGTTTGGCAATCCAGAACTACAATGCAGCACTCTGCCTGGCCTCCAGAAGAAAAACATTGCCCTCTGGGGCTACCCAGAATCCCCAAATGAGGATCAACCTGCACGCCATTCGGTTCTACCACAAATATATAGGCTGACCTGGGCACTAATGCCCTACTGACACAGCCTGAGCCTGGACCTCCTGGCCACACCCAGACAGCTGGCCGCACACTGAGCACATTGGACCCGCCATGGCCTTATGTCATCATCTCTTTTAAACCTCGGTTTTCAGGCTTCAGAACCTAGACCTTATCTCCAATCACGGCCCGGGTTTGAAAATGATGCAGAAATCAGAACTCTTTCCGATGGCAAGAAACATTGTGGGTTGGCATGTTTGTCCAAGGTTCAGTGTACTTGAAACCTGTGTGCCCCCATGAGGCCCCCCGCCCATACTTGCAACACATTGGTCACAAAAACACATTGTGACCTTAAGCCTGAACCCAGTCCTCAGGTAAGACCTCTCCGTGGCTGGATGGAGAGACAGCATATTGGGCTTGCCATGCCCCTAGGCCCCAATTTTTAACCATCGTTCGGGTTGTCCCTTCACTCTTCCCAAGGGCTCTGCTTTGGAATTCCTCTTATGGTGGGACACCTGAGGTAACAAACATGAAAGGAGTCCTCCCATCCCACAGATTGACGAAAAACATTTGGGATCGGGCCAAATCCACAGAGAGCAAGATTCGTCCATGGCCCATGGGGCCTCCCCAACATTCCACGCACATCACCTATACAAAATCCAGAGACAAAAGCCTTAGCACGAGCCTCCGACTCGCTCATTCTTCATATCCTGAAGAGTACTTCAGGTAAAAACCTACACGGCACTCGAATGCACCCAAAATATATAGTCTAACCTGGGCACTAATGCACTGTCTGACAACCTGAGCACGGACCTCGTGACCAACACCCAGACAGCTGACCGCACACTGAGCACATCCGACTCGCCATCGCCTTAGGTCATCATCTCTTCCCTACGTCAGTTTTCAGGCTTCAGAAACTAGACCTTGTATCCAATAACTGCCCAGGGGTGACTGTGATGCAACAATCAGAATTCTTCCTTACGCATGGCAAAAAAAACTTGTGGTTGGCATGTTGTCCAACGTTCAGTGTAGGAGAAACCAGCATTCACCCTGAGGCCCCGCCCATTCTTGAGTGCGACGAGAGCATAAACACACACTGTGACCCTCAGCGTGAGTCCTGTCCTCTAGTACGTCCTCTCAGTGGCTGGACCATTAGATGTCATAATGGGCTTGACATGTCCCTAGGCCCCATTTTACGAAATTTCTCGTTGTCCAGTCGCCCCTCCTCAGGGCTCTACTCTGGAATCCCTCATTTGGTGGGACACCTGAATGTGAAAAACAAAACAAAAAAAAAAAAAAAAACAAATCAACAACAGAACAACGTACTTCTTCCATCCAACAGAATGACCCCATTCTCTTTAGATGGGGCCAAACCCCAGAGAGTAAAACTCATCCATTTTCCATGAAGTCACCCGGAAATTTCACGACCATGAGTGACACGATATCCAGAGACAAAAACTTGAACAAGAGCCTCACACTCGCCCTTTTTTCATTACCCAAAGAGTTCTCCTCATGGTGTGTAGATCAGTCCTGCCATACCTATGACCCGAAACATAAGCCGAGTTTCTGTTTTCAGACAACTCTCCAAACAGCCCTGGCCTACACACCCTACAGGCTCAGGCCCCTGGACCCAAAACTGATGACTGTGCTTGCCCTCTTCCAGGGTACTGTATGTGACCATTCCATTGGCCACAACCCTACTAATAGGATAAACCTCCAAAGTCCCTAGGCCATCCCAATATTTGTGGCTTCCCAGGACAAACAGGGGCAATCTGGGCCCATCTGAGCACCTACCTGCACTCAGACCCGTACACTGATGTCCCCAGAGATAAAAGGAAAGCACAGGCCCAGAGGCAAATTTCGGATCCATTGGTTTGTCCCCCAGGCATCTCTCCTCAGAGGCCTGGATTTCAATAACAGCATATGGCTGTTTCTTGACTCACCCATCAGAACAAATCTCATCTACACATGGGAAACTTGCACGATGGAGCTGTGTGAAAGCCTCTCTTTAGGGGAACCCATCAGGGCCCCAGTGCCACCGCTTCATTCCAAGGACTCCTTAGATGCAAATCATATTAGGACACATCCATGGGAGAGTCCATTTCAACTCAGCCTCCTCGGTTGCTCCCCCAGATCTAGCAGATCTAACCTGTCTTGTTGCTTGGAGACACATTGAATGCGAGGTGGGCTACCCAGCCATCCATCCTTAGAACCCTGCTCGGAATCGTTGGCCTGGAGCCACCCAACAGGTCTCAATTGTCCTGCAGAAGAATCTTTGCAGTTGGGAGCTTCTCAGAACTGCCATCGTGAGAGAAACCCCATGGCCACATGATCCCCCCCCTTCATAAAGGGGCCATCATGGACATAAGGTCCAACCTGAGCGATCGTCTGATCCTCACCCTGACTTCAGATGCACGAGATCTCGGTTCAGGTCTATAGATTGTGCCTGCCATATCCTCACACAGAAACCTAAGCCTTGCTTGTGTCCTCAGACTTCTGTCCACAGACTACTGGCTCACAAGCCCTCCAGTTTGGCAATCTATAAGTACAATGCAGCACTCTACCTGCCCTGCAGAAGAAATACATTGCCCGCTGGGGTACCTAGAAACCCCAAATGAATATCAACCTGCACGACACTTGGCTATACGCAAAATATATAGGATGACCTGGGCAATAATGCCCTTTCTGACACAGCCTGAGCCTGGACCTCCTAGGCCCACCCAGACAGCTGGCTACAAACAGAACTGCAGACCCCCCATGGCCTTAGGTCGTTATCCATTCCCAACCTCAGTTTTCAGGCTTCAGAACCTAGACCTTCTCTCCAATCACTGCCCAGAAGTGAATGTGATGCCACAATCAGAATTCTTCCTTACCCATGGCAACAAACCTTGTGGTTAGCATGTTGTCCAACGTTCAGTGTAGGAGAAACCAGCATTCACCCTGAGGCCCGGCCCATTCTTGAGTGCGACGAGGGCATAAACACGCATTGTGACCCTCAGCGTGAATCCTGTCCTCTAGTACGTCCTCTCAGTGGCTGGACCATTAGATATCATAATGGGCATGACATGTTCCTTGGCCCAAATTTTTAACCAGATTTCTGGTTGTCCAGTCGCCCCTCCCCAGGGCTCTACTCTGGAATCCCTCATTTGGTGGGACCCCTGAGGTTGAAAAACAAAACAAAAAAAAAAAAAAAACAAATCAAAAACAGAACAACCAACTTCTTCCATCCCACAGAATGACCCCAAACTCTTTAGACGAGGCCAAACCCCCAGAGAGTAAGAATCGTCCATTTCCCATGAAGTCACCCGGAGATTTCACGACCATGAGTGACACGATATCCAGAGACAAAAACTTGAGCAAGAGCCTCACACTCGCTTCATTCCGAGGACTCCATAGACACAAAATCATATTAGGACACATACACGGGAGAGTCCATTTCAACTCAGACTCCTCGGTTGCTCCCACAGATCCAGCAGATCTAAACTGTCTTGTTGCTTAGAGACAATTGGAATGCGAGGTGGGCTACCCAGCCATCCAGCCTTAGAACCCTGCTCGGAATCGTTGGCCTGGAGCCAACTAACAGGTCTCAATTGTCCTGCAGAAGAATCCTTGCAGTTGGCAGCTTCTCACAAACTCCCATCGTGGGAAATGCCCATGGCCTCGTGATCAACCGCCTCTTCAAGAAGGGGCCATCAGGGACAGAATGTCCAAGTGAGCGATTATCTGATCCCCGCCCTGACTTCAGATGCACGAGACCTCGATTCAAGTCTGTAGATTGTGCCTGCCATATCCTCACCCAGAAACCTAAGCCTAGCTTGGGTTCTCTGACTTCCGTCCTCAGACTACTGGCCCACAAGCCCTCCAGTTTGGCAATCCAGAACTACAATGCAGCACTCTGCCTGGCCTCCAGAAGAAAAACATTGCCCTCTGGGGCTACCCAGAATCCCCAAATGAGGATCAACCTGCACGCCATTCGGTTCTACCACAAATATATAGGCTGACCTGGGCACTAATGCCCTACTGACACAGCCTGAGCCTGGACCTCCTGGCCACACCCAGACAGCTGGCCGCACACTGAGCACATTGGACCCGCCATGGCCTTATGTCATCATCTCTTTTAAACCTCGGTTTTCAGGCTTCAGAACCTAGACCTTATCTCCAATCACGGCCCGGGTTTGAAAATGATGCAGAAATCAGAACTCTTTCCGATGGCAAGAAACATTGTGGTTGGCATGTTGTCCAAGGTTCAGTGTACTTGAAACCTGTGTGCCCCCATGAGGCCCCGCCCATACTTGCAACACATTGGTCACAAAAACACATTGTGACCTTAAGCCTGAACCCAGTCCTCAGGTAAGGCCTCTCCGTGGCTGGATGGAGAGACAGCATATTGGGCTTGCCATGCCCCTAGGCCCCAATTTTTAACCATCGTTCGGGTTGTCCCTTCACTCTTCCCAAGGGCTCTGCTTTGGAATTCCTCTTATGGTGGGACACCTGAGGTAACAAACATGAAAGGAGTCCTCCCATCCCACAGATTGACGAAAAACATTTGGGATCGGGCCAAATCCACAGAGAGCAAGATTCGTCCATGGCCCATGGGGCCTCCCCAACATTCCACGCACATCACCTATACAAAATCCAGAGACAAAAGCCTTAGCACGAGCCTCCGACTCGCTCATTCTTCATATCCTGAAGAGTACTTCAGGTAAAAAACCTACACGGCACTCGAATGCACCCAAAATATATAGTCTAACCTGGGCACTAATGCACTGTCTGACAACCTGAGCACGGACCTCGTGACCAACACCCAGACAGCTGACCGCACACTGAGCACATCCGACTCGCCATCGCCTTAGGTCATCATCTCTTCCCTACGTCAGTTTTCAGGCTTCAGAAACTAGACCTTGTATCCAATAACTGCCCAGGGGTGACTGTGATGCAACAATCAGAATTCTTCCTTACGCATGGCAAAAAAAACTTGTGGTTGGCATGTTGTCCAACGTTCAGTGTAGGAGAAACCAGCATTCACCCTGAGGCCCCGCCCATTCTTGAGTGCGACGAGAGCATAAACACACACTGTGACCCTCAGCGTGAGTCCTGTCCTCTAGTACGTCCTCTCAGTGGCTGGACCATTAGATGTCATAATGGGCTTGACATGTCCCTAGGCCCCATTTTACGAAATTTCTCGTTGTCCAGTCGCCCCTCCTCAGGGCTCTACTCTGGAATCCCTCATTTGGTGGGACACCTGAATGTGAAAAACAAAACAAACAAAAAAAAAAAAAACAAATCAACAACAGAACAACGTACTTCTTCCATCCAACAGAATGACCCCATTCTCTTTAGACGGGGCCAAACCCCAGAGAGTAAAACTCATCCATTTTCCATGAAGTCACCCGGAAATTTCACGACCATGAGTGACACGATATCCAGAGACAAAAACTTGAACAAGAGCCTCACACTCGCCCTTTTTTCATTACCCAAAGAGTTCTCCTCATGGTGTGTAGATCAGTCCTGCCATACCTATGACCCGAAACATAAGCCGAGTTTCTGTTTTCAGACAACTCTCCAAACAGCCCTGGCCTACACACCCTACAGGCTCAGGCCCCTGGACCCAAAACTGATGACTGTGCTTGCCCTCTTCCAGGGTACTGTATGTGACCATTCCATTGGCCACAACCCTACTAATAGGATAAACCTCCAAAGTCCCTAGGCCATCCCAATATTTGTGGCTTCCCAGGACAAACAGGGGCAATCTGGGCCCATCTGAGCACCTACCTGCACTCAGACCCGTAACTGATGTCCCCAGAGATAAAAGGAAATCACAGGCCCAGAGGCAAATTTCGGATCCATTGGTTTGTCCCCCAGGCATCTCTCCTCAGAGGCCTGGATTTCAATAACAGCATATGGCTGTTTCTTGACTCACCCATCAGAACAAATCTCATCTACACATGGGAAACTTGCACGATGGAGCTGTGTGAAAGCCTCTCTTTAGGGGAACCCATCAGGGCCCCAGTGCCACCGCTTCATTCCAAGGACTCCTTAGATGCAAATCATATTAGGACACATCCATGGGAGAGTCCATTTCAACTCAGCCTCCTCGGTTGCTCCCCCAGATCTAGCAGATCTAACCTGTCTTGTTGCTTGGAGACACATTGAATGCGAGGTGGGCTACCCAGCCATCCATCCTTAGAACCCTGCTCGGAATCGTTGCCCTGGAGCCAACCAACGGGTCTCAATTGTTGCAGAAGAATCATTGCTTTTAGGAGCTTCTCACAACTCCCATCATGGGAAATCCCCTATGGACTCTTGATCCACCCCACCCTTCAAGAAGGGACCATCAGGGACAGATTGTCCAACCTGAGCAATCGTTTGATCCTCGCCGTGACTTCAGATGCACGAGATCTCGATTCAGGTCTCACCCAGAAACCTAGGCCTAGCTTGGGTTCTCAGACTTCCATGCTCAGACTACTGGCCCACAAGCCCTCCAGTTTGGCAATCCAGAACTAATAATGCAGCACTCTGCCTGCCCTCCAGAAGAAAAATATTGCCCTCTGGGGCACCCTGAAACCCCAAATATGGATCAACCTGCACGCCATTCGGCTGTACCCCAAATATATAGGCTGACCTGGGCACTAATGCCCTTTCTGAACCAGCCTGAGCCTGGACCTCCTGGCCCCACCCAGCCAGCTGGCCGCACACTGAGCACATCGGACCCGTCATGGCCTTAGTTCGTCATCTCTTCTCAACCTCGGTTTTCAGGCTTCAGAACCTAGACCTTATCTCCAATCACGGCCCGGGTTTGAAAATGATGCAGACTTCAGAACTCTTTCCCCATGGCAAGAAACATTGTGGTTGGCATGTTGTCCAAGGTTCAGTGTCGTTGAAACCAGTGTGGCCCATGAGGCCCCGCCCATGCTTGCGGGCCACATTGGTCACAAACACACATTGTGACCCTCAGCCAGAGCCCAGTCCTCAGGTAAGGCCTCTCAGTGGCTGGATGAAGAGACAGCATATTGGGCTTGCCATGCCCCTAGGCCCAAATTTTAACCATATTTCGGGTTGTCCCTTCACTCCTCCCAAGGGCTCTGCTTTGGAATTCCTCTTTTGGTGGGACACCTGAGGTAACAAATGTGAAAGGAGTCCTCCCATCACACAGATTGTACGAAAAACAATTGGGATTGGGCCAAATCCACAGAGAGCAAGATTGGTCCATGGCCCTTGAGGCCTCCACAACATTCCACGGCCATCGCTGATACAATATCCAGAGACAAAAGCCTGAGCAGGCGCCCCAGACTCGCTCATCCTTCATATCCTGAAGAACTCTTATCTGAAGAGTTATTCAGATAAGAACCTATTCAGCACTCGAAAACACCCAAAATATATAGTCTAACCTGGGCACTAGCACTGACTGACAACCTGAGCCCGGACCTCGTGACCAACACCCAGACAGCTGACCGCACACTGAGCACATCAGACCCGCCATGGCCTTAGGTCATCATGTCTTCTCTACCTCAGTTTTCAGGCTTCAGAACCTAGACCTTGTCTCCAATCATGTCCAGGGGTGACTGTGATGCAGAAATCAGAACTCTTCCTTACCCATGGCAAGAAACCTTGTGGTTGGCATGTTGTCCAACCTTCATTGTAGGAGAAACCAGCATTCACCCTGAGGCCCCGCCCATTCTTGAGTGCGAGGAGGTCATAAACACGCATTGTGACCCTCAGCGTGAGTCCTGTCCCCTAGTACGTCCTCTCAGTGGCTGGACCATTAGATGTCATAATGGGCTTGACATGTCCCTAGGCCCCAATTTTTAACCAGATTTCTGTTGTCCAGTCGCCCCTCCCCAGGGCTCTACTCTGCAATCCCTCATTTGGTGGGACCCCTGAGGTTGAAAAACAAAACAAAACAATTCAAAAACAACAGAACAACGGACTTCTTCCATCCCACAGAATGAACCCAAACTCTTTGGACGGGTCAAACCCCCAGAGAGTAATACTCGTCCATTTCCCATGAAGTCACCTGGAAATTTCACGACCATGAGTGACATGATATCCAGAGAAAAAACTTGAGCAAGAGCCTGACACTCGCCCTTTTTTCATATCTCGAAGAGTTCTCCTCATGGTCTGTAGATCAGTCCTGCCATACCTATGACCCGAAACATAAGCCGAGTTTGTGTTTTCAAACAACTGTCCAAACAGCCCTGGACTACACACCCTACAGATTCAGGCCCCTGGAGCCAAACCTGACGACTGTGCTTGCCCTCTCCAAGGGAATTTTATGTGCCCATTCCAATGGCCACAACCCTACTAATAGGATAAACTTACAAAGTCCCTGAGGCCATCCCAATATTTGTGGCTTCCCAGGACAAACAGGGGCAATCTGGGCCCATCTGAGCACCTACCGGCACTCAGACCCGTAGACTGATGTCCCCAGAGGTAAAAATGAACGAACAGGCCCCTAGGCACCTATCGGATCCATTGCTTTGGCTTCCAGGCAACTCTCCTCAGAGGCCTGGATTTCAATAACAGCATATGGCTGTTTCTTGACTCACCCATCCGAACAAATCTCATCTACACAAGGGAAACATGCATGATGGAGCTGTGTGAAAGCCTCTCTTTAGGAGAACCCTTCAGGGCCCCAGTGCCACCTCTTCATTCCAAGCTCTCCATAGACACAAAATCATATTAGGACACATCCACATGAGATTCCATTTCAACTCAGCCTCCTCGGTTGCTCCCCCAGATCCAGGAGATCTAACCTGTCTTGTTGCCTGGAGACAATTGCATGCGCAGTGGGCTACCCAGCCATCCATCCTTAGAACCCTGCTCGGAATCGTTGTCCTGAAGCCAACCAACAGGTCTCAATTGTTGCAGAAGTATATTTGCAGTTGAGAGCTTCTCACAACTCTCCTTGTGGGAAAACCCCCATGGCCTCGTGATCCACTCCCCCTTCAAGAAGGGGTCATCAGGGACAGATTCAGGTCCCTGGAGCCAAACCTGACGACTGTGCTTGCCCTCTCCAAGGGAATTGAATGTGCCCACTCCAATGGCCACAACCTGTGGCCATCTGAGCACCTACCTGCACTCAGACACGTAGACTGATGTCCCCAGATGTAAAAAGGAAGGAATAGGCCCCTAGGCACCTATCGCATCCATTGCTTTGGTTTCCAGGCATCTCTCCTCAGAGGCCTGAATTTCAATAACAGCATATGGCTGTTTCTTGACTCACCCATCAGAACAAATCTCATCTACACATGGGAAACTTGCACGATGGAGCTGTGTGAAAGCCTCTCTTTAGGAGAACCCTTCAGGGCCCCAGTGCCAACGCTTCATTCCAAGGTCTCCATAGACACAAAATCATATTAGGAAACATCCACGAGAGAGTCCATTTGAACTCAGCCTCCTCGGTTGCTCCCCCAGATCCAGCAGATCTAACATGTCTTTTTGCTTGGAGACAATTAAAATGCGAGGTGGGCCACCCAGCGATCCATCCTTAAAACCCTGATCGGAATCGTTGTCCTGGAGCCAACCAACAGGTCTCAATTGTCCTGCAGAAGAATCTTTGCAGTTCGGAGCTTCTCAGAACTCCCATCTTGGGAAAACCCCCATGTCCTCGTGATCCACCCCCCCCTTCAAGAAAGGGCCATCAGGGACAGAATGTCCAACCTGAGCGATCGTCTGATCCTCGCCCTGACTTCAGATGCACGAGATCTCGAAACAGGTCTGTAGATTGTGCCTGCCATATCCTCACCCAGAAACCTAGGCCTTGCTTGGCTTCTCATACTCCCGTCCTCAGACTACTGGCCCACAAGCCCTCCACTTTGGCAATCCTGAACTACAATGCAGCACTCTGCTTGCACTCCAGAAGAAAAACATTGCCCTCTGGGGCTACCCAGGAACCCCAAATGAGGATCAACCTGCACGCCATTCGGCTGTACCCCAAATATATAGGCTGACCTGGGCACTAATGACCTTACTGAGACAGGCTGAGACTGGACCTCCTGGCCCCACCCAGACAGCTGTCCGCACACTGAGCACATCGGACCGGCCATGGCCTTTGGTCGTCATCTCTTCTCAACCTCGGTTTTCAGGCTTCAGAACCTAGACCTTATCTCCAATCACGGCCCGGGGTTGAAAATGATGCAGAAATCAGAACACTTTCCCCATGGAAAGAAACCTTGTGGTTGGCATGTTGTCCAAGGTTCAGTGTTATTGAAACCAGTGAGGCCCATGAGGCCCCGCCCATGCTTTCGGGCCACCTTGGTCAGAAACACACATTGTGACCCTCAGCCTCAGCCCAGTCCTCAGGTAAGGCCTCTCAGTGGCTGGATGGAGAGACAGCATATTGGGCTTGCCATGCCCCTAGGCCCCAATTTTCAACCGTAGTTCGGGTTGTCCCTTCACTCTTCCCTGGGCTCTGCTTTGGAATTCCTCTTTTGGTGGGACACCTGAGGTAACAAACCTGAAAGGAGTCCTCCCATCCCACAGATTGACGAAAAACAATTGGGATCGGGCCAAATCCACAGAGAGCAAGATTCGTCCATGGCCCATGAGGCCTCCCCAACATTCTACGGCCATCGCTGATACAAAATTCAGAGACAAAAGCCTGAGCACGCGCCTCAGACTCGCTCATTCTTCATATCCTGAAGAGTTCTTTAGATAAGAACCTACACGGCACTCGAATGCACCCAAAATATATAGTCTAACCTGAGCACTAATGCACTGTCTGACAACCTGAGCCCGGACTTCGTGACCAACACCCAGACAGCTGACCACACACTGAGCACATCAGACCCGCCATGGCCTTAGGTCATCATCTCTTCCCTACCTCAGTTTTCAGGCTTCAGAACCTACACCTTATCTCCAATCACTGCCCAGGGTTGACTGTGATGCAGAAATCAGAACTCTTCCTTACCCATGGCAAGAAACCTTGTGGTTGGCATGTTGTCCAACGTTCAGTGTAGGAGAAACCAGCATTCACCCTGAGTCCCCGCCCATTCTTGAGTGCGACGAGGGCGTAAACACGCATTGTGACCCTCAGCATGAATCCTGTCCTCTAGTACGTCCTCTCAGTGGCTAGACCATTAGATGTCATAATGGGCTTGACATGTCCCTAGGCCGCTATTTTTAACCAGATTTCTGGTTGTCCAGTCGCCCCTCCCCAGGGCTCTACTCTGGAATCCCTCATTTGGTGGGACACCTGAGGTTGAAAAACAAAACAAACCAAATCAACAACAACAGAACAACGGACTTCTTCCATCCCACAGAATGACCCCAAACTCTTTGGACGGAGCCAAACCCCCAGAGATTAAGACTCGTCCAATTCCCATGAAGTCACCCGGAAATTTCACGACCATGAGTGACACGATATCCAGAGAGAAAAACTTGAGCAAGAGCCTCACACTCGCCCTTTTTTCATATCCCGAAGAGTTCTCCTCATGGTTCTGTAGATCAGTCCTGCCATACCTATGACCCGAAACATAAGCCGAGTTTGTGTTTTCAGACAACTGTCCAAACAGCCCTGGCCTACACACCCTACAGGCTCAGGCCCCTGGAGCCAAACATGAAGACTGTGCTTGCCCTCTCCAAGGGAATTGTATGTGCCCATTCCAATGGCCACAACTCTACTAATAGAATAAACCTCCAAAGTCCCTGAGGCCATCCCTATATTTGGGGCTTCCCAGGAGAAACAGGGGCAATCTGGGCCCATCTGAGCACCTGCCGGCACTCAGACCCGTAGACTGATGTCCCCAGAGGTAAAAAGGAACGAACAGGCCCTTAGGCACCTATGGGATCCATTGCTTTGGTTTCCAGGCTTCTCTGCTTAGAGATCCTTAGAACCCTTAGAATCCTGCTCTTGCGTCGTTCCTTTTGGGACATCCTTGAGCCATTCAACAGGTCTCGACTGTCCCACAGGAGTCCTTGTGCATGGACCACCTCACAACTCATATCATGGAAACCTTCCAAGATCACATGATGCCCCCAATCTTTTTTTTTTTAAATATGCAAAGAATTTATTTAGAATACATGAAAAAGAATCCTTTATGATAGCAATAAACATACAGTAATATATTTTTTGATTGACTTTTTAAAAAATTTTTTACTTTTTATAAACATATAATATATTTTTATCCCCAGGGGTACAGGTCTGTGAATCTCCAGGTCTACACACTTCACAGCACTCACCACAGCACACACCCTCTCCAACGTCCATAACCCCACCCCCCTTCTCCCAACCCGCGTCCCCGCAGCAAACCTCAGTTTGTTTTGTGAGATTAAGAGTCACTTAATGAGGACTTGGGAGGGAGTCACTCCCTCCCAATTCCATCTTGTTTCATTTATTCTTCTCCGACCTCCTTAACCCGCCATGTTGCATCTCCACTTCCTCATATCAGGGAGATCATATGATAGTTGTCCTTCTCCGCTTGACTTATTTCACTAAGCATGATACCCTCTCGTCCATCAATAGATGAATGGATAAGTGGTATATATACACAATGGAATAACATGCAGCCATCAAGGGGTCCAGGGGTCATGCCCTCCTGCATCAAGCTCCTTGCTCAGTGGGAAGTCTGCTTGTCCCTCACTCTGCCATCCCTCACTCTCTGCCATCCCTCACTCCCCACCCCACCCCACTCCTGTTCTCACTCTCTGAAATAAATATAAAAAATCTTAACAACAACAACAAAAAAGTTGAAGAGAGATTATCATGTACTTGGGTAGAAATGCTCAGTATTGTAAGATACAAGCTCTCCATAATTTACTCAACATATTTTTTTTTAATTTTTTTTTTTTTTTATAAACATATATTTTTATCCCCAGGGGTACAGGTCTGTGAATTACCAGGTTTACACACTTCACAGCACTCACCAAAGCACATACCCCCCCAATGTCCCCAATGTCCATAATCCCACCCCGTTCTCCCAAACCCCCCCTCCCCCCAGCAACCCTCAGTTTGTTTTGTGAGATTAAGAGTCACTTATGGTTTGTCTCCCTCCCAATCCCATCTTGTTTCATTTATTCTTCTCCTACCCACTTAAGCCCCCATGTTGCATCACCACTTCCTCATATCAGGGAGATCATATGATAGTTGTCTTTCTCCGCTTGACTTATTTCGCTAAGCATGATTCGCTCTAGTTCCATCCATGTTGTCGCAAATGGCAATATTTCATTTCTTTTGATGGCTGCATAGTATTCCATTGTGTGTATATACCACATCTTCTTGATCCATTCATCTGTTGATGGACATCTAGGTTCTTTCCATAGTTTGGCTATTGTGGACATTGCTGCTATAAACATTCGGGTGCACGTGTCCCTTTGGATCACTACATTTGTATCTTTAGGGTAAATACCCAATAGTGCAATTGCTGGGTCATTGGGCAGTTCTATTTTCAACATTTTGAGGAACCTCCATGCTGTTTTCCAGAGTGGCTGCACCAGCTTGCATTCCCACCAACAGTGTAGGAGGGTTCCCCTTTCTCCGCATCCTCGCCAGCATCTGTCATTTCCTGACTTGTTGATTTTAGCCATTCTGATTGGTGTGAGGTGATATCTCATTGTGGTTTTGATTTGTATTTCCCTGATGCCGAGTTATATGGAGCACTTTTTCATGTGTCTGTTGGCCATCTGGATGTCTTCTTTGCAGAAATGTCTGTTCATGTCCTCTGCCCATTTCTTGATTGGATTATTTGTTCTTTGGGTGTTGAGTTTGCTAAGTTCTTTATAGATTCTGGACACTAGTCCTTTATCTGATATGTCGTTTGCAAATATCTTCTCCCATTCTGTCAGTTGTCTTTTGATTTTGTTAACTGTTTCCTTTGCTGTGCAAAAGCTTTTGATCTTGATGAAATCCCAATAGTTCATTTTTTTCCCTTGCTTCCCTTGACTTTTGCGTTGTTCCTAGGAAGATGTTGCTGCGGCAGAGGTCGAAGAGGTTGCTGCCCGTGTTCTCCTCAAGGATTTTGATGGATTCCTTTCGCACATTGAGGTCCTTCATCCATTTTTGAGTCTATTTTCGTGTGTGGTGTAAGGGAATGGTCCAATTTCATTTTTCTGCATGTGGCTGTCCCAATTTTCCCAGCACCATTTATTGAAGAGGCTGTCTTTTTTTTCCATTGGACATTCTTTCCTGCTTTGTCGAAAATTAGTTGACCATAGACTCGAGGGTCTATTTCTGGGCTCTCTATTCTGTTCCATTGATCTATGTGTCCGTTTTTGTGCCAGTACCAGGCTGTCTTGATGATGACAGCTTTGTAATAGAGCTTGAAGTCCGGAATTGTGATGCCACCAACGTTGGCTTTCTTTTTCAATATCCCTTTGGCTATTCGAGATCTTTTCTGGTTCCATATAAATTTTAGCATTATTTGTTCCATTTCTTTGAAAAAGATGGATGGTACTTTGATAGGAATTGCATTAAATGTGTAGATTGCTTTAGGTAGCATAGACATTTTCACAATATTTATTCTTCCAATCCAGGAGCATGGAACATTTTTCCATTTCTTTGTGTCTTCCTCAATTTCTTTCATGAGTACTTTATAGTTTTCTGAGTATAGATTCTGTGCCTCTTTGGTTAGGTTTATTCCTAGGTATCTTATGGTTTTGGATGCAATTGTAAATGGGATTGACTCCTTAATATCTCTTTCTTCTGTCTTGCTGTTGGTGTAGAGAAATGCAACTGATTTCTGTGCATTGATTTTATATCCTGACACTTTACTGAATTCCTGTATAAGTTCTAGCAGTTTTGGAGTGGAGTCTATTGGGTTTTCCACATATAGTATCATATCATCTGCAAAGAGTGATAATTTGACTTCTTCTTTGCCGATTTGGATGCCTTTAATTTCCTTTTGTTGTCTGATTGCTGAGGCTAGGACCTCTAGTACGATGTTGTATATCAGTGGTGATAATGGACATCCCTGCCGTGTTCCTGACCTTAGCGGAGAAGCTTTCAGTTTTTCTCCATTGAGAATGATATTTGCGGTGGGTTTTTCATAGATGGCTTTGATGATATTGAGGTATGTGCCCTCTATCCCTACACTTTGAAGAGTTTTGATCAGGAAGGGATGCTGTACTTTGTCAAATGCTTTTTCAGCATCTATTGAGAGTATCATATGGTTCTTGTTCTTTCTTATATTGATGTGTTGTATCACATTGACTGATTTGCGGATGTTGAACCAACCTTGCAGCCCTGGAATAAATCCCACTTGGTCGTGGTGAATAATCTTTTTAATGTACTGTTGAATCCTATTGGCTAGTATTTTGTTGAGTATTTTCGCATCTGTTTTCATCAAGGATATTGGTCTATAGCTCTCTTTTTTGGTGGGATCCTTGTCTGGTTTTGGGATCAAGGTGATGCTGGCCTCATAAAATGAGTTTCGAAGTTTTCCTTCCATTTCTATTTTTTGGAACAGTTTCAGGAGAATAGGAATTAGTTCTTCTTTAAATGTTTGGTAGAAATCCCCCGGAAAGCCATCTGGCCCTGGGCTTTTGTTTGTTTGGAGATTTTTAATGACTGTTTCAATCTCCTTACTGGTTATGGGTCTGTTCAGGCTTTCTATTTCTTCCTGGTTCAGTTGTGGTAGTTTATATGTTTCTAGGAATGCATCCATTTCTTCCAGATTGTCAAATGTATTGCCGTAGAGTTGCTCATAGTATGTTCTTATAATAGTTTGTATTTCTTTGGTGTTACTTGTGATCTCTCCTCTTTCATTCATGATTTTATTTATTTGGGTCCTTTCTCTTTTCTTTTTGATAAGTCGGGCCAGGGGTTTATCAATTTTATTAATTCTTTCAAAGAACCAAATCCTACTTTCGTTGATTTGTTCTATTGTTTTTTTGGTTTCTATTTCATTGATTTCTGCTCTGATGTTTATGATTTCTCTTCTCCTGCTGGGCTTAGGGTTTCTTTCTTGTTTTTTTCTCCAGCTCCTTTAGGTGTAGGGTTAGGTTGTGTCCCCGAGACCTTTCTTGTTTCTTGAGAAAGGCTTGTAGCGCTATATATTTTCCTCTCAGGACTGCCTTTGTTGTGTCCCACAGATTTTGAACCGTTGTATTTTCATTATCATTTGTTTCCATGATTTTTTTCAATTCTTCTTTAATTTCCCGGTTGACCCATTCATTCTTTAGAAGGATACTGTTTAGTCTCCATGTATTTGGGTTCTTTCCAAACTTCCTTTTGTGGTTGAGTTCTAGCTTTAGAGCATTGTGGTCTGAAAATATGCAGGGAATGATCCCAATCTTTTGATACCGGTTGAGTCCTGATTTAGGACCGAGGATGTGATCTATTCTGGAGAATGTTCCATGTGCACTAGAGAAGAATGTGTATTCTGTTGCTTTGGGATGAAATATTGTTAATATATCTGTGATGTCCATCTCGTCCAGTGTGTCGTTATTTCCTTGCTGATCTTTTGCTTGGATGACCTGTCTATTTCAGTGAGGGGAGTGTTAAAGTCCCCTACTATTATTATTGTATTATTGTTGATGTGTTTTCTTTGATTTTGATATTAATTGGTTTATATATAGTTGGCTGCTCCCACGTTGGGGGCATAGATATTTAAAATTGTTAGATCTTCTTGTTGGACAGACCCTTTGAGTATGATATAATGTCCTTCCTCATCTCTTATCATAGTCTTTGGCTTAAAATCTAATTGATCTGATATAAGGATTGCCACTCCTGCTTTCTTCTGATGTCCATTAGCATGGTAAATTCTTTTCCACCCCCTCACTTTAAATCTGAAGGTGTCTTCGGGCTTAAAATGAGTTTCTTGGAGGCAACATATAGATGGGTTTTGTTTTTTTATCCATTCTGATACCCTGTGTCTTTTGACAGGGGCATTTAGCCCATTCACATTCAGGGTAACTATTGAGAGATATGAATTTAGTGCCATTGTATTGCCTGTAAGGTGACTGTTACGGTATATGGTCTCTGTTCCTTTCTGATCTACCACTTGTAGGCTCTCTCTTTGCTTCGAGGACCTCTTTCAATATTTCCTGTAGAGCTGGTTTGGTATTTGAAAATTCTTTCAGTTTTTGTTGTCCTGGAAGCTTTTAATCTCTCCTTCTATTTTCAATGATAGCCTAGCTGGATATAGTATTCTTGGCTGCATGTTTTTCTCGTTTAGTGCTCTGAAAATATCATGCCAGCTCTTTCTGGCCTGCCAGGTCTCTGTGGATAAGTCAGCTGCCAATCTAATATTTTTACCATTGTATGTTACAGACTTCTTTTCCCGGGCTGCTTTCAGGATTTTCTCTTTGTCACTGAGACTTGTAAATTTTACTATTAGGTGGCCGGGTGTCGGCCTATTCTTATTGATTTTGAGGGGCGTTCTCTGAACCTCCTGAATTTTGATGCTCATTCCCTTTGCCATATTGGGGAAATTCTCCCCAATAATTCTCTCCAGTATACCTTCTGCTCCCCTCTCTCTTTCTTCTTCTTCTGGAATCCCAATTATTCTAATGTTGTTTCGTCTTATGGTGTCACTTATCTCTCGAATTCTCCCCTCGTGGTCCAGTAGCTGTTTGTCCCTCTTTTGCTCAGCTTCTTTATTTTCTGTCATTTGGTCTTCTATATCAGTAATTCTTTCTTCTGCCTCATTTATCCTAGCAGTTAGAGCCTCCATGTTTGATTGCACCTCATTAATAGCTTTTTTGATTTCAACTTGGTTAGATTTTAGTTCTTTTATTTCTCCAGAAAGGGCTTTTATATCTCTTGAGAGGGTTTCTCTAATATCCTCCATGCCTTTTTCGAGCCCGGCTAGAACCTTGAGAATTGTCATTCTGAACTCTAGATCTGACATATTACCGATGTCTGTATTGATTAGGTCCCTAGCCTTCGGTACTGCCTCTTGTTCTTTTTTTTGTGTTGAATTTTTACGTCTTGTCATTTTGTCCAGATAAGAGTAAATGAAGGGGCAAGTAAAATACTAAAAGGGTGGCAACAACCCCAGGAAAATATGCTTTAACCAAATTAGAAGAGATCCAAAATCGTGAGTGGGGAGAAAGGGGATAAAAAGAGGTTCAAAAAGGATGAAAGAAAAAAAAAAAGAAAAAAGAAAAAAAGAGAAGAAAAGAAAAGAATTTATAAAAAAAGAAAACACCTAAGAAAAATGTAAAAAAGAAAAAATATATATATTAGATAAACTAGTAAAAAATCGTTAAAAAAGAAAAAGGTAACAGTTAAAAAAAATTTACCCGAAGGCGAGAATAAAAAAAAAAAAAAGAAAAGAAAAGAAAAAGAAAAAAGAAAAAAAAAAACAAAAAATGAAAAAGAAAAAATTAAGTTAACTGCAAGACTAAAAAAAAAATCACAGGAAAAAAGCCATGAGTTCCGTGCTTGGCTTTCTCCTCCTCTGGAATTCTGCTGCTCTCCTTGGTATTGAAACCGCACTCCTTGGTAGGTGAACTTGGTCTTGGCTGGATTTCTTGTTGATCTTCTGGGGGAGGGGCCTGTTGTAGTGATTCTCAAGTGTCTTTGCCCCAGGCGGAATTACACCGCCCTTACCTGGGGCCGGGGTGAGTAATCTGCTCGGGTTTGCTTTCAGGAGCTTTTGTTCCCTGAGCGCTTTCCGTAGAGTTCCGGAGGACGGGAATACAAATGGCGGCCTCCTGGTCTCCCGCCCGGAGGAGCCGAGAGCCCAGGGCCCCACTCCTCAGTGTGCCCTCAGAGAACAACGCCCAGTTACTCCCATCTGCCTGACCTCCGGCCGTGCTCCGAGCTCACCGAGCCTGCGACCGGTTCAAGGTAACACCGAGCTGTGAGCTTACTGTCGGCTCTATGTAGCCGGCTTTCCCGATCCATTAGCCGCAAGCTCTGCTACACTCAGACACCCCCGATCCTTCTGTGACCCTGGGGGACCTGAGGCCACGCTGACCCCGCGTGGGCTTCGCCCCGGTTTAGCCTCTGGAGCGATGTCCCTCAGCGGAACAGACTTTTGGAAGTCCTGATTTTGTGCGCGGTTGTTCCGCCGCTTGCCAGGAGCCGGCCCCTCCCCCCGGGGTCTATCTTCCCGTCGCTTTGGATTCATTTCTCCGCCGGTCCTACCTTTCAGAAAGTGGTTGTTTTTCTGTTTCCAGAATTGCTGTTCTTCTTCTCTTCGATCTGCCGATGGATTTTCAGGTGTTTGCAATCTTTAGATAAGCTACATAGCTGCTCTCCGGCTAGCTGAAGCAGTCTCAGCTTGCTACTTCTCCGCCATCTTGACTCCATGATGCCCCCAATCTTCATGAAAGCGGATCATGGAAAGAAACTCCAACCTGACCCAACGGCTGATCTTCGCCTTGACTTCAGATTCACGAGATCTTGATTAAGCTCTTCAGAGTGTACCTGCTGTGCCCTCACCCCAAAACCTAAGCATAGCTAGTGTTCTCAGACTTCCGTCCTCACTCTCCTGGACCACACGCCCTCCATTTTGGGATTTCCGATGACACAGTGCTGCACTCTGCCTGCCCTCTAGAAGAAAAACGTTGCCCTATGGGTCTACCCAGAAACCTCAAATGAGGATAAACCTGCATGCCACTCAATTATATAGTCTAGCCTGTGCACTAATGCCCTGTCTGACACAACCTGAGGCCTGAATTCCCAACCGACACCCAGACAGCTTGCCGTACACTGAGAACATGTGAACCGCCATGGCCTTAGGTTGCCATCTCTTTCCAACCTGGTTTTCAGGCTACAGAAACCTAGACCTTATCTCTACTCATTTCCCATGGGTGAACGTAATGCAGAAATCATAACTCCTCCTTCCCTCTCGCCAGAATCTTGTGGTTGGCATCTTATCCAAAGTTAAGTGTAGGACCCCTGTAGGGCCTACAGTAGTAGTAGTAGGGCCCCTGAGGGTAGTGTAGTGTCCCTGAGGTCCTGCCCATGCTTAAGAGCTGCAGGGGGCACAAACACACATTGGGACCATCAGTTTGTACCCTGTCCTCAAGTAAAGCCTCTCAGTGGCTGGACCATGAGCCCACATATGTGGCCTGCCATGCCCCAAGTCACCCAAACTTAACCAGAGGTAGAGACATCTAGTCACCCCTACTCAGGGCTCTGCTCTGGAATCCCTCTTTGGTGGGACATTTGAGGTAAGTAAACACAGAAAGGATTCCTCCCACCCACAGAATGACCCCAATCACTTGGCATCAGGCCATCCCCAGAGAGAAAGACTCGTCCATGGCCCATGAGGCCAGCCCGACATTCCACGGCCACTATTGACACAAAATCCAGAGACATAAGCCTCACCCTTAGGTCATAGCCCAAAAAATTCTCCTCATAGTCTGTAGATCGGGCCTGCCATACCTACGTCCCCAAACCGTGTTTTCAGACATCTATCCTGACATCCCTGTCCCACACACCCTCCAGGCTGAGGCCCCTGGAGCCACACCTCAGGACTGTGCCTGCCCTCTCCAAGGAAATTCTTCCCATTCCATTGGCCACAACCCTACAGATTAGGAGAAACCTCCAAAGTCCCAGAGGCCATTCCAATAGTGTAGGCCGCCCAGTACAAAGAGGGGTGATCTGTCACAAGCTGAGCAACGACCTCAACTCACCCGTAGACAGATATCCCAAGAGAAAGGTATTAAACTGGACAGGCCCCTAGAACGTAATTGGTTCCATTGCTTTTGTTTCTAAGCATCTCTCCTCAGAGGCCTGTTTTCCAATACCAGCATATGGGGGATTCCAGAGATACCAATAAGAACTAATCTTGTCTCCACATGGGAAACTTATCCTTTGGAGCTCTGTAAAAACCTCCAGTTAGGAGAAAGCTTCAGGTAACCGGAGCCACCGCCCTATTCCAAGGTCTCCATGGACACAAACCCGCATTATGACCGTTCGGCAGGAGAGAACACTTCAACACAGCCCCGTTGATTACTCCCCCAGAGCCAGAATATCAAAACTGCCTTGTCGCTGGGAGACAACTTGAATGCAAAGCAGACTCTCTAGGCATCCATCGTTGGAAGACTGCTCTGGCGCCGTTCCATATGGGATGTCCTGGGAGCCTTCCAACAGGACTTGACTGTCCTGCAGAAGGAATCCTTGCAGATTGGAGCATCTCACAACCCCTATCGTGGGAAAACCTACATGGCCTCATGAGATGCTCCCCTTTATGAAGGGGCCATCATGGACAGAAACTCCAACATGAGCCAACTTCTGATCCATTGCTTTGGTTTCTATGTATCTCTCCTCAGAGGCCTGGTTTCCAATATCAGATTATGGGGGTTTCCTAAGGAAACAATCAGAACAGATCTCATCTCCACATGAGAAACTTGCTCTTTGGAGCTGTGTCAATACCTCAGGTTAGGAGGATCCTTCAGGGCGCTGGCACCATGGCCCAATTCCAAGGTCTCCAAGGACACAAACTTACATTATGATCCATCCTCAGGAGAGTCCATTTCAAATCAGCCCCCTCGGCTGCTCACCCAGAGCCAGCAGATCAAACCTGCCTTGTCACTAGGAGACAGTTGGAATGCGAGGTGGGCTGCCCAGGCATCCATCCTTAGAACCCTGCTCTGGAGAATTTCTTTATGGGACGTCTTGAATCCAAACAACCTGTCTTGACTGTCTCACAGAATGAATCCTTGTGGTTTGAAGCATCACACAATCCCACTGTGAGAAAACCTCCATTTCCTCATGATGCCCCACACCTTCATAAATGGGCCATCATGGACAGAAACTCCATCCTAAGCCAAAGTCTGATCCGCGCCCTGAATTCAGAAGCACGAGATCTCGATTCAGCACTTGAGAGTGTGCCTGCTGTGCCCTCGCCCCGAAACCTAAGCCTAACATGTGTTCTCAGACTTCCGTCTTCACAATCCTGGCCACACCCCTCCAGTTTGGCAATTCTGGAGACACAGTGCAGCACTCTGCCTGTCCTCCAGAAGAAAAATGTTGCCCTATAGGGCTAACCAGAAAAGCCAAATGAGTAACAACCTGCATGCCACTCGACCATACCCCAATTATACAATCTAGCCTGTGCACTAAAGCCCTGTCTGACACAGCCTGAAGGCAGACCTCCAGTCCAACACCCAGACAGCTGGCCGTACACTGAGCATATCAAACCCACAATGGCTTTTGGCCATCATCTCTACCCAACCTCAGTTTTCACCTTCAGAACCTAGACCTTATCTCCACTCACTGCTCAGGAGTGAACGTGATACAAGAATCACAACTTCTCCTTCGCCATGGCAAGAAACCTTGTGGTTGGCATGTTGTCCAACGTTCATTGTAGGAGAAAGCAGCATGGACTATGAGGCCCCACCTATCCCTGTGGGCTACAATTTGCACAAACACACATTGTGACCCTCAGCGTGAGGCCTATCCTCATGTAAAGCCTCTTAGTGACTGGAACAACAGCCCACATATGGGGCTTGCCAAGCCCCTAGTCCCCCAATCTCAACCAGAGTTAGAGATGTCTAGTCACCCCTACTCAGGGCACTGCTCTGGAATCCCTCTTTGGTGGGACACCTGAGGTAAAAAAAAAAAAAATACAGAAAGGACTCTTCCCATCCACAGAATGATCCCAACCACTTGGGATCAGGCCAAATCACCAGAGAAAGACTTGTCCATGGCCCTTGAGGACACCCCGACATTCCACGGCCACCGTAGGCACAAAATCCAGAGACAAAAGCCTGAGCAAACGCGACATACTCGCCCTTTGTTCATAGCCCGGAAAATTCTCACGGTCTGTAGATCGAGCCTTCATACATACATCCCCAAACCTAAGCTGAGTTTGTGTTTTCAGACTTCTGTCCCCACAGTCCTGGCCCACACACCATCCAAGCTGGGGCCCCTGGAGCCACACCTGAGGACTGTGGCTTCCTTCTCCAGGGGAATTCTGCCATTTCCATTGGCCACAACCCTATAGATTAGGAGAAACCTCCAAACTCCCCGAGGCCATCCCAATAGTGTTGGCTGCCCAGGACAAACAGGGATGATCTTTCACAAGTTAGGAAAAACTACCTCCACTCAGACCCAGAGACAGATATCCCCATAGAATAAGATTGAACTGGACAGGCACTTAGGCCCTAATCAGATCCATTGCTTTTGTTTCCAGGCATCTCTCCTCAGAGGCCTGGTTACCAATACCAGCATATGGGGGATTACTGAGGCACTCAGAGAAAAATCTCGTCTCCACATAGGAAATGTACTCTTTGGAGCTCTATAAAAACCTCTGTTTAGGAGAATCTTTCAGGGCCCCGGATCAAGCACCCCATTCCAAGGTCTCCATGGACTTAAACCCACATTATGATCTATCCTCGGTAGAGTCCATGTCAACTCATCCCCCTTGGTTTCTCCCCCAGGGCCTGCAGATCAAACCTGCCTTGTTGCTAGGAGACAACTAGAATGGGAGGAGGGCTGCCCAGGCATCCATCCTTAGAAACCTACTCTGGAGTCGTTCCATATAGGGACATCCTAGAGCCATCCAACAGGTCTCAAGTGTCCCACAGAAGGAATCTTTGCAGTCTGGTGCATCTCACAACTCCCATTGTGGGAAAATCTTCATGGCCTCTTGAGACGCTCCACTTTATAAAGGGGCCATCATGGACAGAAAGTCCAACCTGAGCAAACGTCTCATATTCGCCCTGGCTTCAGGTGCATGAGATCTTGATTCAGCTCTGCCGAGTGTGCCTTCTGTGCCCTCACCCCCAAAATTAAGCCTAGCTTGTGTTCTCAGACTACCGTCCTCACACCCCTGGCCCAAAAGCCCTACAATTTGGCAATACTGGTGCTACAATGCAGCACTCTGCCTGCCCTCCAGGAGAAAAACGTTGCCTTATGGAGCTACCTAGAAACCCGAATGAGGATCAACTGAACGCCACTCGACTGCACCCCAAATATACAGTCTACCCTGTCTAATGCCCTGTCTGACACAGCATGAGCCCACATCTCCAGACCTACGCTCAAAAGCTAGCCACACACTGAGCTCATTGTACCCATCAGGTCCTTAGGTCTTCATATCTTCCCAACCTCGGTTTTCGGGTTTCAGAACCTAGACCTAAACTCCAATCACTGTCCAGGGGTGAACGTGATGCAGAAATCACAACTCTTCCTTCGCCATGGCCGGAAACCTTGTGGTTGGCATATTCTCCAACGTTCAGTGTAGGAGAATCCAGCATGGCCCATGAGGCCCTTCCCATGCTTGAGGGCCTTGTTGGGCACATATAGGCATTGTGACCCTCAGCATGAGCCCTGTCCTCAAGGAAGACCTCTCAGTGTCTGAATCAAGAGCCCACATATTGGACTTGCCATGCCCCTAGACCCCCAAACTTAAACAGAAGTGGGGTTATCCAGTTGTCCCTACCAAGGACTCTGCTCTGGAATCCCTCTTTTATTGGCACACATGAGGTACATAAAATAAAATAAAAAAACAGAAAGGACACCTCACATCCCACAGAATGTACCCAAACTCTTGGGATAGGGTCAAATCCTCAGAGAAGGAAAGCCGTCCACAACCCATGAGGCCACGCCAGCATTCGACCCACATTGTTGACACAAATCCAGAGACAAAACCTGAGCAAGCACCTCAAACTCACCCTTTTTCATATCCCGAAGTGTTATCACGGTCTGTAGATTGGGCGTGCCATACCTATGTCCCCAATCCTAAGCGGAATTTGTGTTTTCAGACTTCTGTCCCCACAGGCCTGGCCCACACACCCTCAAGGCTGGGCCCCTAGAGCCAAACTCAGAACTGTGCCTGCCCTCTCCAGGTGATTTCTGCCCATTCCATTGGCCACAACCCTATAGATTAGGAGAAATTCCAAAATCCCGAGGCCATTCCCAATATTTTAGGCTGCCCAGGACAAACAGGGGCGATCTGACACAAGCCGAGCAACTACCTCCCCTCAGATCCATAGACACGTATCCCCAGGAAAGAGATTGAACCGGACAGGCACCTAGGCCCTAATCATATCCATTGCCTTTGTATCCAGGCATCTCTCCTCAGAGGCCTGGTTTCCAATACCAGCATATGGTAGATTCCTTAGGCACTCATCAAAACAATTCTCTTCTCAACATAAGAAACGTACTCTTTAGAGCTCCATCAAAACCTCCGGTTATGAACATCCCTCAAGGCCCCGGATCAAGCACCCCATTCCAAGGTCTCCATGGACACAAATGCACATTATGACCCATCCTCAACTCACCCATTTCAACACACCCGCCTCGGTTACTCCCATAGATCCAGCAGATCGAACTTGCCTTGGCGCTATGAGACACCTGGAATGGGAGGCAGGCTGCCCAGGCATCCATCCTTAGAACCCTGCTCTGGATAACTTCCTTATGGGATGTCCTGGAGCCATCCAGCAGGTCTCGACTGTCCTACGGAAGGAATCATTGCGGTTTGGAGCATCTCACAATTCCCATCGTGGGAAAACCTCCATGGCCTCGTGACACCCTCCCCTTCATGAAGGGGCCGTCATGGACAGAAACTCCAACCTGAGCCAACGTCTGATCCTAGCTCTGTCTTCAGGTACACGGGATCTCGAATCATCTCTGCAGAGGGTTCCTGCCGTCCCCTCACCCCAAAATCTAAGTCTGGCTTGTGTTCTCAGAATTTTTTCCTCACACTCCTGGCCCACAAGCCTTCCAGTTTGGGAATTCTGGAGCCACTATGTGGCACTGTGTCTTCCTTCCAGAAGAAAAACGTTGCCCTCTGGGGCTACCCAGTAACCACAAATGAGTACCAACATGCATGAAACTCGACTGCACCCCAATGATACAGTCTAGCCTGGGCACTAATTCCCTGTCTTCCACAGCCTGAGCCTGCACCTCCCCAACCCACACTCAACTGCTGGCCAAACACTGAGCACATCAGTCACACCATGGCCTTAGGTCTTCATCTCTTCCCAACCTCAGTTTTCAGGCTTCAGAACCTAGACCTTAAATCCAATCACAGTCCAGGAGTGAAAGTGTTGCAGAAATTAGAACTCCTTCTTCCCCATGGCAAGAAAACTTGTGGTTGCCATATTGTGCAACGTTCAGTGTAGGAGAAACCAGCATGGTACATTAGGCCACGCCCTGACTTGAGGGGCTCCTTGGGCACAAAAACACATTGTGAAACTCAATGTGAGCCCTATGCTCAAGGAAGGCCTCTCAGTGTCTGGACCAAGAGCCCACATATGGGGCTTGCCATGTTCTTAGGTCCCAATGTTAACCAGAGTTCTGGTTGTCCAGTCGCCGCTCACCAGGTCTCTGCTGTGGAATCCATCTTTTGGTGGTCCACCTGAGGTAAAAAAAAAAAAAAAAAAAAAACAGAAAGGCCTCCTCCCTTCCCACAGAATGACCCCAAACCCTTGGGATTGGGTCAAATCCCCAGAAAGGGAGCCTCATCGATGGCCCATGAGGACACGCGGACATTCCATGGCAATCGGTGACACATATCCAGAAAAAAATAAGCATGAGCAAGCACCTCACTTTCGCCCTTTGTTCATATCCCGAAGAGTTCTCCTCACGGTCTATATATCGGGCGGGCCATACCTACAGACCAAAACCTAAGTGGAGTTTGTGTTTTCAGACTTTTGTCCAAATAGCCCTGGACCATACACGCTCCTCACTTGGGTCCCTGGAGCCACACCTCAGGACTGTGCTTCCCTTTCAAGAGAATTCTTCCCACTCCATTGGCCACAACCTTGCAAATTAGGAAAAACCTCCAATGTTACCGAGGCCATCCCAAAAGTGTAGGCCATCCAGGACAAACAGGTGTGATCTCAAACCAGCTGAGCAACTACCTCCACTCAGACAAAAGATGTCCCCAGAGAAGAATATTGAACCGGACAGGCCCCTAGGCCCTAACCAGATCCATTGCTTTGGTTTCCAGGCATCTCTCCTCAGAGGCCTCATTTCCAATACCAGCAAATGGTGGTTTCCTGAGGCACCAATAAGAACAAATCTCGTCTCCCCATGGAAAACTTGCTCATTGGAGCTTTGTTATAACCTCTGGTTAGGAGAATCCTTCAGGGCCCTGGTGCCACTGCCCCATACCAAGGTCTCAATGGACTCCAACCAACATTAAGACCATCCTCAGGAAAGTCCATTTCAACTCATTTAAGACCATCCTCAGGAAAGTCCATTCCAACTCAGCCCCCTCTGATGCTACCCCAAGCCAGCAGATCAAACGTTTCTTGTTGCTAGGAGACAATTGGAATTGAGGCTGTCTGCCCAGGCATCCATACTTAGAACCCTGTTCTGGAAAAATACCTTAGGAGACGTCCTGGAGCCATCCAACAAATCTTAATTGTCCCACAGAAGGAATCCTTGCGGTTAGGAGCATCTCGCAACTCTAATAGTGGGAAAAACCCCATGGCCTCATAATGCCCCCCCCTTCATGAAGGGGCCAACATGGACAGAAACTCCAACCTGAGCCAAATTCTGATCCTCGACCTGACTTCAGACTCCTGAGATCTCAATTCAGATCTGCAGAGTGTGCCTGCCATGTCCATTCCCCGAAGACTAAGCCTAACTTGTGTTCTCAGACTTCGTCCTCACTCTCCTTGCCCACAAGCCCTCCAGTTTGGGAATTCCGAAGCCACAATGCAGCACTCTGCCTGCCCTCCAGAAGAAAAACTTTGCCCTATGCTGCTAATAAGAAACCCCAAATGATTATCTAATGCATGCCACTCGAATGTAAAGCAATTATACAGCCTACCCTGAATACGAATGCCCTGTCTGGCACAGCCTGAGACAAGACATCCCAAACGACACCTAGACAGCTGGCTCCAACCTGGACACAAGGGACCCGCTATGGCTGTAGTTCGTCATCTCTTCCCAACCTCGGTTTTCAGGCTTCAGAACCTAGACCTTATCTCCAATCACTGCCCAGGGGTGAACGTGATGCAGAAATTAGAATTCCTCCTTCCCCATGGCCAGAAACATTGTGGTTGGCATGTTGTCCAACGTTCAATGTGGGAAAACCTGCATTGTCGGAAAGGCAACGCCAGTGCTTGAGGGCCGCCTAGGGCACAGACATGCATTGTGACCTGTAGCGTGAGTCCCGTATTAAAGTAACGCCTCTCAGTGGCTGGACCAAGATCCTGCCTATGGGGCTTGTCATATCCATAGGCCCCCAGGCTTAACCAGAGAGCGAGTATTCCAGTTGTCAGTACCCACTGCTATGCTCCAGAATCCCTCTACTGGGGGGACACATGAAGCAGAAAACAGGACTCTTCCCCTCCCACAGAATGACCCCAAACTCTTGGGGGCTGGACAAACTACCAGAGAGGGAGACTTCTACGACCCATGAGGCAACTCCTACATTAAACGGCCATTGTGGACAAAATATCCAGAGACAAAAGACTGAGCGACTGCCTCCCTCTCACCCTTCTTTCATATCCAGAGGAGCTCCCCTCACGGACTGTAGATCAGGCCTGCCATAACCTCGGCCCCAAACCTGAGCTGAGTTTGGGTTTTTGGATGTCTGTCTGCACAGCCGTGGCCCACACCGCCTCCAGGCTGGGGTCTCTGGAGCCACACCCCAGAACTGTGCCTGCTCTCTCCTAAGAAACTGCCCGTTCCATTGGCCACAACTCTACAAAGTAGTAGAAACCTCAAGGTCCCCAAGGACATCCCACTACCGCAAGCCGCACTGGACAAACAGGGGCATTATGACACCAGCTGAGAAACTACTACCTCCATGCAGACACACAGACTGATATCCGCAGAGACAGAAGATTGAACCAGACAGGCCCCTAGGCCCTATTATGAACTCTTGCTTTGGTGTCCAGGTATCACTCCTCAGAGGCCTGGGTTCGAAGACCAGCATATGGGCTATCCTGAGGCACCAGACAGAACACCTCTCATCTCCACATGGAAAGCTTCCTTGTTGGAGTTGTGTCAAACCCTTCGGGTTGGAGAATCCTGCAGAGTCCCTTAGCTACTGCCACATTCCAAGGTCTCCATGGCCACCAACCCACATTATCACTCATCCTCAGGAAAGTCCATTTAAACTCAGCCTTCAGGGTAGCTCACCCAAGAGCCCACAGATTGAGCGTGCCTTGTCTCGACCAGGCAATGGGAAGGTGAGTTGGCGTTTCTCGGCATCCATGCTTAGGCCCCTGCTCTCGAGTCTTTCTGTATGGGGCATCCTGGAACCATCCAATAGTACTCGACTGTCCTGAAGAAGGAAACTTTGAAGTTTGGAGCAGCTCACAACTCCCAGCGTAGGGAAACCTCCCTGGCCTCAGGACCCCCCACCCCCTTCAGGAAGGGGCCGTCATGGACACAAACTCCAGCTTGAGGCAACATCTGATACTCGCCCTGACCTCAGATGCAGGAGATCTCGATTCAGCCTCTGCACAGTGGGCCCAAACCTCGTGCTACCTTGTGTTTTCAGACTTCCTTCCTCACACTCCTGGCAAACATGTCCTCAAGACTTGGAATTCTGGAACCAAAATGCAGCCCTATGCTGGCCCTCCAGAAGAAAAACGTTGCTCTATGGGGATCTCCATAAACCCCAAATGAGGATCAACCTGCTCGGTTGTCGACCTCACCCCAATTGGAATGTTTGGGTTGTCCATTCATCCCTCCCCAGAGCTCTGCTTTGGAATCCCTCTTTTGGTGGGACACCTGAGGTAACAGAACTAAAAGGACTCCTCCCATCCTTCAGATTGACCCAAAACAATTGGGATTGGACCAAATTCACAGAGAGGAAGTCTCGTCCATGGCCAATGAGGCCTCCCCGAGATTCCACAGCCATCGTTGACAACAAATCCAGAGACGAAAGTCTGAGCAAGCGCCTCACACTCGCTCTTTTGTCGTATCCCGAAGAGTTCTCCTCACGGTGTGTAGATCGAGATGGCCATACCTACTTCCCAAACCTAAGCCGAGTTTGTGTTTTCAGACTTCTGTCCCCACATACCTGGCCCACAGACCCTTCAGGCTGGGGCCCCTGGAGCCACAAATCAGGACTGTGCCTGTCCATACCACGGGAATTCTGCCCATTCCATTGTCCACAATCGTACAAATTAGGAAAAACCTCCAGAGTCCCCAAGGACATCCCAATAATGTAGGCCGCCCAGGACAAACAAGGGTCATCTGAAACCAGCTGAGCATCTACCTCTACTCAGCGTAGATGGATGTCCCCAGAGAAGAAGATTGAATCAGACAGGCCCCTAGGCTTGAATCAGATTCATTGCTTTCGGTTACAGTTATCTATCCTCAGAGGCCTGGTTTCCAATATTAGCATATGGGGATTTCATGAGGCAGCAATCAGAACAAATCTCTTCTCCACATGGGAAAATTATCCTTTGAAGATGTCTCAAAACCTCCAGTTAGGAGATTCCTTCGGGCCTGTGTGCCACTGCCCCATTACAAGGCCTCCATAGACACAAAATCATATTAGGACACATGCACGGGAGAGTCCAATTCAAGTCAGCATATTCGGTTGCTCCGCGAGATCCAGCAGATCTAACTTGTCTTGTTGCTAGGAGACAATTGGAATGCGAGGTGGCCTACCCCGCCATCCATCCTTAGAACCCTGCTCAGAATCATTGGCCTGGAGCCAACCAATAGGTCTCAATTTTCCTGCAGAAGAATCTTTGCAGTTGGGAGCTTCTCACAACACCCATCGTGAGAAACCCCCATGGTCTCGTGATAACCCCCCCTTCATGAAGGGGCCATCAGGGACATAAGGTCCAACCTGAGAAATAGTCTGATCCTCACCCTGACTACAGATGCACGTGATCTCGATTCAGGTCTGAATATTGTGCCTGCCATGTCCTCACCCAGAAACCTAAGCCTAGCTTGTGTCCTCAGACTTCCGTCCTCAGACTAATGGCCCACAAGCCCTCCAGTTTGGCAATCCAGAATTACAATGCAGCACTCTGCTTGCCCTCCAGAAGAAAAACATTGCCCTCTGGGGTTACCCAGAAACCCCAAATGAAGATCAACCTGCACGCCATGGCTGTACCCTAAATATATAGGCTGACCTGGGCAATAATGCCCTTTCTGACAGTGCCTGAGCCTGGACCTCCTGGCCCCACCCAGACAGCTTGCCGCTCACTGAGCACATGGGACCAGCCATTGCTTTAGGTCGTTATCTCTTCCCAACCTCGGTTTTCAGGATTCAGATCCTAGACCTTATCTCCAATCACTGCCCAGGTTTGAAAATGATGCAGAAATCAGAACTCCTTCCCAATGGCAAGAACCTTGTGGTTGGCTTGTTGTCCAGTGTTCAGTGTAGTGGAAACCTGTTTGTCCGATGAGGCCCCGCCATTGTTCGCGGGCCACATAGGTGGCAAACTCACATTGTGACCCACAGACTTAGCCCAGTCCTCAGGTAAGACCTCTCAGTGTCTGGATGAAGAGACAGCATATTGGGCTTGCCATGACCATACGCCCCAATTTTTAACCATAGTTCGGGTTGTCCCTTCATTCTTCCCCAGGGCTCTGCTTTCGAATTCCTCTTTTGGTGGGACACCTGATGTAACAACCCTGAAAGGAGTCCTCCATCCAACAGATTGACGAAAAACAATTGGGATCGGGCCAAATCCACAGCAAGATTCGTCCATGGCCCATGAGGCCTCCTCGACATTCCACGGGCATCGCTGAAACAAAATCCAGAGACAAAAGTCTGAGCAAGCGCCTCAGACTCGCACTTTCTTCATATCCTGAAGATGTCTTCTCATGGTTTGTAGATCGGGCCTGCCATACCTACGTTCCCAAATATAAGCTGAGTTTGTTTTTTTCAGACTTCTGTCCCCAAATTCCTGGGCCACACACAATCCAGGCTGGGGACCCTGGAGCCACACATTAGGACTGTGCCTACCCAATCCATGGGGATTCTGCCCATTCCATTGTCCAAAATCGTACAAATTAGGAGAAACCTCCAAAGTCCCTGAGGCCATCCCAATAGTATAGTTCGCCCGGGACAAAAAAGGTCAGTCTGACACCAGCTGAGCATCTACCTCCACTCATACCCTAGAAGGATGTCCCCAGAGAAGAAGATTTAACCTGACAGGACCCTAGGCCATAATCGGATCCATTGCTTTGGTTTACAGGCATGCCTCCTCAAAACCCTGGATTCCAATACCAGCATTGGGGTTTTCCTGAGGCACCCATCAGAACAAACCTCGTCTCCAAAAGGAAACTTGTGCATGGGAGCTATGTCAAAAGCTGAGGAGAATACTTCAGGGTCCCGGTGCCACCGCCCCATTTAAAGGCCCTCATGGACACAAACACACATTAGACCCATCCTCAGGAAAGTCCATTTCAACTCAGCCACCCCGGTTGCTCCCGCAGAGCCATCAGATCTAAACTTTCTTGTCGCTATGAGACAATTGGAATGCGAGTCGGGCTTCCCAGGCATCCATCCTCGAACATTGGTCTGGACTCATCCATATGGGATGTCCTGGAGCTGTCCAACAGGTCTCAATTGTTCCGCAGAAGGAATCCTTGGAGGGGGCATCCCACCACTCCAAACGTGGGAAAACCTCCTCGCTTTCGAGAATTGCCCAATGAGCTGACCGGGCACATTAAATGAGAATAAACCTACACGGCACTCGAATGTACCCAAATTATATAGTCTAACCTGGGCAGTAATGCACTGTCTGACACAACCTGAGCCGGGACCTCCTAGCAACACCCAGACAGCTGACCGCACACTGAGCACATCAGACCCGCCATGGCCTTCGATCATCATCTCTGCCCCTACCTCAGTTTTCAGGCTTCAGAACCTAGACCTTATCTCCAATCACTGCCCAGGGGTGACTGTGATGCAGAAAACAGAACTCCTGCTTACCCACGGCAAGAATCCTTGTGGTTGCCATGTTTTCCTACGTTCAGAGTAGGGGAAACCAGCATTCAGCATGAGGCCCCGCCCATTCTTGAGTGCGACGGGGGCATAAACACGCATTGTGACCCTCAGCGTGAGTCCTGACCTCTAGTATATCCTCTCAGTGGCTGGACCATTAGATGTCATAATGGGCTTGACATGTCCCTAGGCCCCAATTTTTAAACTGATTTCTGGTTGTCCAGTCACAACTACCCAGGGCTCTACTCTGGAATCCCTCATTTGGTGGGACACCTGAGGTAGAAAAAAAAAAACAAAACAAATCAACAACAACAAAAAAAAAAACGGACTTCTTCCATCCCACAGAGTGACCCAAAACTCCTTGGACGGGGACAAACCCCCAGAGAGTAAGACTCGTCCATTTCCCAGGAAGTCACGCGGAAATTTCACGACCATGAGTGACACAATATCTAGAGACAAAAACGTGAGCAAGATCCTCACACTCGCCCATTTTTCATATAACCCAAAGTCTTCTCCTCATGGTCTGTATATCAGTCCTGCCATACCTATGACCCGAAACATAAGCCGAGTTTGTGTTTTCAGAGAACTGTCCCAACATCTCTGGCCTACACACCCTACAGGCTCAGGCCCCTGAGGCCAAACCTGAAGACTGTACTTGCCCTCTCCAAGGAAATTGTATGTGCCCATTCCAATGGCTACAACCCTACTAAGAGGATAAACCTCCAAAATTCCTGAGGCCATCGCAATAGTTGTGGCTTCCCAGGACAAACAGGGGCAATCTGAGCCCATCTGAGCACCTACCTGCACTCAGACCCGTATACTGATATCCCCAGAGGTAATAAGGAAAGAACAGGCCCCTAGGCACCTATCGGATCCATTGCTTTGGTTTCGAGGCATCTCTCCTCAGAGGCCTGGATATCAATAACAGCATATGGCTGTTTCTTGACTCACCATCAGAACAAATCTCATCTACACATGGGAAACTTGCACGATGGACCTGTGTGAAAGCCTCTCTTTAGGAGAACCCTTCAGGACCCCAGTGCCACCGCTTCATTCCAAGGTCTCCATAGACACAAAATCATATTAGGACACATCCACGGGAGAGTCCATTTCAACTCAGCCTCCTCGGTTGCTCCCCCAGATCCAGCAGATCTGACCTGTCTTGTTGCTTGGAGATAATTGGAATGTGAGGTGGGCTACCCAGCCATCCATCCTTAGAACCCTGCTCAGAATCATTGTCCTGGAGCCAACCAACAGGTCTCAATTGTCCTGCAGAAGAATCTTTGCAATTGGGACCTTCTCACAACTCCCATCGTCAGAAAACCACCATGGCCTCGCGATCCACACCCCCCTTCAAGAAGGGGCCATCAGGGACAGAATGTCCAACCTGAGCGATCGTCTGATTCTCACCCTGACTTCAGAAGCAGGAGATCTCGATTCATGTCTGTGGATTGTGCCTGCCATATCCTCAACCAGAAACCTAGGCCTACCTTGTGTTCTCAGACTTCCGTTCTCAGAATACTGGCCCACAAGCCCTCCAGTTTGGCATACCAAAACTACAATGCAGCACTCTGCGTGCCCTCCAGAATAAAAATATTGCCCTCTGGGGCTACCCAGAAACCCCAAAATGAGGATCAACCTGCACGCCATTCGGCTATACCCCAAATATTTAGGCTGACCTGGGCACTAATGCCTTTCTGACACAGCCTGAGCCAGGACCTCCTGGCCCCACCCAGACAGCTGGCCGCACACTGAGCACATCGGACCCGCCATGGCCTTAGTTCGTCATCTCTTCTCAACCTCGGTTTTCAGGCTTCAGATCCTAGACCTTATCTCCAATCTCGGCCCGGGTATGAAAATGATACAGAAATCAGAACTCTTTCCCCATGGCAAGAAACCTTGTGGTTGGCATGTTGTCCAAGGTTCAGTGTACTTGAAACCAGTGTGGCCCATGAAGCCCCGCCCATGCTTGCGGGCCACATTGGTCTCAAACACACATTGTGAACCTCAGCCTGAGCCCAGTCCTCAGGTAAGGCCTCTCAGTGGCTGATGGAGAGACAGTATATTGGGCTTGCCATGCCCCTAGGCCCCAATTTTTAACCAGATTTCTGGTTGTCCAGTCGCCCCTCCCCAGGGCTCTACTTTGGAATCCCTCATTTGGTGCGACACCTGAGGTTGAAAAACAAAATAAAACAAATTAACAGCAACAGAACAACAGACTTCTTCCGTCCCTCAGAATGACCACAAACTCTTTGGACGGGGCCAAACCCCCAGAGAGTAAGACTCGTCCATTTCCCATGAAGTCACCCGGAAATTTCACGACCATGAGTGACACGATATCCAGAGACAAAAACTTGAGCAAGAGCCTCACACTCGCCCTTTTTTCATATCCCGAAGAGTTCTCCTCATGGTCTGTAGATCAGTCCTGCCATACCTATGACCCGAAACATAAGCCGAGTTTGTGTTTTCAGACAACTGTCCAAATAGCCCTGGCCTACACACCCTACAGGCTCAGGCACCTGGAGCCATACCTGACGACTGTGCTGGCCTCTCTAAGGGAATTGTGTGTGCCCATTCCAGTGGCCACAACAGTATTAATAGGATAAACCTCCAAAGTCCCTGAGGCCATCCCAATATTTGTGGCATCCCAGGACAAACAGGGGCAATCTAGGCCCATCTGAGCACGTACCGTCACTGAGTCCCGTAGACTGATGACCCCAGAGGTAAAAAGGAACGAACAGGCCCCTACGCACCTAACGGATCCATTGCTTTGGTTTCCAGGCATCTGTCCTCATAGGCCTGGATTTCAATAACAGCATATGGCTGTTTCTTGACTCACCCATCAGAACAAATCTCATCTACACATGGGAAACTTGCACGATGGAGCTGTGTGAAAGCCTCTCTTTAGGAGAACCCTTCAGGGCCCCAGTGCCACCGCTTCATTCCAAGGTCTCCATAGACAGAAAATCATATTAGGACACATCCACGGGAGAGTTCATTTCAACTCAGCCTCCTCGGTTGCTCCCCCAGATCCATCCAATCTAACCTGTCTTGTTGCTTGGAGACAATTGGAATGCGAGGTGGGCTACCCAGCCATCCAACCTTAGAACCCTGCTTGGAATCCTTGTACTGGAGCCAACCAACAGGTCTCAATTGTCCTGCAGAAGAATGTTTGCAGTTGAGAGCTTCTCACAACTCCCATCGTAGGAAAAACCCCATGGCCTCGTGATCTACCCCCCTTTCAAGAAGGGGCCATCAGTGACAGAAAGTCAAACCTAGGCGATCGTCTGATCCTCGCCCTGACTTCAGATTCACGAGATCTCGATTCATGTCTGTAGATTGTGCCTGCGATATCCTCACCCAGAACCTAGGCCTAGCTTGGGTTCTCAGACTTCCTTCCTCAGAGTACTGGCCCACAAGCCCTCCAGTTTGGCAATCCAGAAATACAATGCAGCACTCTGCCTGTTCTCCAGAAGAAAAACATTGCCCTCTGGGCCTACCAGAATCCCCAAATGAGGATCAACCTGCACGCCATTTGGCTGTACCCCACATATATAGGCTGACCTGGGCACTAATGCCCTTTCTGACACAGCCTGAGCCTGGATCTCCTGGCCCCACCCAGACAGCTGGCCGCACACTGAGGACAACAGACCCGCCATGGCCTTAGGTCGTCATCTCTTCTCAACCTCGGTTTTCAGGCTTCAGAACCTAGACCTTATCTCCAATCACGGCCCGGGTTTGAAAATGATGCAGAAATCAGAACTCTTTCACCATGGCAAGAAACCTTGTGGTTGGCATGTCGTCCAAGGTTCAGTGTACTTGAAACCAGTGTGGCCCATGAGGCCCCGCCCATGCTTGCGAGCCACATTGGTCACAAACACACATTGTGACCCTCAGCCTGAGCCCAGTCCTCAGGTAAGGCCTCTCAGTGGCTGGATGGAGAGACAGCATATAGGGCTTGCCATGCCCCTAGGCCCCAATTTTTAACCGTAGTTCGGGTTGTCCCTTCACTATTCCCCAGGGCCCTGCTTTGGAATTCCTCTTTCGGTGGACCCCTGAGGTAACAAACCTGAATGGAGTCCTCCCATCCCACAGATTGTCGAAAAACAATTGGGATCGGGCCAAATAAACAGAGAGCAAGATTCGTCCATGGCCCTTAGGCCTCCACAACGTTCCACGGCCATCGCTGATACAAATTCCAGAGACAAAAGCCTGAGCACGCACCTCAGACTCGCTCATTCTTCATATCCTGAAGAGTTCTTCAGATAAGAACCTACACGGCACTCGAATGCACCCAAAATATATAGTCTACAATGGGCACTAATGCACTGTCTGACAACCTGAGCCCGGACCTCGTGACCAACACCCAGACAGCTGACCGCACACTCAGCACATCAGACCCGCCATGGCCTTAGGTCATAATCTCTTCCCTACCTCTGTTTTCAGGCTTCAGAACCTAGACCTTATCTCAATCACTGCCCAGGGGTGACTGTGATGCAGAAATCAGAACTCTTCCTTACCCATGGAAAGAACCTTGTGGTTGGCATGTTGTCCAACGTTCAGTGTAGGAGAAACCAGCATTCACCCTGAGGCCCTGCCCATTCTTGAGTGCGACGAGGGCATAAACACGCATTGTGACCCTCAGCGTGAGGCCTGTCCTCTAGTACGTTCTCTCAGTGGCTGGACCATTAGATGTCATAATGGGCTTGACATGTCCCTAGGCCCCAATTTTTAACCAGATTTCTGGTTGTCTAGACGCCCCTCCCCAGGGCTCTACTCTGGAATCCCTCATTTGGTGGGACACCTGAGGTTGAAAAAAAAAAACAAAACAAATCAACAACAACAGAACAACAGACTTCTTCCGTCCCACAGAATGACCCCAAACTCTTTGAACGGAGCCAAACCCCCAGAGAGTAAGCTCGTCCATTTCCCATGAAGTCCACCGGAAACTTCACGACCATGAGTGACACGATATCCAGAGACAAAAACTTGAGCAAGAGCCTCACACTCGCCCTTTTTTCATATACCGAAGAGTTCTCCTCATGGTCTGTAGATCATCCTGCCATACCTATGATCCGAAACATAAGCTGAGTTTGTGTTTTTAGACAACTGCCCAAACAGCCCTGGCCTACACACCCTACACGCTCAGGCCCCTGGAGCCAAACCTGACGACACTGCTTGCCCTCTCCAAGGGAATTGTGTGTGCCCATTCCAATAGCTTCAACCCTACTAATAGGATAAACCTCCAAAGTCCCTGAGGCCATCCCAATATTTGCGGCTTCCCTGGACAAACAGGGGCAATCTGGGCCCATCTGAGCACCTCTTGTCACTCAGATCCGAAGACTGATGTCCCCAAAGGTAAAAAGGAACCAACATGCCCTTAGGGACCTATCGGATCCATTGCGTTGGTTTCCAGGCATCTCTCCTCAGAGGAATGGATTTGAATAACAGCATATGGCTGTTTCTTGACTCACCCATCAGAACAAAACTCATCTACACATGGGAAACTTGCACGATGGAGGTGTATGAAACCCTCTCTTTAGGAGAACCCTTCAGGGCCCCAGTTCCACCGCTTCATTCCAAGGTCTCCATAGACACAAACTCATATTAGGTCAACCCACGGGAGAGTCCATTTCAACTCAGCCACCTCGGTTGCTCCCCCCAGATCCAGCAGATCTAACCTGTCTTGTTGCTTCGAGACAATTGGAATGCATGGTGGGCTACCCAGCCATCCATCCTTAGTACCGAGCTCGGAATTGTTTCCTGGAGCCAACCAACAGGTCTCAATTGTCCTGCAGAAGAATCTGCAGTTGGGAGCTTCTCACAACTCCCACCATGGGAAAACCCCCATGGCCTCGTGATCCACCCCCCCTTCAAAAAGGGGCCATCAGACACAGAATGTCCAACCTGAGTGATCGTCTGATCCTCGCCCTGACTTCAGATGCACGAGATCTCGATTCAGGTCTCACCCAGAAATCTAGGCCTAGGTTGTGTTCTCAGACTTCCGTCCTCAGACTACTGGCGCACAAGCCTTCCAGTTTGGCAATCCAGAATTACAATGCAGCACTCTGCCTGTTCTCCAGAAGAAAAACATTGCCCTCTGGGGCTACTCAGATACCCCAAATGAGGATCAACCTGCACGCCATTCGGCTGTACCCGAAATATATATGTTGACCTGGGCACTAATGCCCTTTCTGACACAGCCTGAGCCTGGACCTCCTGGCCACACCCAGATAGCTGGCCGCACACTGAGCACAACTGACCCGCCATGGCCTTAGGTCGTCATCTCTTCTCAATCTCGGTTTTCAGGCTTCAGAACCTAGACCTTATCTCCAATCACGGCCCGGGTTTGAAAATGATGCAGACATCAGAACTCTTTTCCCATAGCAAGAAACCTTGTGGATGGCATGTTGTCCAAGGTTCAGTGTACTTGAAACCAGTGTGGCCCATGAGGCCCCGCCCATGCTTGCGGGCCACATTGGTCACAAACACACATTGTGACCCTCAGCCTGAGCCCAGTCCTCAGGTAAGGCCTCTCAGTGGCTGTATGGAGAAACAGCATATTGGGCTTGCCATGCCCCTAGGCCCCAACTTTTAACCGTAGTTCGGGTTGTCCCTTCACTCTTCCCCAGGGCTCTGCTTTGGAATTCCTCTTTTTGTGGGACACCTGAGGTAACAAACCTGTAAGGAGTCCTCCCATCCCACAGATTGACGAAAAACTATTGGGATCGGGCCAAATAAACAGAGAGCAAGATTCGTCCATGGCCCATGAGGCCTCCCCAACATTCCACGGCCATCGCTGATACAAAATCCAGAGACAAAAGCCTGAGCACGGGCCTCAGACTCGCTTATTCTGCATATCCTGAAGAGTTCTTCAGGTAAGAACCTATACGGCACTCGAAGGCACCCAAAATATATAGTCTAACCTGGGCACTAATGCACTGTCTGACAACCTGCGCCCGGACCTCGTGACCAACACCCAGACAGCTGACCGCACACTGAGCACATCAAACCCGCCATGGCCTTAAGTCATCATCTCTTCCCTACCTCTGTTTTCAGGCTTCAGAACCTAGACCTTATCTCCAATCACTGCCCAGGGATGACTGTGATGGAGAATTCAGAACACTTCCTTACCCATGGCAAGAAAACTTGTGGTTGGCATGTTGTCCAACGTTCAGTGTAGGAGAAACCAACATTCACCCTTAAGCCCCGCCCATTCTTGAGTGCGACGAGGGCATAAACACGCATTGTGACCCTCAGCGTGAGTCCTGTCCTCTAGTTCGTCCTCTCAGTGCTTGGACCATTAGATTTCATAATGGGCTTGTTATGTCACTAGGCCCCAATTTTTAACCAGATATCTGGTTGTCCAGTCGCCCCTCCCCAGGGCTCTACTCTGGAATCCCTCATTTGGTGGGACACCTGAGGTTGAAAAACAAAACAAAACAAATCAACAACAACAACAGAACAACGGACAAATTGAGACCTGTTGGTAGGCTCCAGGCCAATGATTCCGAGCATGGTTCTAAGGATGAATGGCTTGGTAGCCCACCTCGCATTCCAATTGTCTCCAAGCAACAAGACAGTTTAGATCTGCTGGATCTGGGGGAGCAACCAAAGAGGCTGCGTTGATATGGACTCTCCCATGGATGTGTCCTAATATGATTTTGTTTCTATGGAGAACTTGGAATGAAGCGGTGGCACTGGGGCCCTTAAGGGTTCTCCTAAAGAGAGGCTTACACACAGCTCTAACGTGCAAGTTTCCATGTGTAGATGAGATTTTTTCTGATGGGTGAGTCAAGAAACAGCCATATGCTGTTATTGAAATCCAGGCCTCTGAGGAGAGATGCCTGGAAACCAAAGCAATGGATCTGATAGGTGCCTAAGGGCCTGTTCGTTCCTTTTTACCTCTGGGCATATCAGTCTACGGGTCTGAGTGCTGGTAGGTGCTCAGATGGGCCCTGATTGCCCCTGTTTGTCCTGGGAAGCCACAAATATTGGGATGGCCTCAGCGACTTTGGAGGTTTATCCTATTAGTAGGGTTGTCGCATTGGAGTGGGCACATACAATTCCCTTGGAGAGGGCAAGCACAGTCGTCAGGTTTGGCTCCAGGGGCCTGAGCCTGTAGGGTGTGTAGGTCAGGGCTGTTTGGACAGTTTTCTGAAAACACAAACTCGGCTTATGTTTCGGGTCATAGGTATGGCAGGACTGATCTACAGACCATGAGGAAAACTCTTCGGGATATGAAAAAAGGACGAGTGTGAGGCTCTTGCTCAAGTTTTTGTCTCTGGATATCGTTGTCACTCATGGTCGTGAATTTCCCGGTGACTTCATGGGATATGGACGAGTCTTACTCTCTGTGTGTTTGGCCCCGTCCAAAGAGTTTGGGGTCATTTTGTGGGATGGAAGAAGTCCGTTGCTCTGTTGTTGTTGATTTGATTTTTTTGTTTTTTCAACCTCAGGTGTCCCACCAAATGAGGGATTCCAGAGTAGAGCCCTGCGGAGGGGCGTCTGGACAACCAGAAATCTGGTGAAAATTTGGGGCCTAGGGACATATCAAGCCCATTATGACATCTAATGGTCCAGCAACTGAGAGGACGTACTAGAGGACAGGACTCACGCTGAGGGTCACAATGCGTGTTTATGCCCGCGTCGCACTCAAGAATGGGCGGGGCCTCAGGGTGAATGCTGGTTTCTCCTACACTGAACGTTGGACAACATGCCAACCACAAGGTTTCCTGCCATGGGTAAGGAAGAGTTCTGATTTCTGCATCACAGTGACCCGTGGGAATTGATTGGAGATAAGGTCTATGTTCTGAAGCCTGAAAACTGAGGTAGGGAAGAGATGAAGTCCTAAGGCCATGGCTAGTCTGATGTGCTCAGTGTGCGGTCAGCTGTCTGGGTGTGGGTCACGCGGTCCGGGCTCAGGTTGTCAGACAGTGCATTAGTGACCAGGTTAGACTATATATTTTGGGTGCCTTCGAGTGCCATGTAGGTTCTTATCTGAAGAACTATTCAGGATATGAAGAATGAGCGAGTCTGAGGTGCGTGCTCAGGCTTTTGTCTCTGGAATTTGTATCAGCGATGGCCGTGGAATGTTGGGGAGGCCTCATGGGTCATGGATGAATCTTGTTCTCTGTGGATATGACCCGATCCCAATTGTTTTTCGTCAATCTATGGGATTGGAGGACTCCTTTCAGGTTTGTTACCTCAGGTGTCCCACCAAAAGAGGAATTCCAAAGCAGAGCCCTGGGGAAGGGTGGAGGGACAACCCGAACTACGGTTAAAAATTGGGGCCTAGGGGCATGGCAAGCCCAATATGCTGTCTCTCCATCCAGCCACTGAGAGGCCTTCCCGGGGGACTGTGCTCAGGCTGAGGGTCACAATGTGTGTTTGTGACCAATGTGGCCCACAAACATCGGCGGGGCCTCCTGGGCCACACTGGTTAAAGTACACCGAACCTTGGACAACATGCCAACAACAAGGTTTCTTGCCATGGGGAAAGAGTTCTGAATTCTGCATCGTTTTCAAATCCGGGCCGTGATTGGAGATAAGGTCTAGGTTCTGACGCCTGAAAACCGAGGTTGAGAAGAGAGGACGACCTAAGGCCATGGCGGGTCCGATGTGCTCAGTGTGCGGCCAGCTGTCTGGGTGGGGCCAGGAGGTCCAGGCTCAGCCTCTGTCAGAAAGGGCATTATTGCCCAGGTCAGCCTATATATGTGGGGTACAGCCAAGTGGCGTGCAGGTTGATCTTCATTTGGGGTTACTGGGTAGCCCCAGAATGCAATGTTTATCTTCTGGAGGGCAGGCAGAGTGCTGCATTATAATTCTGGATTGCCAAACTAGAGGGCTTGTGGGCCATTAGTCTGAGGATGGAAGTCTGAGGACAAAAGCTAGGCTTAGGTTTCTGGGTGAGGACATGGCAGGCACAATCTACGGATCTGAACCGAGATCTCGTGCATCTGAAGTCAGGGTGAGGATCAGACGATCGCTCAGGTTGGTCTTTATGTCCCTGAGGGCCACTTCATGAAGGGGGGGGATCAGGAGGCCATGGGTGTTTTCTCACGATGGGAGTTGTGAGAAGCTCCCAACTTCAAAGATTCTTCTGCAGGACAATTGAGACCTGTTGGTTGGCTCCAGGGTAACGATTCCGAGCAGAGTTCTAAGGATGGATGGCTGGGTAGCCCACCTCGCTTTCCAATTGTCTCCTTGCAACAAGACAAGTAAGATCTGCTGGATCTCGCGGAGCAACCGAATTCGCTGAGTTGAAATGGACGCTCCTGTGGATGGGTCCTAATGTGTTTTTTTGTGTCTATGGATACCTTGGAATGACGCGGTGGCACTGGGGCCATGAAGGGTTCTCCTAAACAGAGGCTTTGACATCATTCCCACGTGCAAGTTTCCCATGTGTAGATGAGATTTGTTCTGGTGGGTGAGTCAAGAAACAGCCATATGCTGGTACTGAAATCCAGGCCTCTGAGGAGAGATGCCTGGAAACCAAAGCAATGGATCCGATTAGGGCCTAGGGGCTTGTTCGTTCCCTTTTACCACTGGGGATATCAGTCTACAAATCTGAGTGCATGTAGGTTCTCAGATGGGATCAGGTTGCCCCTGTTTGTCCTGGGAATCCACCAGTATTGGGATGGCCTCAGGGACATTGGAGGTTTATCCTATTATTAGCGTTGTGGCCATTGAATGGGCCTAAGCCTGTAGGCTGTGTATGCCAGGGATGTTTGGACAGTTGTCTGAAAACACAAACTCGGCTTATGTTTCGGGTCATAGGTATGGCAGGACTGATCTACAGACCATGAGGAGAACTCTTGGCATATGAAAAAAGGGCGAGTGTGAGGCTCTTGCTCAAGCATTTATCTCTGGATATCATGCCATTCATGGTCATGAAATTTCCGGATGACTTCATGGGAAATGGACGAGTCTTACTCCCTGGGGTTTTGGCCCAATCCAAAGAGTTTGGGGTCATTCTGTGGGATGGAAGAAGTCCGTTGTTCTGTTGTTGTTTGATTTGTTTTGGTTTGTATTTCAAACTCAGGGGTCCCACCAAATGAGGGATTCTAGAGTAGAGCCCTGGAGAGGGGCGATTGGACAACCAGAAATCTGGATAAATTGGGTCCTAGGGACAGCTAGACTTGGGTTTCAGGGCGAGGGCATGGCATGTACCCCCTGAAGATCTGAAGCAATATCTCATGCATCTGAAGTCAGAGCGAGGATCAGTCGTTGGCTCAGCTTGGATTTTCTGTTCATGACGGCCCCTTCATAAAGGGAGCCGAATCTCGAGGCCGTGGAGGTTTTCCCACGTTGGGAGTGGTGGCATGCCCCCTCCAAGGATTCCTTGTGCGGGACAATTGAGACCTGTTGGACAGCTCCAGGACATCCCTTATGGATGAGTCCAGACCAACGTTCGAGGATGGATGCCTGGGAAGCCCGACTCGCATTCCAATTGTCTCCTAGCAACAAGACAGTTTAGATCTTATGGCTCTGCGGGAGCAACCGGGGTGGCTGAGTTGAAATGGACTTTCCTGAGGATGGGTCTAATGTGTGTTTATGTCCATGAGGGCCTTGGAATGGGGCGGTGGCACCGGGACCCTGAAGTATTCTCCTAAGCTTTTGACATAGCTCGCATGCACATGTTCCCTTGTGAAGACGAGGTTTGTTCTGATGGGTGCCTCAGGAAAACCCCAATGCTGGTATTGGAATCCAGGGTTTTGAGGAGACATGCCTGTAAACCAAAGCAATGGATCCGATTTTGGCCTAGGGTCCTGTCTGGTTCAATCTTCTTCTCTGGGGACATCCTTCTAGGTATGAGTGGAGTTAGATGCTCAGCTGGTGTCAGACTGCCCTTTTTTGTCCCGGGTGACCTATACTATTGGGATGGCCTCAGGGACTTTGGAGTGTTCTCCTAAATTGTACGATTTTGGACAATGGAATGGGCAGAATTCCCATGGATTGGGTAGGCACAGTCCTAATGTGTGGCTCCAGGGTCCCCAGCCTGGATGGTGTGTGGCCCAGGACTTTGAGAACAGAAGTCTGAAAACACAAACTCAGCTTATTTTTGGGGACGTAGGTATGTCAGGCCCGATCTACAAACCATGAGAAGACATCTTCAGGATATGAAGATAGTGCGAGTCTGAGGCGATTGCTTAGGCTATTGTCTCTGGATTTTGTATCAGCGATGGCCGTGGATAGTCGAGGAAGCCTCATGGGCCATGGACGAATCTTGCTCTCTGTGGATTTGGCCCGATCCCAATTGTTTTTCGTCAATCTGTTGGATGGAGGACTCCTTTCAGTGTTGTTACATCAGGTGTCCCACCAAAAGAGGAATTCCAAAGCAGAGCCCTGGGGAAGAGTGAAGGGACAACACGAACTATGGTTAAAAATTGGGGCCTATGGGCATGGCAAGCCCAATATGCTGTCTCTTCATCCAGCCACTGAGAGGCCTTACCTGAGGACTGGGCTAAGGCTGAAGGATACAATCTGTGTTTGCTACCTATCTGGACCGCGAGCAATGGCGGGGCCTCAAGAGACACACTGGTTTCGACTACACTGAACGTTGGACAACATTCCAACCACAAGTTTTCCTGCCATCGTAAAGGAGTTCATATTTCTGCATCATTTTCAAACCTGGGCAGTGATTGGAGATAAGGTCTAGGTTCTGATGCCTGAAAACTGAGGTTGGGAAGGGATAAGGACCTAAGGCCATGGTGGGTCTGAAGTTCTCAGTTTGTAGACAGCTGTCTGGGTGGGCCTAGGAGGTCCAGGCTCAGGCTGTGTCAGAAAGGGCATTATTGCCCAGGTCATCCTAGGCGGCCCTCAAGCACTGGCGTGGCCTTTCCGACAATGCAGGTTTTCCCACATTGAACGTTGGACAACATGCCAACCACAAGGTTTCTGGCCATGGGGAAGGAGGAATTCTAATTTCTGCATCACGTTCAGCCTTGGGCAGTGATTGGAGATAAGGTCTAGGTTCTGAAGCCTGAAAACCGAGGTTTGGAAGAGATGACGAACTACAGCCATAGCGGGTCCCTTGTGTCCAGGTTGGAGCCAGCTGTCTAGGTGTCGTTTGGGATGTCTTGTCTCAGGCTGTGCCAGACAGGGCATTCGTATTCAGGGTAGGCTGTATAATTGCTTTACAGTGGAGTGGCATGCATTAGATAATCATTTGGGGTTTCTTATTAGCAGCATAGGGCAAAGTTTTTCTTCTGGAGGGCAGGCAGAGTGCTGCATTGTGGCTTCGGAATTCCCAAACTGGAGGGCTTGTGGGCCAGGAGAGTGAGGACGGAAGTCTGAGAACACAAGTTAGGCTTAGGTTTCGGGGAATGGACATGGCAGTCACATTCTGCAGAGCTGAATTGAGATCTCAGGAGTCTGAAGTCAGGTCTAGGATCAGACTTTGGCTCAGGTTGGAGTTTCTGTCCATGTTGGCCCCTTCATGAAATGGGGGGGGCATTATGAGGCCATGGGGGTTTTCCCACTATTAGAGTTGTGAGATGCTCCAAACCGCAAGGATTCCTTCTGTGGGACAATTAAGATTTGTTGGATGGCTCCAGGACGTCTCCTAAGGTATTTTTCCAGAACAGGGTTCTAAGTATGGATGCCTGGGCAGACAGCCTCAATTCCAATTGTCTCCTAGCAACAAGAAACGTTTGATCTGCTGGCTTGGGGTAGCATCAGAGGGGGCTGAGTTGGAATGGACTTTCCTGAGGATGGTCTTAAATGAGTTGAAATGGACTTTCCTGAGGATGGTCTTAATGTTGGTTTGAGTCCATTGAGACCTTGGTATGGGGCAGTGGCACCAGGGCCCTGAACGATTCTCCTAACCAGAGGTGATAACAAAGCTCCAATGAGCAAGTTTTCCATGGGGAGACGAGATTTGTTCTTATTGGTGCCTCAGGAAACCACCATTTGCTGGTATTGGAAATGAGGCCTCTGAGGAGAGATGCCTGGAAACCAAAGCAATGGATCTGTTTAGGGCCTAGGGGCCTGTCCGGTTCAATATTCTTCTCTGGGGACATCTTTTGTCTGAGTGGAGGTAGTTGCTCAGCTGGTTTGAGATCACACCTGTTTGTCCTGGGCGGCCTACACTATTGGGATGGCCTCGGTAACTTTGGAGGTTTTTCCTAATTTGCAAGGTTGTGGCCAATGGAATGGGAAGAATTCTCTTGAAAGGGAAGCACAGTCCTGAGGTGTGGCTCCAGGGACCCAAGTGTGGAGCGTGTGTGGTCCAGGGCTATTTGGACAAAAGTCTGAAAACACAAACTCCACTTAGGTTTGGGTCTGTAGGTATGGCCGGCCCGATATATAGACCGTGAGGAGAACTCTTCGGGATATGAACAAAGGGCGAAAGTGAGGTGCTTGCTCATGCTTATTTTTTTCTGTATATGTGTCACCGATTGCCATGGAATGTCCGGGCATCCTCATGGGCCATCGATGAGGCTCCCTTTCTGGGTATTGGACCCAAACCCAAGAGTTTCGGGTAATTCTGTGGGAAAGGAGGAGGCCTTTCTGTTTTTTTTTTTTTTTTTTTTTTTTTTTTTTTTTTTTTTTTTTTTTTTTTTACCTCAGGTGGACCACCAAAAGAGGGATTCCACAGCAGAGTCCTGGGGAGGGGCGACTGGACAACCAGAACTCTGGTTAACATTGGGACCTAAGAATATGGCAAGCCCCATATGTGGGCCCTTGGTCCAGACACTGAGAGGCCTTCCTTGAGCATAGGGCTCACATTGAGTTTCACAATGTGTTTTTGTGCCCAAGGAGCCCCTCAAGTCAGGGCGTGGCCTAATGTACCATGCTGGTTTCTCCTACCTACTGAACGTTGTACAATATGGCAACCACAAGTTTTCTGGCCATGGTGAAGGATGATGAGTTCTAATTTCTGCAACACTTTCACTCCTGGACTGTGATTGGATTTAAGGTCTAGGTTCGGAAGCCTGAAAACTGAGGTTGGGAAGAGATGAAGACCTAAGGCCATGTTGTGACTGATGTGCTCAGTGTTCGGCCAGCTGTTGAGTGTGGGTTGGGAGGTGCAGGCTCAGGCTGTGGCAGACAGGGAATTAGTGCCCAGGCTAGACTGTATCATTGGGGTGCAGTCGAGTTTCGTGCAGGTTGGTACTCATTTGTGGTTACTGGGTAGCCCCAGAGGGCAAATTTTTCTTCTGGAAGGAAGACACAGTGCCACATAGTGTCTCCAGAATTCCCAAACTGGAAGGCTTGTGGGCCAGGAGTGTGAGGAAAAAATTCTGAGAACACAAGCCAGACTTAGATTTCGGGGTGAGGGGACGGTAGGAAGCCTCTGCAGAGATGATTCGAGATCCCGTGTACCTGAAGACAGAGCTAGGATCAGACGTTGGCTCAGGTTGGAGTTTCTGTCCATGACGGCCCCTTCATGAAGGGGAGGGTGTCACGAGGCCATGGAGGTTTTCCCACGATGGGAATTGTGAGATGCTCCAAACCGCAATGATTCCTTCCGTGGGACAGTCGAGACCTGCTGGATGGCTCCAGGACATCCCATAAGGAAGTTATCCAGAGCAGGGTTCTAAGGATGGATGCCTGGGCAGCCTGCCTCCCATTCCAGGTGTCTCATAGCGCCAAGGCAAGTTCGATCTGCTGGATCTAGGGGAGTTACCGAGGCGGGTGTGTTGAAATGGGTGAGTTGAGGATGGGTTATAATGTGCATTTGTGTCCATGGAGACCTTGGAATGGGGTGCTTGATCCGGGGAATTGTGGGATGTTCATAACCGGAGGTTTTGATGGAGCTCTAAAGAGTACGTTTCCTATGTAGAGAAGAGAATTGTTTTGATGAGTGCCTAAGGAATCTCCCATATGCTGGTATTGGAATCCAGGCCTCTGAGGAGAGATGCCTGGAAACAAAGGCAATGGATATGATTAGGGCCTAGGTGCCTGTCCTGTTCAATCTCTTTCCTGGGGATACGTGTCTATGGATCTGAGGGGAGGTAGTGGCTCGGCTTGTGTCAGATCGCCCCTGTTTGTCCTGGGCAGCCTATAATATTGGGAATGGCCTCGGGATTTTGGAGTTTCTCCTAATCTATAGGGTTGTGGCCAATGGAATGTGCAGAAATCCCCTGGAGAGGGCAGGCACAGTTCTGAGTTTGGCTCTAGGGGCCCAGCCTTGAGGGTGTGTGGGCCAGGCCTGTGGGGACAGAAGTCTGAAAACACAAATTCCGCTTAGGATTGGAGACATAGGTATGGCACGCCCAATCTACAGACCGTGATAACACTTCGGGATATGAAAAAGGGTGAGTTTGATGTGCTTGCTCAGGTTTTGTCTCTGGATTTGTGTCAACAATGTGGGTCGAATGCTGGCGTGGCCTCATGGGTTGTGGACGGCTTTCCTTCTCTGAGGATTTGACCCAATCCCAAGAGTTTGGGTACATTCTGTGGGATGGGAGGTGTACTTTCTGTTTTTTTTTTTTTATTTTATGTACCTCTGTGTGCCAATAAAAGAGGGATTCCAGAGCAGAGTCCTTGGTAGGGACAACTGGATAACCCCACCTCTGTTTAAGTTTTGGGGCCTAGGGGCATGGCAAGTCCAATATGTGGGCTCTTGATTCAGACACTGAGAGGTCTTCCTTGAGGACAGGGCTCATGCTGAGGGTCACAATGCCTATTTGTGCCCAACAAGGCCCTCAAGTATGGAAGGGCCTCATGGGCCACGCTGGATTCTCCTACACTGAACGTTGGAGAATATGCCAACCACAAGGTTTCCGGCCATGGCGAAGGAAGAGTTGTGATTTCTGGATCACGTTCACCCCTGGACAGTGATTGGAGTTTAGGTCCAGGTTCTGAAACCCGAAAACCGAGGTTGGGAAGAGATGAAGACCTAAGGACCTGATGGGTAAAATAGCTCAGTGTGTGGCTAGCTGTTGAGCGTAGGTCTGGAGGTGTGGGCTAATGCTGTGTCAGACAGGGCATTAGACAGGGTAGAGTGTATATTTGGGGTGCAGTCGAGTGGCGTTCAGTTGATCCACATTCGGGTTTCTAGGTAGCTCCATAAAGCAACGTTTTTCTCTGGAGGGCAGGCAGAGTGCTGTTTGAGGCCCCAGTATTGCCAAACTGTAGGGCTTTGGGGCCAGGGGTGTGAGGACGGTAGTCTGAGAACACAAGCTAGGCTTAGTCTTTGGGGTGAGGGCACAGAAGGCACACTCTGCAGACCTGAATCAAGATCTCATGCACCTGAAGCCAGGGCGAATATCAGACGTTTGCTCAGGTTGCAGTTTCTGTCCATGGTGGCCCCTTTATAAAGTGGAGCGTCTCAAGAGGCCATGAAGATTTTCCCACAATGGGAGTTGTGAGATGCACCAGACTGCAAAGATTCCTTCTGTGGGACACTTGAGACCTGTTGGATGGCTCTAGGATGTCCCATATGGAACGACTCCAGAGTAGGGTTCTAAGGATGGATGCCTGGGCAGCCCGCCTCCCATTCTAGTTGTCTCCTAGCAACAAGGCAGGTTTGATCTGCAGGCCCTGGGGGAGAAACCAAGGGGGATGAGTTGACATGGACTCTACCGAGGATAGATCATAATGTGGGTTTAAGTCCATGGAGACCTTCGAATGGGGCACTTGATCCGGGGCCCTGAAAGATTCTCCATACAGAGGTTTTTATAGAGCTCCAAAGAGTACATTTCCTATGTGGAGACGAGATTTTTCTATGAGTGCCTCAGTATTCCCCCATATGCTGGTATTGGTAACCAGGCCTCTGAGGAGAGATGCCTGGAAACAAAAGCAATGGATCTGATTAGGGCCTAAGTGCCTGTCCAGTTCAATCTTATTCTATGGGGATATCTGTCTCTGGGTCTGAGTGGAGGTAGTTTCCTAACTTGTGAAACATCATCCCTGTTTGTCCGGGGCAGCCAACACTATTGGGATGGCCTCGGGGAGTTTGGAGGTTTCTCCTAATCTATAGGGTTGTGGCCAATGGAAATGGCAGAATTCCCCTGGAGAAGGAAGCCACAGTCCTGAGGTGTGGCTCCAGGGGCCCCAGTTTGGATGGTGTGTGGGCCAGGACTGTGGGGACAGAAGTCTGAAAACACAAACTCAGCTTAGGTTTGGGGATGTATGTATGAAGGCTCGATCTACAGACCGTGAGAATTTTCCGGGCTATGAACAAAGGGCGAGTATGTGGCGTTTGCTCAGGCTTTTGTCTCTGGATTTTGTGCCTACGGTACCGTGGAATGTCGGGGTGTCCTCAAGGGCCATGGACAAGTCTTTCTCTGGTGATTTGGCCTGATCCCAAGTGGTTGGGATCATTCTGTGGATGGGAAGAGTCCTTTCTGTATTTTTTTTTTTTTTACCTCAGGTTTCCCACCAAAGAGGGATTCCAGAGCAGTGCCCTGAGTAGGGGTGACTAGACATCTCTAACTCTGGTTGAGATTGGGGGACTAGGGTCTTGGCAAGCCCCATATGTGGGCTGTTGTTCCAGTCACTAAGAGGCTTTACATGAGGATAGGGCTCATTTTGAGGGTCACAATGTGTGTTTGTGCAAATTGTAGCACTCAGAGATAGGTGGGGCCTCATAGTCCATGCTGCTTTCTCCTACAATGAACGTTGGACCACATGCCAACCACAAGGTTTCTTGCCATGGCGAAGGAGAAGTTCTGATTCTTGTATCACGTTCACTCCTGAGCAGTGAGTGGAGATAAGATCTAGGTTCTGAAGGTGAAAACTGAGGTTGGGTAGAGATGATGGACGAAAGCCATTGTGGGTTTGATATGCTCAGTGTACGGCCAGCTTTCTGGGTGTTGGACTGGAGGTCTGCCTTCAGGCTGTGTCAGACAGGGCTTTAGTGCACAGGCTAGATTGTATAATTGGGGTATGGTCGAGTGGCATGCAGGTTGTTACTCATTTGGCGTTTCTGGTTAGCCCTATAAGGCAACATTTTTGTTCTGGAGGGCAGGCAGAGTGCTGCATTGTGTCTCCAGAATTGCCAAACTGGAGGGGTGTGGCCAGGATTGTGAAGACGGAAGTCTGAGAACACAAGTTAGGCTTCGTTTTCGGGGCGAGGGCACAGCAGGCACACTCTCAAGTGCTGAATCGAGATCTCGTGCTTCTGAATTCAGGGCGCGGATCAGACTTTGGCTTAGGATGGAGTTTCTGTCCATGATGGCCCATTTAGGAAGGTGTGGGGCATCATGAGGAAATGGAGGTTTTCTCACAGTGGGATTGTGTGATGCTTCAAACCACAAGGATTCATTCTGCGAGACAGTCAAGACAGGTTGGTTGGATTCAAGATGTCCCATAAAGAAATTCTCCAGATCAGGGTTCTAAGGATGGATGCCTGGGCAGGCCACCTCACATTCCAAGTGTCTCCTAGTGACAAGGCAGGTTTGATCTGCTGGCTCTGGGTGAGCAGCCGAGGAGGCTGATTTGAAATGGACTCTCCTGAGGATGGATCATAATGTAAGTTTGTGTCCTTGGAGACCTTGGAATTGGGCCATGGTGCCAGCGCCCTGAAGGATCCTCCTAACCTGAGGTATTGACACAGCTCCAAAGAGCAAGTTTCTCATGTGGAGATGAGATCTGTTCTGATTGTTTCCATAGGAAACCCCCATATTCTGATATTGGAAATCAGGCCTCTGAGGAGAGATACCTAGAAACCAAAGCAATGGATCAGAAGTTGGCCCATGTCCATGATGGCCCCTTTATAAAGGGGAGCATCTCATGAGGCCATATAGGTTTTCCCACAATAGGAGTTGTGAGATGCTCCAATCTGCAAAGATTCCTTCTGCAGGACAGTCAAGACCTGTTGGAAGGCTTCCAGGACATCCCATATGGACCGGCGCCAGAGCAGGATTCCAACGATGGATGCTTAGAGAGTCTGCTTTGCATTCCAGTTGTCTCCTAGCGACAAGGCAGGTTTGATATTCTGGCTCTGGGGGAGTAATCAACGGGGCTGAGTTGAAATGTACTCTCCTGCCGAATGGTCATAATGTGGGTTTGTGTCCATGGAGACCTTGGAATAGGGCGGTAGCTCCGGTTACCTGAAGCTTTCTCCTAACTGGAGGTTTTTACAGAGGTCCAAAGGATAAGTTTCCCATGTGGAGACAAGATTTGTTCTGATTGGTATCTCTGGAAACCCCATATGCTGGTATTGGAAAACAGGCCTCTGAGGAGAGATGCTTAGAAACAAAAGCAATGGAACCAATTACGTTCTAGGAGCCTGTCCAGTTTAATACCTTTCTCTTGGGATATCTGTCTACAGGTGAGTTGAGGTCGTTGCTCAGCTTGTGACAGATCACCCCTCTTTGTACTGGGCGGCCTACACTATTGGAATGGCCTCTGGGACTTTGGAGGTTTCTCCTAATCTGTAGGGTTGTGGCCATTGGAATGGAAAGAATTTCCTTGGAGAGGGCAGGCACAGTCCTGAGGTGTGGCTCCAGGGGCCTCAGCCTGGAGGGTGTGTGGGACATGGATGTCAGGATAGAAGTCTGAAAACACGGTTTGGGGACGTATGTATGGCAGGCCCGATCTACAGACTATGAGGAGAATTTTTTGGGCTATGACCTAAGGGTGAGGCTTATGTCTTTGGATTTTGTGTAAATAGTGGCCGTGGAATGTCGGGCTGGCCTCATGGGCCATGGACGAGTCTTTCTCTCTGGGGATGGCCTGATCCCAAGTGATTGGAGTCATTCTGTGGGTGGGAGGAATCCTTTCTGTGTTTACTTACCTCAAATGTCCCACCAAAGAGGGATTCCAGAGCAGAGCCCTGAGTAGGGGTGACTAGATGTCTCTACCTCTGGTTAAGATTGGGTGACTTGGGGCATGGCAGGCCCCATATGTGGGCTCATGATCCAGCCACTGAGTGGCTTTACTTGAGGACAGGGTTCAAACTGAGGGTCCCAATGTGTGTTTGTGCCCACCACAGCTCTTCAGCATGGGCAGGGCCTCAGGGACACTACACTACCCTCAGGGGCCCTACTACTACTCCTGTAGGCCCGACAGAGGTCCTACACTGAACTTTGAATAAGATGCCAACCACAAGATTCTGGCGAGAGGGAAGGAGGAGTGATGATTTCTGCATCACGTTCACCCATGGGAAATGAGTAGAGATAAGGTCTAGGTTTCTGTAGCCTGAAAACCAGGTTGGAAAGAGATGGCAACCTAAGGCCATGGCGGTTCAGATGTTCTCAGTGTACGGCAAGCTGTCTGGGTGTAGGTTGGGAATTCAGGCCTCAGGTTGTGTCAGACAGGGCATTAGTGCACAGGCTAGACTATATAATTGGTGTACAGTTGAGTGGCATGCAGATTTATCCTCATTTGAGGTTTCTGGGTAGACCCATAGGGCAACGTTTTTCTTCTAGAGAGCAGGCAGAGTGCAGCACTGTGTCATCGGAATTCCCAAAATGGAGGGTGTGTGGTCCAGGAGAGTGAGGACGGAAGTCTGAGAACACTAGCTATGCTTAGGTTTTGGGGTGAGGGCACAGCAGGTGCACTCTGAAGAGCTTAATCAAGATCTCGTGCATCTGAAGTCAAGGCGAAGATCAGCCGTTGGCTCAGGTTGGAGTTTCTTTCCATGATCCGACTTCATGAAGATTGGGGGCATCATGAGACCTTGGAAGCTTCCATGATATGAGTTGTGAGGTGGTCAATGAACAAGGACTCCTGTGGGACAGTCGAAACCTGTTGGATGGCTCAAGGATGTCCCATGAGGAAAGACGCAAGCGCAGGGTTCTAAGGGTTCTAAGGATCTCTAAGGAGAGATGCCTGGAAACCAAAGCAATAGATCCGATAGGTGCCTATGGGCCTGTTCGTGCCTTTTTACCTCTGGGGACATCAGTCTCTGGGTCTGAGTGCCGGTATGTGCTCACATGGGCCCAGATTGACCCTGTTTGTCCTGGGAAGCCACAAATATTGGGATGGCTTCAGGGACTTTCGAGGTGTATCCTATTAGTAGGTTTGTGGCCATTGGAATGGGCTCATACAATTCCCTTGGAGAGGGCAAGCCCAGTCTTCATGTTTGGCTCCAGGGGCCTGAGCCTGTAGGGTGTGAAGGCCAGGGCTGTTTGGACAGTTGTCTGAAAACACAAACTCGGCTTATGTTTCCGGTCATAGGTATGGCAGGACTGATCTACAGACCATGAGGAGAACTCTTCAGGATTTGAAAAACGTGTGAGTGTGAGGCTCTTGCTCAAGTTTTTGTCTCTGGATATCGTGTCACTCATGGTCGTGAAATTTCCACGTGACTTCATGGGAAATGGACGAGTCTTACTCTCTGGCGGCTGGCCACGTCCAAAGAGTTTGGGGTCATTCTGTGGGATGGAAGAAGTCCGTTGTTCTGTTGTTGTTGATTTGTTTTGTTTTTTTTTTTTCAACCTCAGGTGCCCCACCAAATGAGGGATTCCAGAGTAGAGCCCTGGGGAGGGGCGACTGGACAACCAGAAATCTGGTTAAAAATTGGGGCCTAGGGACATGTCAAGGCCATTATGACATCTAATGGTCCAGCCACTGAGAGGACGTACTAGAGGACAGGACTCACGCTGAGGGTCACAATGCGTGTATATGCCCTCGTCGTACTCAAGAATGGGCGGGGCCTCAGGGTGAATGCTGGTTTCTCCTACACTGAACGTTGGACAACATGCCAACCACAAGGTTTCTTGCCATGGGTAAGGAAGAGTTCTGATTTCTACATCACTGTCAACCCTGGGCAGTGATTGGAGATAAGGTCTAGGTTCTGAAGCCTGAAAACTGAGGTAGGGAAGAGATGATGACCTAAGGCCATGGCGGGTCTGATGTGCTCAGTGTGCGGTCAGCTGTCTGGGTGTTGGTCACGAGGTCCGGGCTCATGTTGTCAGACAGTGAATTAGTGCCCAGGTTAGACTATATATTTTGGGTGCATTCGAGTGCCGTGTTGGTTCTTATCTGAAGAATTCTTCAGGATATGAAGAATGAGCGAGTCTGAGGTGCATGCTCAGGCTTTGGTCTTTGGATTTTGTATCAGCGATGGCCATGGAATGTTGGGGAGGCCTCATGGGACATGGACTAATCTTGCTATCTGTGGACTTGGTCCCATCCCAATTATTTTTCGTCAATTTGTGGGATGGGAGGACTCCTTTCAGGTTTGTTACCTCAGGTGCCCCACCAAAAGAGGAATTCCAAAGCAGAGCCCTGGGGAAGAGTGAAGGGACACCCCGAAATATGGTTAAAAATTGGGGCCTAGGGGCATGGCAAGCCCAATATGCTCTCTCTCCATCCAGCCACTGAGAGGCCTTACCTGAGGATGGGGCTCTGGCTGAGGGTCACAATGTGTGTTTGTGACCAATGTGGCCCGCAAGCATGGGCGGGGCCTCATGGGCCACACTGGTTTCAAGTACACTGAACCTTGGACAACATGCCAACCACAAGGTGTCTTGATATGGGGAAAGAGTTCTGATTTCTGCATCATTTTCAAACCCGGGCCGTGATTGGAGATAAGGTCTAGGTTCTGAAGCCTGAAAACCGAGGTTGAGAAGAGATGATGACCTAAGGCCATGGCGGGTCCGATGTGCTCAGTGTGCTGCCAGCTGTCTGTGTGGGGCCAGGAGGTCCAGGCTCAGGCTGTGTCAGAAAGGGCTGTAGTGCCCAGGTCAGCGTATATATTTGGGGTACAGCCGAATGGTGTGCCCTGTTGATCCTCATTTGGTTTCTTGGTAGCCCCAGAGGGCAATGTTTTTCTTCTGGAGGGAAGGCAGAGTGCTGCATTGTACTTCTGGATTTCCAAAATGGAGGGCTTATGGGCCAGTAGTCTGAGGACGGAGGTCTGAGAACCCAATCTAGGGCTCGTTTTCTGGGTGAGGATATGGCAGGCACAATCTACAGACCTGAATCGAGATCTCGTGCATCTGAAGTCAGGGCGAGGATCAGACGATCGCTCAGGTTGGACATTCTGTCCCTGATGGCCCCTTCTTTAAAGGGGGGTGGATCACGAGACCAGGGGCGTTTCCCCACGATGGGAGTTGTGAGAAGCTCCCAACTGCAAGGATTCTTCTGCAGGACAATTGAGACCTGTTGGTTGGTTCCAGTACAACGATTCCGAGCAGGGTTCTAAGTATGGATGGCTGGGTAGCCCACCTCGCATTCCAATTGTCTCCAAGAAACGAGAGTGGTTAGATCTGCTGGATCTGGGGGAGCAACCAAGGAGGCTGAGTTGAAATGGACTCTCCCGTTGATGTGTCCTAATATGATTTTGTGTCTATGGAGACCTTGGAATGTATCGGTGGCACTGGGGCCCTGAAGCGTTCACCTAAAGAGAGGCTTTCACACAGATCCATCGTGTAAGTTTCCCATGTTTAGATGAGATTTGTTCTGATGGGTGAGTAAAGAAACAGCCATATGCAGTTATTGAAATCCAGGTCTCTGAGGAGAGATGCCTGGAAACCAAAGCAATGGATCCGATAGGTGCCTAGGGCCCTGATCGTTCCTTTTTACCTCTGGTGTCTTCAGTCTACGGGTCTGAATGCTGGTAGGTGCTCAGATGGGCCCAGATTGCCCCTGTTTGTCCTGGAAGCCACAATATTTGGATGGCCTCAGGGACTTTGGAGGTTTATCCTCTTTGTAGGGTTGTGGCCATTGGAATGGGCACAACAATTCCCTTGGAGAAGGCAAGCACTGTCGTCAGGTTTGGCTCCAGGGGCCTGAGCCTGTAGGGTGTGTAGGCCAGGGCTGTTTGGACAGTTGTCTGAAAACACAAACTCGGCTTAAGTTTCAGGTCATAGGTATGGCAGGACTGATCTACAGACCATGAGGAGAACTCTTCGGGATATGAAAAAAGGGTGAGTGTGAGGCTCTTGCTCAAGTTTTTGTCTCTGGATATCGTGTCAAGCATGGTCGTGAAATTTCCGGGTGACTTCATGGGAAATGGACGAGTCTTACTCTCTGGGGGTTTGGCCCCGCCCAAAGAGTTTGGGGTCATTCTGTGGGATGGAAGAAGTCTGTTGTTCTGTTCTTGTTGATTTGTTTTATTTTCTTTTTCAACCTCAGGTGTCCCACCAAATGAGGGATTCCAGAATAGAGCCCTTGAGTGGGGCGCCTGGACAACCAGAAATCGGGTTAAAAATTGGGGCCTAGGGACATGTCAAGCCCATTATGACATCTAATGGTCCAGCCACTGAGAGGACGTACTAGAGGACAGGACTCACGCTGAGGGTCACAATGCGTGTTTATGACCTCCTCGCACTCAAGAATGGGCGGGGCCTCAGGGTGAATGCTGGTTTCTCCTACACTGAACGTTGGACAACATGCCAACCACAAGGTATCTTGCCATGGGTAAGGAAGAGGTCTGATTTCTGCATCACAGTCACCCCTGGGCAGTGATTGGAGATAAGGTCTAGGGTCTGAAGCCTGAAAACTGAGGTAGGGAAGAGATGATGACCTAAGGCCATGGCGGGTCTGATGTGCTCAGTGTGCGGTCAGCTGTCTGGGTGTTGGTCACGAGGTCCGGGCTCAGGTTGTCAGACAGTGCATTAGTGCCCAGGTTAGACTATATATTTTGGGTGCATTCGAGTGCCGGGTAGGTTCTGATCTGAAGAACTCTACAGGATATGAAGAATGAGCGAGTCTGAGGCGTGTGCTCAGGCTTTTGTCTCTGGATTTTGTATCAGCGATGGCCGTGGAATGTTGGGGAGGCATCAGGGGCCATGGACGAATCTTGCTCTCTGTGGATTTGGCCAGATCCCAATATTTTTCGTCAATCTGTGGGATGGGAGGACTTCTTTCAGGTTTGTTACCTCAGGTGTCCCACCAAAAGAGGAATTCCAAAGCAGAGCCCTTGGGAAGAGTGAAGGGGCAACCCGAACTACGGTTATAAATTGGGGCCTAGGGGCATGGCAAGCCCAATATGCTGTCTCTCCATCCAGCCATTCAGAGGCCTTACCTGAGTACTGGGCTCAGGTTGAGGGGTCACAATGTGTGTTTCTGAACAATGTGGCCTGCAAGCATGGCGGGGCCTCATGGGCCACACTGGTTTCAACTACACTGAACCTTGGACAACATGCCAACCACAAGGTTTCCTGCCATGGGGAAAGAGTACTGATTTCTGCATCATTTTCAAACCTGGGCCGTGATTGGAGATAAGGTCTAGGTTCTGAAGCCTGAAAAACGAGGTTGAGAAGAGATGACGACCTAAGGCCATGGCAGGTCCGATGTGCTCATTGTGCGGCCAGCTGTCTGGGTGGGGCCAGGAGGCGCAGGCTCAGGCTGTGTGAGAAAGGGCAAGCTGCCCAGGTTAGCCTATATATTTGAGGTACAGCCGATGGCGTGCATGTTGATCCTCATTTCGGGAATCTGGGTAGCCCCAGAGGGCAATGATTTTCTTCTGGAGGTCAGGCAGAGTGCTGCATTGTAGTTCTGGATTGCCAAACAGGAGGGCTTGTGGGCCAGTAGTCTAAGGAAGGAAGTCTGAGAACCCAAGCTAGGCCTAGGTTTCTGGGTGAGGATATGGCAGGCACAATCTACAGACCTGAATCGAGATCTCGAGCATCTGATGTCAGGGCGAGGATCAGACGATCGCTCAGGTTGGACATTCTGTCCCTGATGGCCCCTTCTTTAAGTGGGGGTGGTTCACGAGGCCATGGGGGTTTTCCAATGTTGGGAGATGTGAGAAGCTCCCAACTGCAAAGATTCTTCTGCAGGACAATTGAGACCTGTTGGTTGGCTTAGGACAACGATTCCGAGCAGGGTTCTAAGGATGGATGGCTGGGTAGCCCACCTCGCATTCCAATTGTCTCCAAGCAACAAGACAGGTTAGATCTGCTGGATCTGGGGGAGCAACTGAGGAGGCTGAGTTTTGAAATGGACTCTCCCGTGGATGTGTGCTAATTTGATTTTGTGTCTATGGAGACCTTGGAATGAAGCGGTGGCACTGGGGCCCTGAAGGGTTCTCCTAAAGAGAGGCTTTCACACAGCTCCATCGTGCAAGTTTCCCATGTGTAGATGAGTTTTGTTCTGATGGGTGAGTCAAGAAACAGCCATATGCTGTTATTGAAATCCAGGCCTCTGAGGAGAGATGCCTGGAAGCCTAACCAATGGATCCGATAGATGCCTACGGGCCTGTTCGTTCCTTTTTATCTCTGGGGACATCAGTCTATGGGTCTGAGTGCCGGTAGGTGCTCAGATGGGCCCAGATTGCCCCTGTTTGTCCTGGGAAGCCACAAATATTGGGATGGCCTCAGGGACTTTGGAGGTTTATCCTCTTATAGGTTTGTGGCCATTGGAATAGGCACATACAATTCCCTTGGAGATGGCAAGCACAGTCGTCAGGTTTGGCTCCAGGGGCCTGAGCCTGTAGGGTGTGTAGGCCAGGGCTGTTTGGACAGTTGTCTGAAAACACAAACTCGGCTTATGTTTCGGGTCATAGGTATGGCAGGACTGATCTACAGACCATGAGGATTATTCTTCGGGATATGATAAAAGGAGGAGTGTGAGGCACTTGCTCAAGTTTTTGTCTCTGGATATCGTATCACTCATGGTCGTGCAAATTCCAGGTGGCTTCATGGGAAATGGACGAGTATTACTCTCTGGGGGTTTGGCCCCGTCCAAAGAGTTTGGGGTCATTCTGTGGGATGGATGAAGTTTGTTGTTCTGTTGTTGTTGATTTGTTTTGTTCTGTTTTTAAACCTCAGGTGTCCCACCTAATGGGGGATTCCAGAGTAGAGCCCTGGAGAGGAGCGACTGGACGAGCAGAAATCTGGTTAAAAATTGGGGCCTAGGGACATGTCAAGCCCATTAGGACATCTAATGGTCCAGCCACTGAGAGGACGTACTAGAGGACAGGACTCACGCTGAGGGTCACAATGCGTGTTGATGCCCTCGTCACACCTAAGAATGGGCGGGGCCTCAGGGTGAATGCTGGTTTCTCCTACACTGAACGTTGGACAACATGCCAACCACAAGGTTTCTTTCCATGGGTAAGGACGAGGTCTGATTTCTGCATCACAGTCACCCCTGGGCAGTGATTGGAGATAAGGTGTAGGTTCTGAATCCTGAAAACTGAGGTAGGGAAGAGATGATGACCTAAGACCATGTCGGGTCTGATGTGCTCAGTGTGCGGTCAGCTGTCTGGGTGTTGGTCACGAGGTCCGGGCTCAGGTTGTCAGACAGTGCATTAGTGCCCAGGTTAGACTATATATTTTGGGTGCATTCGAGTGCCGGGTAGGTTCTGATCTGAAGAACTCTACAGGATATGAAGAATGAGCGAGTCTGAGGCGTGTGCTCAGGCTTTTGTCTCTGGATTTTGTATCAGCGATGGCCGTGGAATGTTGGGGAGGCATCAGGGGCCATGGACGAATCTTGCTCTCTGTGGATTTGGCCAGATCTCAATATTTTTCGTCAATCTGTGGGATGGGAGGACTTCTTTCAGGTTTGTTACCTCAGGTGTCCCACCAAAAGAGGAATTCCAAAGCAGAGCCCTTGGGAAGAGTGAAGGGGCAACCCGAACTACGGTTATAAATTGGGGCCTAGGGGCATGGCAAGCCCAATATGCTGTCTCTCCATCCAGCCATTCAGAGGCCTTACCTGAGTACTGGGCTCAGGTTGAGGGGTCACAATGTGTGTTTCTGAACAATGTGGCCTGCAAGCATGGCGGGGCCTCATGGGCCACACTGGTTTCAACTACACTGAACCTTGGACAACATGCCAACCACAAGGTTTCCTGCCATGGGGAAAGAGTACTGATTTCTGCATCATTTTCAAACCTGGGCCGTGATTGGAGATAAGGTCTAGGTTCTGAAGCCTGAAAAACGAGGTTGAGAAGAGATGACGACCTAAGGCCATGGCAGGTCCGATGTGCTCATTGTGCGGCCAGCTGTCTGGGTGGGGCCAGGAGGCGCAGGCTCAGGCTGTGTGAGAAAGGGCAAGCTGCCCAGGTTAGCCTATATATTTGAGGAACAGCCGATGGCGTGCATGTTGATCCTCATTTCGGGAATCTGGGTTGCCCCAGAGGGCAATGATTTTCTTCTGGAGGTCAGGCAGAGTGCTGCATTGTAGTTCTGGATTGCCAAACAGGAGGGCTTGTGGGCCAGTAGTCTAAGGAAGGAAGTCTGAGAACCCAAGCTAGGCCTAGGTTTCTGGGTGAGGATATGGCAGGCACAATCTACAGACCTGAATCGAGATCTCGAGCATCTGATGTCAGGGCGAGGATCAGACGATCGCTCAGGTTGGACATTCTGTCCCTGATGGCCCCTTCTTTAAGTGGGGGTGGTTCACGAGGCCATGGGGGTTTTCCAATGTTGGGAGATGTGAGAAGCTCCCAACTGCAAAGATTCTTCTGCAGGACAATTGAGACCTGTTGGTTGGCTTAGGACAACGATTCCGAGCAGGGTTCTAAGGATGGATGGCTGGGTAGCCCACCTCGCATTCCAATTGTCTCCAAGCAACAAGACAGGTTAGATCTGCTGGATCTGGGGGAGCAACTGAGGAGGCTGAGTTGAAATGGACTCTCCCGTGGATGTGTGCTAATTTGATTTTGTGTCTATGGAGACCTTGGAATGAAGCGGTGGCACTGGGGCCCTGAAGGGTTCTCCTAAAGAGAGGCTTTCACACAGCTCCATCGTGCAAGTTTCCCATGTGTAGATGAGTTTTTGTCTGATGGGTGAGTCAAGAAACAGCCATATGCTGTTATTGAAATCCAGGCCTCTGAGGAGAGATGCCTGGAAGCCTAACCAATGGATCCGATAGATGCCTACGGGCCTGTTCGTTCCTTTTTATCTCTGGGGACATCAGTCTATGGGTCTGAGTGCCGGTAGGTGCTCAGATGGGCCCAGATTGCCCCTGTTTGTCCTGGGAAGCCACAAATATTGGGATGGCCTCAGGGACTTTGGAGGTTTATCCTCTTATAGGTTTGTGGCCATTGGAATAGGCACATACAATTCCCTTGGAGATGGCAAGCACAGTCGTCAGGTTTGGCTCCAGGGGCCTGAGCCTGTAGGGTGTGTAGGCCAGGGCTGTTTTTGGACAGTTGTCTGAAAACACAAACTCGGCTTATGTTTCGGGTCATAGGTATGGCAGGACTGATCTACAGACCATGAGGATTATTCTTCGGGATATGATAAAAGGAGGAGTGTGAGGCACTTGCTCAAGTTTTTTGTCTCTGGATATCGTATCACTCATGGTCGTGCAAATTCCAGGTGGCTTCATGGGAAATGGACGAGTATTACTCTCTGGGGGTTTGGCCCCGTCCAAAGAGTTTGGGGTCATTCTGTGGGATGGATGAAGTTTGTTGTTCTGTTGTTGTTGATTTGTTTTGTTCTGTTTTTAAACCTCAGGTGTCCCACCTAATGGGGGATTCCAGAGTAGAGCCCTGGAGAGGAGCGACTGGACGAGCAGAAATCTGGTTAAAAATTGGGGCCTAGGGACATGTCAAGCCCATTAGGACATCTAATGGTCCAGCCACTGAGAGGACGTACTAGAGGACAGGACTCACGCTGAGGGTCACAATGCCTGTTGATGCCCTCGTCACACCTAAGAATGGGCGGGGCCTCAGGGTGAATGCTGGTTTCTCCTACACTGAACGTTGGACAACATGCCAACCACAAGGTTTCTTTCCATGGGTAAGGACGAGGTCTGATTTCTGCATCACAGTCACCCCTGGGCAGTGATTGGAGATAAGGTGTAGGTTCTGAATCCTGAAAACTGAGGTAGGGAAGAGATGATGACCAAAGACCATGTCGGGTCTGATGTGCTCAGTGTGCGGTCAGCTGTCTGGGTGTTGGTCACGAGGTCCGGGCTCAGGTTGTCAGACAGTGCATTAGTGCCCAGGTTAGACTATATATTTTGGGTGCATTCGAGTGCCGTGTAGGTTCTTATCTGAAGAACTCTTCAGGAAATGAAGAATGAGCGAGTCTGAGGCGCGTGCTCAGGCTTTTGTCTCTGGATTTTGTATCAGCGATGGCCGTGGAATGTTGGGGAGGCCTCATGTGCCATGGACGAATCTTGCTCTCTGTGGACTTGGACCGTTCCCAATTGTTTTTCATCAATGTGTGGAATGGGAGGACTCCTTTCAGGTTTGTTAGCTCAGGTGTCCCACCGAAAGAGGAATTCCAAAGCAGAGTCCTGGGGAAGAGTGAAGGGACAACCCTAACTATGGTTAAATTTGGGGCCTAGGGGCATGGCAAGCCCAATATGCTGTCTCTCCATCCAGCCACTGAGAGGCCTTACCTGAGGACTGGGCTCAGGCTGAGGGTCACAATGTGTGTTTGTGACCAATGTGGACCTCAAGCATGGGCAGGGCCTAATGGGCCACACTGGTTTCAAGTACACTGAACCTTGGACAACATGCCAACCACAAGGTTTCTTTCCATGGGGAAAGAGTTCTGATTTCTGCATCATTTTCAAACCCGGGCCGTGATTGGAGAAAGGTCTAGGTTCTGAAGCCTGAAAACCGAGGTTGAGAAGAGATGACGACCTAAGGCCATGGCGGGTCTGATGTGCTCATTGTGCGGCCAGCTGTCTGGGTGGGGCCAGGAGGTACAGGCTCAGGCTGTGTCAGAAAGGGCATTAGTGCCCAGTTCAGCCTATATATTTTGAGTACAGCCGATTGGCGTCAGGTTGATCCTCATTTGGGGTTTCTGGGTAGCCTCGGAGCGCAATGTATATTCTGGAGGGCTGGCAGAGTGCTGTTCTGTAGTTTTGGATTGCCAATCTGGAGGGCTTGTGGGCTAGTAGTCTGAGAACAGAAGTCTGAGAAGCCAAGCTAGGCCTAGGTTTCTGGGTGAGGATATGGCAGGCACAGTCTACAGACCTGAATCGAGATCTCGGGCATCTGAGTCAGGGCGAGGATAAGACGATCGCTCAGGTTGGACATTCTATCCCTGAGGGCCCTTTCTTGAAGGGGGGGGGTGGATCACGAGGCTATGGGGGTTTTCCCACGATGGGAGGTGTGAGAAGCTCCCAACTGTAAAGATTCGGGTTGTCCCTTTACTCTTCCCCAGGGCGCTGCTTTGGAATTCCTCTTCTGGTGGACACAGCGTGAGGCCTGATCTCTTACGTCCTCTCAGTGGCTGGACCATTAGATGTCATAATGGGCTTGACATGTCCCTAGGCCCCAGTTTTTAACCACAGTTCGGATTGTCCCTTCACTCTTCCCCAGGGCGCTGCTTTGGAATTCCTCTTTTGGTGGGACACCTGAGGTACCAAACCTGAAAGGAGTCCTCCCATCCCACAGATTGACGAATAGCAATTGGGATCGTGCCAAATGCACAGAGAGCAAGATTCGTCCATGTCCCATGAGGCCTCCCCAACATTCCACGGCCATCGCTGATACAAAATCCAGAGACAAAAGCCTGAGCATGCACCTCAGATTCGCTCATTCTTCATATCCTGAAGAGTTCTTCAGATAAGAACCTACACGGCACTCGAAGGCACCCAAAATATATTGTCTAACTTCGGCACTAATTCACTGTCTGACAACCTAAGCCCGGACCTCGTGACCAACACCCAGACAGCTGTCCGCACACTGAGCACATCAGACCCGACATGGCCTTAGGTCATCATCTCTTCCCTACCTCAGTTTTCAGGCTTTAGAACCTAGACCTTATCTCCAATCACTGCCGAGGGGTGACTGTGATGCAGAAATCAGAACTCTTCCTTTTCCATGGCCAGAAACCTTGTGGTTGGCATGTTGTCCAACGTTCAGTGTAGGAGAAACCAGCATTCACCCTGAGGCCCCGCCCATTCTTGAGTGCGACGAGGGCATAAACACGCATTGTGACCCTCAGCGTGAGTTCTGTCCTCTAGAACGTCCTCTCAGTGGCTGAAGCATTAGATGTCATAATGGGCTTGACATGTCCAGAGGCCCCAATTTTTAACCAGATTTCTGGTTATACAGTCGCCCCTCCCCAGGGCTCTACTCTGGAATCCCTTATTTGGTGGGACACATGAGGTTGAAAAACAAAACAAAAAAAAAATCAACAACAATAGAACAAGGACTTTTTCCATCCCACTGAATGACCCCAAACTCTTTGGACGGGGCCAAACCCCCAGAGAGTAAGACTCGTCCGTTTCCCATGAAGTCACCCGGAAATTTCACGATCATGAGTGACACGATATCCAGAGACAAAAACTTGAGCAAGCGCCTCACACTCGCCCTTTTTTCAAAAATCCCGAAGAGTTCTCCTCATGGTCTGTAGATCAGTCCTGCCATACCTATGACCCGAAACATAAGCCGAGTTTGTGTTTTCAGACAACTGTCCAAACAGCCCTGGCCTACACACCTTACAGGCTCAGTCCCCTGGATCTAAACCTGACGACTGTGCTTGCCATCTCCAAGGGAATTGTATGTGCCTATTCCAATGGCCACAACCCTACTAAGAGGATAAACCTCAAAAGTCCCTGAGGCCATCCCAATATTTGTGGCTTCCCAGGACAAACAGGGGCAATCTGTGCCCATCTGAGCACCTACCGGCACTCAGACCCGTAGACTGATGTCCCCAGAGGTAAAAAGGAACGAACAGGCCCCTAGGCACCTATCGGATCCATTGCTTTTGTTTCCAGGCATCTCTCCTCAGAGGCTTGGATTTCAGTAACAGCATATGGCTGTTTCTTGACTCACCCATCAGAACAAATCTCATCTACACATGGGAAACTTGCACGATGCAGCTGTGTGAAAGCCTCTCTTTAGGAGAACCCTTCAGGGCCCCAGTGACACCGCTTCATTCCAAGGTCTCCATAGACAAAAAATCATATTAGGAAACATCCACGGGAGAGTCCATTTCAACTCAGCCTCCTCGGTTGCTCCCCCAGAACCAGCAGATCTAACCTGTCTTGTTGCTTGGAGACAATTGGAATGCGAGGTGGGCTACCCAGCCATCCCTCCTTAGAACCCTGCTCGGAATCGTTGTCCAGGAGCCAAACCAACAGGTCTCAATTGTCCTGCAGAAGAATCTTAGCTGTTGGGAGATTCTCACAACTCCCATCGTGGGAAAAACCCCCATGGCCTCGTGATCCACGCCCCCCCCTTCAAGAAGGGGCCATCAGGGACAGAATGTCCAACCTGAGCAATCGTCTGATCCTCGCCCTGACTTCAGATGCACGAGATCTCGATTCAGGTCTGTAGATTGTACCTGCCATATCCTCACCCAGAAACCTAGGCCTAGCTTGGCTTCTCAGACTTCCGTCCTCAGACTACTGGCCCACAAGCCCTCCAGTTTGGCAATCCAGAACTACAATGCAGCACTCTGCCTGCCCTCCAGAAGAAAAACATTGCCCTCTGCGGCTACCCAGAATCCCCAAATGAGGAAAAACGCGGCACGCGATTCGGCTGTACCCCAAATATATAGGCTGACCTGGGCACTAATGCCCTTTCTGACACAGCCTGAGCCTGGACCTCCTGGCCCCACCCAGACAGCTGGCCGCACACTGAGCACATCGGACCTGTCATGGTCCTAGGTCGTCATCTCTTCTCAACCTCGGTTTTCAGGCTTCAGAACCTAGATCTTACCTCCAATCACGGCCCGGGTTTGAAAATGATGCAGAAATCAGAACTCTTTCCCCATGGCAAGAAACCTTGTGGTTGGCATGTTGTCCAAGGTTCAGTGCCGTTGATATCAGTGTTGCCCATGAGGCCCCGCCCATGCTTGCAGGCCACATTGGTCACAAACACACATTGTGACCCTCAGCCTGAGCCCAGTCCTCAGGTAAGGCCTCTCAGTGGCTGGATGGAGAGACAGCATATTGGGCTTGCCATGCCCCCAGGCCCCAATTTTTAACCATAGATCGTGTTGTCCTTTCAGTCTTCCCCAGGGCAACAATCATATAAATAACCATTTCATACCTACTTAAAAATTGCATAATACCACACTCCTAGATCCTCTGTGATTGCTCTAAAATAACCCTTAAAGGAAATACAATTTTAAAAATAACAGATTTTTTGGCGAATAATTTAATAAAATAAAAGTTTCATTCATCTATGTAGATCATAAAAATGTTTTTAATAAGCCTGAAATTATAACTCTGAAGTGTGCTAAAATGAATCCACCTGCTAAGGGTGAGAGAACAAAAATAAATATCATTTTTCCAAATAAGAGGAATTTATTACCTTCGAATCAAAGCATGTGGATTTGTTCAAACTGGCATTAAAGGAATATGGAAACACAAATGATAGAAAGTCATATTTTAGATTTCTAAATCTTCAAAGTGAAGAGTATACATTTTTTAATTGTTACATAATGCTAAATAATGTCAAGATGACAGGTTGTGACAAATAGCATTTTAAAAGCTCTACTGATAATGGAACGGTAGGTGTCATTTCCCTATAATTTTATATATTTCATTAATTTACTATATCTGGATACAACATATTACCAAACAGATGTTCATCAAAGACTAAATCATTTTTACTGGAGCATAATAATTTGAACCTACATCTATTAATCATTTTTTTTGATCAAACATTTATAGTCTCGCTAAACATTTTATCAGTTGTTGACAAAATTAAAAAACAGTAGGATAAAATGTCGTGATTGGAAAAGTAGATTTTCTTTGAAATTTGCATTTAAATGAAAATATTTGCTGATATTTTAAAAACTTTAAATGTAATTTTATATATATCTGACCTTGCAAATTATATAAAACGTTTGGAGACTTAATATAGTTTGGGGCACATGGTAAGCAATAATCAATTTTTTTGTTGATCCAAGTGTTCTTGTATTATTTTTCTTAATTATTCTAGTACCACAATTTATAGTTCTAAGATTTTTCCACCCCCCCATTTTAATATCTCTTAAGGTGGCACTCACCTTGCACTTGATGACATATCCTAGTTTAACTGTCAGCATTTCTCTTTCTTAGTCGAACATAAACTATAGTGCATCTTACCCTTGATGAAAGCTAGGATGCAATTAAATACTCTATTATGGTTATGATTCTGGTATTTGAAATCCTCCGGTAGCTCCCTGTGCCCCCACAGTGTAGAACCTCACCTCCTCGGCATAGTATACAAACCATCTCACCCCCAGTGTTAACCCCGGGGCTCAGCCTCCATCCCCAGGTGATGCTGCCAGATCAGCTGTCGGTTGTCATGAACTTGCTGTAGTTTCCCGAATGCACTGTGCTGCCTCCTGGCACTTTGAAACTTGACACACTCATCCTCATTCTTCGCTTTGCCCTTGTCTATCACCTCCCCTGAAAATCTGTTCCTAAGTGGCTTTTCCCAGCTCCAACCTACCCTTGGCAGTCTTTTATCTCCCTGTGGTAAAGCCTGTCACACTGCACCATGGACATGCCCGTTGTCCCCCTGAGAAGAGAAAAGGGACAGTGAGGGCCACCCAGCATTTGAAGCTCTAGTGCAGAGCCCATGCCTGGCTTGCAGGAAATGCCAGATCATGAAGACAAACGGAGATCATCCTCTGGCTAAAACCAGATCTTCTTTGCCTACTGCAGGATCTGGATCAATAAAGAGCAGCCAGTGATTATTGCTGTATTTCTAGGGATTTTTTCCGCATATATTTCAGGGGATTCTGGTTAGCCCCAGAGGGCAATGTTTTTTCTTCTGGACGGCAGGCAGAGGGCTGCATTGAAGTTCTGGATTGCCAAACTGGAGGGCTTGTGGGCCAGGAGTTGAGGACAGAAGTCTGAGAACACAAGCAACCTTAGGTTTCTGGGCGAGGGCATGGCAGGTACGCTCTGCAGAGCTGAAACGAGATCTCGTGCATCTGAAATCAGGTGAGGATCTGACGAACGCTCAGGTTGGAGTTTCGGTCCCTTATGGCTCTCTTCATGAAGAGGTGGTGGATCACGAGGCCATGGAATTTTTCCCACGATGGGAGTTCTGAGATGCTCCAAACCATAAAGAGTCTTCTGAAGGGCGATTGAGACCTGTTGGTTGGCCCCAGGACTTCCCATACGGATCGATTCCGAGTAGGGTTCTAAGGATGGATGGCTGGGAAGCCCGACTCTCATTCCTCTTGTGTCCTAGTGGCAAGACAGGTTAGATCTGCTGGATCTGGGGGAGAAACTGAAAGGGTTGAGTTTAAATGGACTCTCTTGTGGATGGGTCCTAATGTGGGTTTGTGTCCATGGAGAACTTGGAATGAGGCAGTGGCACAGGGTCCCTGAAGGGTTCTCCTAACCAGAGGCTTTGACACAGCTCCAACGTGCATGATTCCCACGTGGAGACGAGATTTGTTCTGATGGGTGCCTCAAGAAACAGCCATATGCTGCTATTGGAATCCAGGCCTCTGGGGAGAGATGCCTAGACAACAAAGCAATGGATCCGATTAGGATCTAGGGGCCTGCTCATTCCAATTTACCTCTGGGGACATCTGTCCACGGGTCTAAGTGCAGGTAGATGCTCAGCTGGTGTCAGACCGCCCTTGTTTTTCCTGGGCAGTCAACACTATTGGGATGGCCCCGGGCACTTTGGAGGTTTATCATCCTATTTCTAGGTTTGTGGCCAATGGGATGGGCAGAATTCCCAGGTACAGTCCTCAGGTTTGGCTCCAAGAACCTGTGCCTGTAAGTTTTGTGGGCCAGGGCTGTGGGGACAGTTGTCTGAAAACACAAACCCGGCTTAGGTTTCGGGTCGTAGGTATTGCAGGACTGATCTACAGACCGTGAGGAGAACTCTTCAGGATATGAACAAGGGGGCGAGTGTGAGACGCTTGCTCAAGATTTTGTCTCTGGATATTGTGTCACTGATGGCCGTGGAATGTCCGGGTGGGCTCTTGGGCCATGGACGAGTCTTCCTCTCTGGGCATTTGGCCTGATCCCAAGAGTTTGGGGTTATTCTTTGAGATGGGAGGAGTCCGTTTTGTTTTGTTTTTACCTCAGTTGTCCCACCAAAAGAGAGTTTCCAGGGCAGAGCCCTGGGGAGGGGGCGACTGGACAACCAGAAAGCTGGATAAAACTTGGGGCCTAGGGGCATGGCAAGCCCATTATGACGTCTAATGGTCCAGCCACTGAGAGGACTTACTAGAGGACAGGACTCACGCTGAGGGTCACAATGCGTGTTTATGGCCTCTTTGTACTCAAGCATGGGCGGGGCCTCATGGTGAACGCTGGTTTCTCCTACACTGAACGTGGCACAACAGGCCAACCACAAGGTTTCTTGCCATAGGGAAGGAGGAGTTCTGATTTCTGCATCACATTCACCCCTTGGCGGGGTGTGGAGTTAAGGTCTCTGTCCTGAAGCCTGAGAAGCTAGGTTGGGAATAGATGACGAGCTAAGGCCATGGCGGGTCTGTTGTGCTCAGTGTGCGGTCAGCTGTCTGGGTGTTGGTCAGGAAGTCCGGGCTCAGGCTGTGTCAGACAGTGTATTAGTGCCCAGATTTGTCGATATAATTTGTGTACAGAAGGGTGCCGTGTAGGTCTATCCTCATTTCGGGTGTCTGGGAAGCTCCATAGGGCAACATTTTGCTTTTTATCTGGAGGGCAGGCAGAGTGCTGCCTGGTGGGTCCAGAATTGCCAAACGTGAGGTCTTGGGGGCCAGGAGTGTGAGGACGGACATTGGGGAACAGAAGTTTCACATAGGTTTAAGGGCGAGGGCAAGGCCGGCACACTCTGCAGAGCTGCATCGAGATGTCGTGCATCTGAATTCAGGGCGAGGATCAGACGTTGGCTCAGGTTGGAGTTCCTGTCCATGATTTCCCCTTCAGAAAGGGGGTGGGGGCTTCAGAAAGCCATCACGGTTTTCCCATGTTGGGAGTTGTGAGATGCTCCAAAACGCAAGGATTCCTTCTGCAGGACATTTGAGACCTTTTGGATGGGTCCAGGATGTTCCATATGGAACGACGCCAGAGCAGGGTTCTAAGGGTGGAGCCCTGGGCAAGCCGCCTCGCATCTCAATCGTCTCCTAGCGACAAGACAGGTTCTATCTGCTGGCTGTGGCGGAGCAACCGAGAAGCCAGAGTTGAAATGGACTCTCCTGCGGATGGATCCTAATGTGGGTTTGTGTCCATGGAGACCTTGGAAAGGGGTGGTGGCACCGGGCCCTGAAGGATTCTCCTAACCGGAAGTTTTGACACAGTTCCAGCCTGCTATTTTCCCATGTCGAGACAAGATTTGCCTCGGGAAACCCCCGCATGCTGGTATTTGAAAACATGCCTCTGAGGAGAGATGCCTGGAAACCAAAGTCTTGGATCCGATTACGGCCTAGGGACCTGTGAGGTTCAATCTACTACCCTGGTGACATCCAACTACGGTATGAGTGGAGGTAGATGCTCAGCTGTTGTCAGACGCCCTTGGTTGTCCCGGGCGGTCTACACAATAGGGATGGCTTCAGGGACTGTGGAGGTTTCTCCTAATTTGGAGGCGTGTGGTCAAGTGAATGGGCAGCATTCCAGTGGAGTGGGCAGGCACAGACCTGATGTGTGGCTCCAGGGGCGCCAGCCTGGAGGGTGTGTGGGCCAGGAGCGTGGGGATAGAAGTCTGAAAACACTAACGCGGCTTACGTTTGGGGACATAAGTATGGCAGGCCCGATCTACAGGCCCTGAGGGGAACTCTTCGGGATATGAAGAAAGAGTGAGTGTGAGGCATTTATTCAGGCTTTTGTCTCTGGATTTTGTGTCAACAATGGCCGTGGAATGTCGAGGAGGCCTCATGGGCCATGGACAAGTCTCCCTCTCTGTGGATTTGGCACGTACCCAATTGTTTTGGGTCCATCTTGGGGATGGGAGGAGTCCTATCAGTTTGGTTACCTCAGGTGTCCCACCAAAAGAGGGATTTCAAAGCAGAGCCCTGCGGAGGGGTGAATGGACAAACCGAACTATGGTTATTTCCAGCCACTGAGAGGCCTTCCTTGAGGACAGAACTCACGCTGAGGTTCGCAAGGTGTGTTTATGCCTTCTAGGTGCTCAAGAATGGGAGGGAATCATGGTCCACACTGTTGCTCCTACACTGAACGTTGGGCTCCATGCCAACCACATGTATTCTTGCCATGGGGAAGTAGTAGTTCTGATTTTTTTTTCATCTCTTTCACCGCTGGGCCGTGATTTGAGTTAAGGTCTAGGCTGTGTAGTCTGAAAACCGAGCTTGGGAAGAGATGACGACTTAAGTCCATGACAGGTCCGACGTGCTCAGTGTGGAGCCAGGTCGCTGAGTGTTGGTCGGGAGGTTCAGGCCTAGGCTGCGTCAGACCAGGCATTAGTTTTCAGGGTATATTGTATAATTGGGGGAGAGTCGAGTGCCGTGCAGCTTGATCCTCATTTAGCTTTTCTGGGTAGCCCCAAGGGCAACGTTTTTCTTCTGGAGGGCAGGCAGAGTGCTGCTTTGTGGCTCCGGAATTCCCAAACTGGATGCCCTTTGGGCAAGGAGTGTGAGGACGGAAGAATAAGAACACAAGATAGGCGTAGGATTCGGGGCGAGGGCACGGCAGGCACTATCTGCACATCTGAATAGGGACTTCGTGCATCTGAAGTCAGGGAGGGTTCAAACCTAGGCTCAGGTTGGAGTTTCTGTCCATTATGGTCCTTTCTTGAAGGGGGCAGCATCTCGAAGCCATGGTGGTTTACCCAGGAGGGGAGTTGGGATATGCTCCAAGCCACAAGGATTTTTTCTGATCAACAATTGAGATCTGTTGGATCGCTCCAGGATGTTTCATACGGAACGACAGCATAGCAGGGATCGAAGGATGGAACCCTGGGCAGACTGCCTCGATTCTAACTGTCTCCTAGTTAATAGACAGTTTTGATATGCTAGCTCTAGGGGAGCAACGGAGGGGGCTGATTTGAAATGGACTCTCCTGCGGATGGGTGCTATTGTGGGTTTGTGTGCATGGAGACCTTGGCACGGGGCGGTGGCACACGGACCCTGAATGCTTCTCCTAACCAGAGGTTTTGCGTCATCTCCAAAAGACAAGTTTCCCATGTGGAGACTAGATTTGATCTGATTGGTGCCTCAGGAAAGCCCCACATGCTGATATTGGAAACCAGGCCTCTGATGAGAGATAGCAGGAAACCAAAACAATGGACCCCATTAGGGCCTAGGGCCCTGTCCCGTTCAATCTCCTTCTCTGGGGACATCCGTCTACAGTATGAGTGGAGATGGATGCTCGGCTGGTTCCAGGCAGCCCTTGTTTGTCCTGGGCGTTCTATACTATGGGGATGGCCTTGGGGACTTTGGAGGTTTCTCCTAGTTTGTATGATTGTGGTCAATGGAAGGGGCAGAATTCCCCTGGAGTTGAGAGGCACAGACCTGATGTGTGGCTCCAGGGTCCCCAGGCCGGAGGGTGTGGAAGCCAGGAATGTGGGGATAGAAGTCTCAAAACACACACTCAGCTTGTTTTGGGGACGTATGTATGGCAGTCCCGATCTACAGATCGTGAGGGGATCTCTTTGGGATATGAAGAAAGAGCGAGTTTGAGGCGCTTATTCAGGCTTTTGTCTCTGGATTTTGTGTCAACGATGGGCGTGGAATGTCGGGGAGGCCTCATGGGCCATGGATGAGTCTTCCTCTCTGTGGATTTGGCCCGATCCCAATTTGGGGGTCAATCTGTGGGATGGGAGGAGTCCTTTCAGTTTGGTTACCTCATTCTAAAGCAGAGCACTGGGGAGGGGTGAATGGACAACACGAACTATGGTTAAAAATTGGGGCCTAGGGGCATGGCAAGCCCAATATGCCGTCTCTTGGTCCAGCCACTGAGAGACCTTACTTGGGGACTGGGCTCACGCTGAGGGTCACAATGCGTATTTGTGACCAACGCGGCCCTCAAGCATGGTGGGGTCAAAGGGCCACACAGCTATCACCTACACTGAACGTTGGGCAACACGCCAACCACAAGATTTCTTGCCATGGAGAAGGATTTCTGATTTCTGCCTCATGTTCAAACCTGGGCAGTGATTGGAGAAAACATCTAGGTTCTGAAGACTGAAACCCGAAGTTGGGAAGAGATGACGACCTAAGGCTTTGGCAGGTCCGATGTGTTCAGTGTGAGTCCAGCTGGCTGGGTGTGGTTCGGGAGGTCCAGGCTCAGGCTGTGACAGAAAGGGCATGAGTGCCCAGGGCATCCTGTAGAATTGGGGTGCAGTCAAGTGGCGAAAAGGTTGATCCTCCTTTGGGGCTTCTGGTTAGCCCCAGAGGGCAATGTTTTTTTCTTCTGGACGGCAGGCAGAGGGCTGCATTGTAGTTCTGGAATTGCCAAACTGGAGGGCTTGTGGGCCAGGAGTTGAGGACAGAAGTCTGAGTACACAAGGAACCTTAGGGTTCTGGGCGAGGGCATGGCAGGTACGCTCTGCAGAGCTGAAACGAGATCTCGTGCATCTGAAATCAGGTGAGGATCTGACGAACGCTCAGGTTGGAGTTTCGGTCCCTTATGGCCCTCTTCATGAAGAGGTGGTGGATCACGAGGCCATGGAATTTTTCCCACGATGGGAGTTGTGTGATGCTCAAACCTTAAAGATTCTTCTGCAGGGCGATTGAGACCTGTTGGTTGGCTCCAGGACTTCCCATACGGATCGATTCCGAGTAGGGTTCTAAGGATGGATGGCTGGGAAGCCCGACTCTCATTACTCTTGTGTCCTAGTGACAAGACAGGTTAGATCTGCTGGATCTGGGGGAGAAACTGAGAGGGTTGAGTTTAAATGGACTCTCTTGTGGATGGGTCCTAATGTGGGTTTGTGTCCATGGAGAACTTGGAATGAGGCAGTGGCACAGGGTCCCTGAAGGGTTCTCCTAACCAGAGGCTTTGACACAGCTCCAACGTGCATGATTCCCACGTGGAGACGAGATTTGTTCTGATGGGTGCCTCAAAAACAGCCATATGCGGCTATTGGAATCCAGGCCTCTGAGGAGAGATGCCTGGACAACAAAGCAATGGATCCGATTAGTATCTAGGGGCCTGCTCATTCCAATTTACCTCTGGGGACATCTGTCCACGGGTCTAAGTGCAGGTAGATGCTCAGCTGGTGTCAGACCGCCCTTGTTTTTCCTGGGCAGTCAACACTATTGGGATGGCCCCGGGCACTTTGGAGGTTTTTCATCCTATTTCTAGGTTTGTGGCCAATGGGATGGGCAGAATTCCCAGGTACAGTCCTCAGGTTTGGCTCCAAGAACCTGTGCCTGTAAGTTTTGTGGGGGCCAGGGCTGTGGGGACAGTTGTCTGAAAACACAAACCCGGCTTAGGTTTCGGGTCGTAGGTATTGCAGGACTGATCTACAGACCGTGAGGAGAACTCTTCAGGATATGAACAAGGGGGCGAGTGTGAGACGCTTGCTCAAGATTTTGTCTCTGGATATTGTGTCACTGATGGCCGTGGAATGTCCGGGTGGCCTCATGGGCCATGGACGAGTCTTCCTCTCTGGTCATTTGGCCCGATACCAAGAGTTTGGGGTTATTCTTTGAGATGGGAGAAGTCTCTTTTGTTTTGTTTTTACCTCAGTTGTCCCACCAAAAGAGAGTTTCCAGGGCAGAGCCCTGGGGAGGGGCGACTGGACAACCAAAAAGCTGGTTAAAACTTGGGGCCTAGGGGCATGGCAAGCCCATTATGACGTCTAATGGTCCAGCCACTGAGAGGACTTACTAGAGGACAGGACTCACGCTGAGGGTCACAATGCGTGTTTGTGCCCTCTTCGTACTCAAGCATGGGCGGGGCCTCATGGTGAACGCTGGTTTCTCCTACACTGAACGTTGCACAACATGCCAACCACAAGGTTTCTTGCCATAGGGAAGGAGGAGTTCTGATTTCTGCATCACATTCACCCCTTGGCGGGGTGTGGAGTTAAGGTCTATGTCCTGAAGCCTGAGAAGCTAGGTTGGGAATAGATGACGAGCTAAGGCCATGGCGGGTCTGTTGTGCTCAGTGTGCGGTCAGGAATTCCGGGCTCAGGTTGTGTCAGACAGTGTATTAGTGCCCAGATTTGTCGATATAATTTGTGTACAGAAGGGTGCTGTGTAGGTCTATCCTCATTTCGGGTGTCTGGGAAGCTCCATAGGGCAACATTTTGCTTTTTATCTGGAGGGCAGGCAGAGTGCTGCCTGGTGGGTCCAGAATTGCCAAACGTGAGGTCTTGGGGGCCAGGAGTGTGAGGACGGACATTGGAGAACAGAAGTTTCACATAGGTTTAAGGGCGAGGGCAAGGCCGGCACACTCTGCAGAGCTGCATCGAGATGTCGTGCATCTGAATTCAGGGCGAGGATCAGACGTTGGCTCAGGTTGGAGTTCCTGTCCATGATTTCCCCTTCAGAAAGGGGGTGGGGGCTTCAGAAAGCCATCACGGTTTTCCCACGTTGGGAGTTGTGAGATGCTCCAAAACGCAAGGATTCCTTCTGCAGGACATTTGAGACCTTTTGGATGGGTCCAGGACGTTCCATATGGAACGACGCCAGAGCAGGGTTCTAAGGGCGGAGCCCTGGGCAAGCCGCCTCGCATCTCAATCGTCTCCTAGCGACAAGACAGGTTCTATCTGCTGGCTGTGGCGGAGCAACCGAGAAGCCAGAGTTGAAATGGACTCTCCTGCAGATGGATCCTAATGTGGGTTTGTGTCCATGGAGACCTTGGAAAGGGGTGGTGGCACCGGGCCCTGAAGGATTCTCCTAACCGGAAGTTTTGACACAGTTCCAGCCTGCTATTTTCCCATGTCGAGACAAGATTTGCCTCGGGAAACCCCCGCATGCTGGTATTTGAAAACATGCCTCTGAGGAGAGATGCCTGGAAACCAAAGCCTTGGATCCGATTACGGCCTAGGGACCTGTGAGGTTCAATCTACTACCCTGGTGACATCCAACTACGGTATGAGTGGAGGTAGATGCTCAGCTGTTGTCAGACGCCCTTGTTTGTCCCGGGCGGCCTACACAATTGGGATGGCCTCAGGGACTGTGGAGGTTTCTCCTAATTTGGAGGCGTGTGGTCAAGTGAATGGGCAGAATTCCAGTGGAGTGGGCAGGCACAGACCTGATGTGTGGCTCCAGGGGCCCCAGCCTGGAGGGTGTGTGGGCCAAGACTGAAACCCGAAGTTGGCTTACGTTTGGGGACATAAGTATGGCAGGCCCGATCTACAGACCGTGAGGAGAACTCTTCGGGATATGAAGAAAGAGTGAGTGTGAGGCATTTATTCAGGCTTTTGTCTCTGGATTTTGTGTCAACAATGGCCGTGGAATGTCGAGGAGGCCTCATGGGCCATGGACAAGTCTTCCTCTCTGTGGATTTGGCACGAACCCAATTGTTTTGGGTCCATCTTGGGGATGGGAGGAGTCCTTTCAGTTTGGTTACCTCAGGTGTCCCACCAAAAGAGGGATTTCAAAGCAGAGCCCTGGGGAGGTGCGAATGGACAAACCGAACTATGGTTAGTTCCAGCGACTGAGAGGCCTTCCTTGAGGACAGAACTCACGCTGAGTGTCACAATGTGTGTTTATGCCTTCTAGGCGCTCAAGCATGGGCGGGAATCATGGCCACACTGTTGCTCCTACACTGAATGTTGGGCTCCATGCCAACCACATGTATTCTTGCCATGGGGAAGTAGTAGTTCTGATTTTTTTCATCTCTTTCACCGCTGGGCCGTGATTGGAGTTAAGGTCTAGGTTGTGTAGTCTGAAAACCGAGCTTGGGAAGAGTTGACGACTTAAGTCCATGACAGGTCCGATGTGCTCAGTGTGGAGCCAGGTCGCTGAGTGTTGGTCGGGAGGTTCAGGCCTAGGCTGCGTCAGACCAGGCATTAGTTTTCAGGGTATATTGTATAATTGGGGGAGAGTCGAGTGCCGTGCAGCTTGATCCTCATTTAGCTTTTCTGGGTAGCCCCAAGGGCAACGTTTTTCTTCTGGAGGGCAGGCAGAGTGCTGCTTTGTGGCTCCGGAATTCCCAAACTGGATGCCCTTTGGGCAAGGAGTGTGAGGACGGAAGACTAAGAACACAAGATAGGCGTAGGATTCGGGGCGAGGGCACGGCAGGCACTCTCTGCACATCTGAATCGGGACTTCGTGCATCTGAAGTCAGGGAGGGTTCAGACCTAGTCTCAGGTTGTAGTTTCTGTCCATTATGGTCCTTTCTTGAAGGGGGCAGCATCTCGAGGCCATGGACGTTTACCCAGGAGGCGAGTTGGTATATGCTCCAAGCCACAAGGATTTTTTCTGATCAACAATTGAGATCTGTTGGATCGCTCCAGGATGTTTCATAGGGAACGACAGCATAGCAGGGATCGAAGGATTCGACCCTGGATAGACTGCCTCGATTCTAACTGTCTCCTAGATAATAGACAGTTTTGATATGCTAGCTCTAGGGGAGCAACGGAGGGGGCTGATTTGAAATGGACTCTCCTGCGGATGGGTGCTATTGTGGGTTTGTGTGCATGGAGACCTTGGCACGGGGCGGTGGCACACGGACCCTGAATGCTTCTCCTAACCAGAGGTTTTGCGTCATCTCCAAAAGACAAGTTTCCCATGTGGAGACTAGATTTGATCTGATTGGTGCCTCAGGAAAGCCCCACATGCTGATATTGGAAACCAGGCCTCTGATGAGAGATAGCAGGAAACCAAAACAATGGACCCCATTAGGGCCTAGGGCCCTGTCCCGTACAATCTCCTTCTCTGGGGACATCCATCTACAGTATGAGTGGAGATGGATGCTCAGCTGGTTCCAGGCAGCCCTTGTTTGTCCTGGGCATTCTATACTTGGGGATGGCCTTGGGGTCTTTGGAGGTTTCTCCGAGTTTGTATGATTGTGGTCAATGGAAGGGGCAGAATTCCCATGGAGTTGAGAGGCACAGACCTGATGTGTGGCTCCAGGGTCCCCAGGCCGGAGGGTGTGGAAGCCAGGAATGTGGGGATAGAAGTCTCAAAACACACACTCGGCTTGTTTTGGGGACGTATGTATGGCAGTCCCGATCTACAGATCGTGAGGGGATCTCTTTGGGATATGAAGAAAGAGCGAGTGTGAGGCGCTTATTCAGGCTTTTGTCTCTGGATTTTGTGTCAACGATGGGCGTGGAATGTCGGGGAGGCCTCATGGGCCATGGATGAGTCTTCCTCTCTGTGGATTTGGCCCGATCCCAATTTGGGGGTCAATCTGTGGGATGGGAGGAGTCCTTTCAGTTTGGTTACCTCATTCTAAAGCAGAGCACTGGGGAGGGGCGAATGGACAACACGAACTATGGTTAAAAGTTGGGGCCTAGGGGCATGGCAAGCCCAATATGCCGTCTCTAGGTCCAGGCACTGAGAGACCTTACTTGGAGACTGGGCTCACGCTGAGGGTCACAATGCGTATTTGTGACCAACGCGGCCCTCAAGCATGGCGGGGTGAAAGGGCCACACTGCTATCAAATACACTGAACGTTGGGCAACACGCCAACCACAAGATTTCTTGCCATGGGGAAGGATTTCAGATTTCTGCCTCATGTTCAACCCTGGGCAGTGATTGGAGAAAACGTCTAGGTTCTGAAGCCTGAAAACCGAATTGTGAAGAGATGACGTTGGGTCAGAGTTAGGGTTAGACGTCTTTGGAGTCAGGGTTAGCGTAAGGCTTAGGGTAGGGGTCAGGGTTAGGGTTAGGTTCATGGTTAGGTTTAGTGTCATGATCACAGTAGGTTCAGGGTTAGCCTTACGGTCAGTATCAGGGTCAGGGTCAGTGTTAGGCTGACAGTTAGGTTTATGTCCAGGCAGGGTCATGATCAGATTTACGGTCCGGTCCAAGTTTTGGTTTGGGGGCAAGGTCATGTCAGGTCAGGGTTAGGTTTTGGACAGGTTTAGTGTCAGGGTTAGGGTCAGGGTCAGGTTTAGGTTCATGGTTATGGTAAGGTCAGCTTTATTTTTAGGTTCTGTTTCATGAGTAGGTCAGGATCAGGGTTAGCTTTCGGGTTACTAATCTGTTCAGGATCACGGATTGAGTCAGAGTTAGGCTAACAGTCAGGTTTAGGGTCAGTATTAAGGTCAAGGCCAGGGTCTCTTTTAAGGTTAAGGTCTGACATAGGCAAAGTACAGAGTTAGGGTTATGATCAGGTTCAGGGAGAGGGTCAGGATTATTGTTAAAGTGTGGTTAGGTTTAGGGTTAGAGGTAGGTTGCGGGTTAGGGTTAGACCGGGTTAGGGTCAGTGTCAGGAATAATGTTAGGGGTTAGGTTTAGGGTTAGGTTCAGCGTTAGGTTTCGGGTCAGGGCCCGTGTTAGTGTCAGGGTCAGGGTTTCGTTTAGGGTTAGAGATAGGTTCAGGCTTACTTTCAGTGTCAGGTTTATTGTTAGGGTGAGGGTCAGTGTCACTGTTAGGGTCAGGCTTAGGTTTCTGGTCTTTTCCTGGGTCGGGGTCAGGGTGAAGTCTAGGGCCAGTGTCAGGTTTACGGTCAGGATCAGGTATTAGTTTAAAGTCCACATTCGTGTCAGGGACAGGGTTATGTAGTGGTCATTGTTAGGTTCATGGTTAGGTTAAGGGTCAGGTCCAGTGTCCGGTTTAGGGTCAGGGTCTGGTATAGGCAAATTTCAGGGTTAGGGTTATGATCAGAGTCAGGTATAGGGTCAGGGTTATTGTTAATGTTAAGGGATAGTTCTACATTTAGCGTTAGGTTGACGGTTAGGGTTAGAACTTGTTGGGTCAGGGTCCGTGGTAGGGTTAGGGCTTTGTGTTAGGGTTAGGTTCAGAGATACGTTTCGGGGGAGGGCCCATGTTAGTGTCAGGGTCAGGGTTACATTTAGGGTCAGAGTTAGTTTCAGTCTCACAGTCAGGGTCAGGTTTAGTGTTCAGTTGATTTCTCGGTCACTGTAAGGGTCAGGGTTAGGTTATCGTCATGGTCTGGGTCAGGGTCAGGGTGAAGATTAGCACCAGTGTCCTGTTTAGGGTCAGGTTCAAATATTGGTTTAAAGTCCACATTCGGGTCTGGGACAGGTTTATGTAGTTGTCAGAGTTAGTGTCAAGGTTAGGATTAGGGTCAGAGTCAGGGTCCGGTAAATGTCAGGGCCAGGGTCAGGTTGAGGGTCAGGCTTTCGTATAGGGTCAATGTTCGGTTCACTGTCACAGTTAGGTTTTTTGGCGGTAGGGTTTGGGATTGGGGTTAGGGTTAGAGTTAGAAGTAGGGTTATGTTTAGGATTAGGGATAGATATCGTAAGGTCAGGTTTAGGGTTTTGTTTAGGTTAGGGGTTAGTGTTAAGGTCAGGGTCAGCATGATGTGTAGGTTCAGGGTCCTTGTTAGGGTTATGGTTAGAGTTACCATTAGGTTTAGGGTTAAGGTCAAGCACAAGTCACGGGCAGGATTAGGTTTAGGGTCCGGGTTAGGTCAGCGTCAGGGTTAGGATTAGAGTCAGGGTCAGGGTCAGGGTCTGGTTAGGTTTGAGTCATGGTTACGGTAATGTCAGAGTTAGGCTAAGGTTCAGGGTCCACATAGGGGTCAGTGTCAGGTTTAGGTTTATGTTTAGGGTTCAGGTCAGGATCACAGTCAGGGTCAGGGTCAGGGTCAGGGCTTGGGTTAGGGTTTGGGGCAGGCTCATATCAGTGTCAGGGTCAGGGTTAGTGGTTACTGTTAGGGTTATCCCCGCTCCTGGGTCATGGACCCGTCCCTTCAGGGTCTCAGGGATAAACCCTGGGCAGAATGGTATAGACCCTACACCCTTTCCTACTTAACCTGCCTTAAACTGGGGTGTGAACATGACTTGCCCACGAGACATCTACCTCCCTCATCAGCCTGATCCTGCTTGGGACATCTCCACCCAGGATGGCATGGCCAGGTCCTCTTTACACACAGACACACAGAAACCCAGAGGCACACACACACACACAGACACACACAGAGACAGGGAGGAGACCTAGGGCTACACAAGTGGATGAGAGGTGTGGGACTCTCTGACTCTGAGCCCCCTGGTGTCACCTTTTAAATTTATTAGTCAAAGGGCCTGAGGTGATGGGGAAACCTGATATGACCTGCCAGGTAGGGGACGTGTCAGAGGGGCCAGCTCTCTTCTCCCTGCATCCTCTCGGCTTTAGTACAACAGAGAACATGTCGCTTCCTTTAGGTTGTGCCTAGAAATGAGCTGGGCATGGCGGTTTTCTCTGTAATGGGGTGCCTGGATATGTGGGTTCCAATTCCCTTGGGCTCAGTCATCAAGGAAGTGAGGTCACCACTGCCTGGGGGTTCCTTACAGAACTTCCTGCTCCACCAGAGCTCCCTGAGCCGCCGGTCCCCAAGCTGCTCAAGGCTCACACTCCACTCAATGCAGTGCCCATCCTGTGACCCCCATACAGCCTCCCCACAGCCCCTGGGAGGCCTGCGTGCAGCTGTTTTCCCCGCTGGAGGGAACAGAGCTGGTTTTAGACCAGGTTAGTGTTAGGGTTAGGGTTAAGAAAGAATTAGGGTCAGGGTTAGGGTTAGACGTCTTTGGGGTCAGGGTTAGCGTAAGGCTTAGGGTAGGGGTCAGGGTTAGGGTTAGGTTCATGGTCAGGTTTAGGGTCAGGATCACAGTAGGTTCAGGGTTAGCGTTACAGGCAGAGTCAGGCTCAGGGTCAGTGTTAGGCTCACAGTTGGGTTTAGGGTCAGGTTCAGGGTCATGGTCAGTTTTAGGGTCAGGTTCACGTTTTGGTTTGGGGGCAAGGTCATGTCAGGTCAGGGTTAGGTTTTGGACAGGTTTAGTGTCAGGGTTAGGGTCAGGGTCAGGGTTATGTTCATGGTTATGGTAAGGTCAGCTTTATGTTTAGGTTCTGTTTTATGAGTAGATTCAGGATCAGGGTTAGCTTTAGGGTTACTAATCTGTTCAGGCTCAAGGATTGGGTCAGAGTTAAGTTTACAGTCAGGGTTAGGGTCAGTGTTAAGGTCAAGGCCAGGGTCAGTTTTAAGGTTAAGTTCTGACGTAGGCAAAGTTCAGAGTTAGGGTTATGATCAGGTTCAGGGAGAGGGTCAGGATAATTTTTAAAGTGGGGTTAGGGTTATGGTTAGAGGTAGGTTGAGGGTTAGGATTAGACCGGGTTAAGGTCAGTGTCAGGGATAATATTAGGGGTTAGTTTTAGGGTTATGTTCAGCATTAGGTTTCGGGTCAGGGCCCGTGTTAGTGTCAGGGTCAGGATTACGTTTAGGGTTAGAGTTAGGTTCAGGCTCACATTCAGTGTCAGGTTTAGTGTTAGGGTCAGGGATAGGTCTGCGTCAGGGTTAGGATTAGGGTCAGGGTATGGGTCATGGTGAGGTATTAGTCATATTTTCGTTAATGTCAGAGTTAGGTTTAGGTTCAGGGTCCACATCAGGGTCCTTGCCAGGCTTAGGTTTCGGTTTATGGTTCAGGTAAGGATCACAGTAAGGGTCAGGGTCAGAGTCAGGGTCAGGGGTTGGGTTAGGGTTTGGGGCAGGCTCACAGTCAGTGTCAGGGTCAGCGTTAGTGGTTACTGTTATAGTTAGCCCCGCTCCTGAGTCATGGACTCATCCATTCAGGGTCTCAGGATAAACCCTGGGCAGAAGGGTGTAGACCCTACAACTGATCCCACTTAAGCAGCCTTAAACTGGAGTGTGAACATGCCTTGCCCACCAGATATCTAAACCCTCATCAGCCTGATCCTGTTTGGGGCATCTCCACCCTCGATGGCATAGCCAGGACCTCTTTACACACAGACACACAGAGGCACCCCCCCACACACACACACATACGGGGAAGAGACCTAAGCCTATACGAGTGGATCAGAAGGTGTGGGACTCTCTGATCTGAGCCCCCTGGTGTCACCTTTTGATTTTTTAGCCAAAGGTCCTGAGGCATTGGGGAAACCTGATATGACCTGCCAGGGAGGGGACGTGTCAGACGGGCCAGGTCTCTTCTCCCTGCATCCTCTCGGCTTCAGTACAGCAGAAGAACATGTCGCTTCCTTTAGGATGTGCCTAGATAGAGCTGGGGAGGGCGTTTCTTTGTAATGGGATGCCTGGATACGTGGGTTCCAATTCCGTTGGGCCCTTCGTCAAGGAAGTGAGGTCACCACTGCCTGGGGGTTCCTTACCAAACTTCCTGCTCCACCAGAGCTCCCTGAGCCGCTGGTCCCCACGCTGCTCAAGGCTCACACACCACTCAATGCAGTGCCCATCCTGTGACCCGCATACAGCCTTCCCACAGCCCCTGGGAGGCCTGCGTGCAGCTGTTTTCCCCGCTGGAGGGAACAGAGCTGGGTTTAGACCAGGTTAGTGTTATGGTTAGGGTTAAGAAAGAATTAGGGTCAGGTTTAGGGTTAGACGTCTTTGGGGTCAGGGTTAGCATAAGGCTTAGGGTAGGGGTCAGGGTTAGGGTTAGGTTCATGGTTAGGTTTAGTGTCATGATCACAGTAGGTTCAGGGTTAGCCTTACGGTCAGTATCAGGGTCAGGGTCAGTGTTAGGCTGACAGTTAGGTTTATGTCCAGGCAGGGTCATGATCAAGTTTTGGTTTGGGGGCAAGGTCATGTCAGGTCAGGGTTAGGTTTTGGACAGGTTTAGTGTCAGGGTTAGGGTCAGGGTCAGGTTTAGGTTCATGGTTATGGTAAGGTCAGCTTTATTTTTAGGTTCTGTTTCATGAGTAGGTCAGGATCAGGGTTAGCTTTAGGGTTACTAATCTGTTCAGGATCACGGATTGAGTCAGAGTTAGGCTAACAGTCAGGTTTAGGGTCAGTATTAAGGTCAAGGCCAGGGTCTCTTTTAAGGTTAAGGTCTGACATAGGCAAAGTACAGAGTTAGGGTTATGATCAGGTTCAGGGAGAGGGTCAGGATTATTGTTAAAGTGTGGTTAGGTTTAGGGTTAGAGGTAGGTTGCGGGTTAGGGTTAGACCAGGTTAGGGTCAGTGTCAGGAATAATGTTAGGGGTTAGGTTTAGGGTTAGGTTCAGCGTTAGGTTTCGGGTCAGGGCCCGTGTTAGTGTCAGGTCAGGGTCAGGGTTTCGTTTAGGGTTAGAGATAGGTTCAGGCTTACTTTCAGTGTCAGGTTTATTGTTAGGGTGAGGGTCAGTGTCACTGTTAGGGTCAGGCTTAGGTTTCTGGTCTTTTCCTGGGTCGGGGTCAGGGTGAAGTCTAGGGCCAGTGTCAGGTTTACGGTCAGGATCAGGTATTAGTTTAAAGTCCACATTCGTGTCAGGGACAGGGTTATGTAGTGGTCATTGTTAGGTTCATGGTTAGGTTAAGGGTCAGGTCCAGTGTCCGGTTTAGGGTCAGGGTCTGGTATAGGCAAATTTCAGGGTTAGGGTTATGATCAGAGTCAGGTATAGGGTCAGGGTTATTGTTAATGTTAAGGGATAGTTCTACATTTAGCGTTAGGTTGACGGTTAGGGTTAGAACTTGTTGGGGTCAGGGTCCGTGGTAGGGTTAGGGCTTTGTGTTAGGGTTAGGTTCAGAGATACGTTTCGGGGGAGGGCCCATGTTAGTGTCAGGGTCAGGGTTACATTTAGGGTCAGAGTTAGTTTCAGTCTCACAGTCAGGGTCAGGTTTAGTGTTCAGTTGATTTCTCGGTCACTGTAAGGGTCAGGGTTAGGTTATCGTCATGGTCTGGGTCAGGGTCAGGGTGAAGATTAGCACCAGTGTCCTGTTTAGGGTCAGGTTCAAGTATTGGTTTAAAGTCCACATTCGGGTCTGGGACAGGTTTATGTAGTTGTCAGAGTTAGTGTCAAGGTTAGGATTAGGGTCAGAGTCAGGGTCCGGTAAATGTCAGGGCCAGGGTCAGGTTGAGGGTCAGGCTTTCGTATAGGGTCAATGTTCGGTTCACTGTCACAGTTAGGTTTTGGCGGTAGGGTTTGGGATTGGGGTTAGGGTTAGAGTTAGAAGTAGGGTTATGTTTAGGATTAGGGATAGATATCGTAAGGTCAGGTTTAGGGTTTTGTTTAGGTTAGGGGTTAGTGTTAAGGTCAGGGTCAGCATGATGTGTAGGTTCAGGGTCCTTGTTAGGGTTATGGTTAGAGTTACCATTAGGTTTAGGGTTAAGGTCAAGCACAAGTCACGGGCAGGATTAGGTTTAGGGTCCGGGTTAGGTCAGCGTCAGGGTTAGGATTAGAGTCAGGGTCAGGGTCCTGGTTAGGTTTGAGTCATGGTTACGGTAATGTCAGAGTTAGGCTAAGGTTCAGGGTCCACATAGGGGTCAGTGTCAGGCTTAGGTTTATGTTTAGGGTTCAGGTCAGGATCACAGTCAGGGTCAGGGTCAGGGTCAGGGTCAGGGCTTGGGTTAGGGTTTGGGGCAGGCTCATATCAGTGTCAGGGTCAGGGTTAGTGGTTACTGTTAGGGTTATCCCCGCTCCTGGGTCATGGACCCGTCCCTTCAGGGTCTCAGGATAAACCCTGGGCAGAATGGTATAGACCCTACACCCTTTCCTACTTAACCTGCCTTAAACTGGGGTGTGAACATGACTTGCCCACGAGACATCTACCTCCCTCATCAGCCTGATCCTGCTTGGGGCATCTCCACCCAGGATGGCATGGCCAGGTCCTCTTTACACACAGACACACAGAAACCCAGAGGCACACACACACACACACAGACACACACAGAGACAGGGAGGAGGACCTAGGGCTACACAAGTGGATGAGAGGTGTGGGACTCTCTGACTCTGAGCCCCCTGGTGTCACCTTTTAAATTTATTAGTCAAAGGGCCTGAGGTGATGGGGAAACCTGATATGACCTGCCAGGTAGGGGACGTGTCAGAGGGGCCAGCTCTCTTCTCCCTGCATCCTCTCGGCTTTAGTACAACAGAGAACATGTCGCTTCCTTTAGGTTGTGCCTAGAAATGAGCTGGGCATGGCGGTTTTCTCTGTAATGGGGTGCCTGGATATGTGGGTTCCAATTCCCTTGGGCTCAGTCATCAAGGAAGTGAGGTCACCACTGCCTGGGGGCTCCTTACAGAACTTCCTGCTCCACCAGAGCTCCCTGAGCCGCCGGTCCCCAAGCTGCTCAAGGCTCACACTCCACTCAATGCAGTGCCCATCCTATGACCCCCATACAGCCTCCCCACAGCCCCTGGGAGGCCTGCGTGCAGCTGTTTTCCCCGCTGGAGGGAACAGAGCTGGTTTTAGACCAGGTTAGTGTTAGGGTTAGGGTTAAGAAAGAATTAGGGTCAGGGTTAGGGTTAGACGTCTTTGGGGTCAGGGTTAGCGTAAGGCTTAGGGTAGGGGTCAGGGTTAGGGTTAGGTTCATGGTCAGGTTTAGGGTCAAGATCACAGTAGGTTCAGGGTTAGCGTTACAGGCAGAGTCAGGCTCAGGGTCAGTGTTAGGCTCACAGTTGGGTTTAGGGTCAGGTTCAGGGTCATGGTCAGTTTTAGGGTCAGGTTCACGTTTTGGTTTGGGGGCAAGGTCATGTCAGGTCAGGGTTAGGTTTTGGACAGGTTTAGTGTCAGGGTTAGGGTCAGGGTCAGGGTTATGTTCATGGTTATGGTAAGGTCAGCTTTATGTTTAGTTCTGTTTTATGAGTAGATTCAGGATCAGGGTTAGCTTTAGGGTTACTAATCTGTTCAGGCTCAAGGATTGGGTCAGAGTTAAGTTTACAGTCAGGGTTAGGGTCAGTGTTAAGGTCAAGGCCAGGGTCAGTTTTAAGGTTAAGTTCTGACGTAGGCAAAGTTCAGAGTTAGGGTTATGATCAGGTTCAGGGAGAGGGTCAGGATAATTTTTAAAGTGGGGTTAGGGTTATGGTTAGAGGTAGGTTGAGGGTTAGGATTAGACCGGGTTAAGGTCAGTGTCAGGGATAATATTAGGGGTTAGTTTTAGGGTTATGTTCAGCATTAGGTTTCGGGTCAGGGCCCGTGTTAGTGTCAGGGTCAGGATTACGTTTAGGGTTAGAGTTAGGTTCAGGCTCACATTCAGTGTCAGGTTTAGTGTTAGGGTCAGGGATAGGTCTGCGTCAGGGTTAGGATTAGGGTCAGGGTATGGGTCATGGTGAGGTATTAGTCATATTTTCGTTAATGTCAGAGTTAGGTTTAGGTTCAGGGTCCACATCAGGGTCCTTGCCAGGCTTAGGTTTCGGTTTATGGTTCAGGTAAGGATCACAGTAAGGGTCAGGGTCAGAGTCAGGGTCAGGGGTTGGGGGTAGGGTTTGGGGCAGGCTCACAGTCAGTGTCAGGGTCAGCGTTAGTGGTTACTGTTATAGTTAGCCCCGCTCCTGAGTCATGGACTCATCCATTCAGGGTCTCAGGATAAACCCTGGGCAGAAGGGTGTAGACCCTACAACTGATCCCACTTAAGCAGCCTTAAACTGGAGTGTGAACATGCCTTGCCCACCAGATATCTAAACCCTCATCAGCCTGATCCTGTTTGGGGCATCTCCACCCTCGATGGCATAGCCAGGACCTCTTTACACACAGACACACAGAGGCACCCCCCCCACACACACACACATACGGGGAAGAGACCTAAGCCTATACGAGTGGATCAGAAGGTGTGGGACTCTCTGATCTGAGCCCCCTGGTGTCACCTTTTGATTTTTTAGCCAAAGGTCCCTGAGGCATTGGGGAAACCTGATATGACCTGCCAGGGAGGGGACGTGTCAGACGGGCCAGGTCTCTTCTCCCTGCATCCTCTCTCGGCTTCAGTACAGCAGAAGAACATGTCGCTTCCTTTAGGATGTGCCTAGATAGAGCTGGGGAGGGCGTTTCTTTGTAATGGGATGCCTGGATACGTGGGTTCCAATTCCGTTGGGCCCTTCGTCAAGGAAGTGAGGTCACCACTGCCTGGGGGTTCCTTACCAAACTTCCTGCTCCACCAGAGCTCCCTGAGCCGCTGGTCCCCACGCTGCTCAAGGCTCACACACCACTCAATGCAGTGCCCATCCTGTGACCCGCATACAGCCTTCCCACAGCCCCTGGGAGGCCTGCGTGCAGCTGTTTTCCCCGCTGGAGGGAACAGAGCTGGGTTTAGACCAGGTTAGTGTTATGGTTAGGGTTAAGAAAGAATTAGGGTCAGGTTTAGGGTTAGACGTCTTTGGGGTCAGGGTTAGCATAAGGCTTAGGGTAGGGGTCAGGGTTAGGGTTAGGTTCATGGTTAGGTTTAGGGTCAGGATCACAGTAGGTTCAGGGTTAGCGTTACAGGCAGAGTCAGGCTCAGGGTCAGTGTTAGGCTCACGTTTACGTTTAGGGTCAGGTTCAGGGTCATGGTCAGTTTTAGGGTCAGGTTCAAGTTTTGGTTTGGGGGCAAGGTCATGTCAGGTCAGGGTTAGGTTTGGGACAGGTTTAGTGTCAGGGTTAGGGTCAGGGTCCGGGTTAGGTTCATGGTTATGGTAAGGTCAGCTTTATGTTTATGTTTTGTTTTTATGAGTAGGTTCAGGATCAGGGTTAGCTTTAGGGTTACTAATCTGTTCAGGCTCACGGATTGGGTCAGAGTTAGGTTTACAGTCAGGGTTAGGGTCAGTATTAAGGTCAAGGTCAGGGTCAGTTTTAAGGTTAAGTTCTGACATAGTCAATGTTCAGAGTTAGGGTTATGATCAGGTTCAGAGAGAGGGTCAGGATAATTGTTAAAGTGAGGTTAGAGTTAGGCTTAGAGATAGGTTGAGGGTTAGGGTTAGACTGGGTTAGGGTCAGTGTCAGGGATAATGTTAGGGGTTTTTTTAGGGTTAGGTTCAGCCTTAGGTTTCGGTCAGGGGCCATGTTAGTGTCAGTGTCAGGGTTAGGTTTAGGGTTAGAGTTAGGTTCAGGCTCACATTCAGTGGCAGGTTTAGTGTTAGTTTCAGGGTCAGGGTCATTGTTTGGGTCAGAGTTAAGTTTATGGTTTTGCCTGGGTCGGGGTCAGGGTGAAGTCTAGGGCCAGTGTCAGGTTTCTGGTAGGATCAGGTATTGGTTTAAAGTCCACATTCGGGTCAGGGACAGGGTTATATTGTGGTCATTGTGAGGGTCATGATTAGGTTTAGGGTCAGGGTGAGGGTGATTTAGGGCCAGGGTCTGGTATAGGCAAAGTTCCGGGTTAGGGTTATGATCATTATCAGGTATAAGGTCATGGTTATTGTTTAAGTTTAGGGTTAGTGTTAGGGTTAGCGTTAGGTTGACTGTTAGGGTAAGAATTCGTTAGGGTCAGTGTCCGTGGTAGGTTTAGGGGTTAGTGTTAGGGTTAGGATCAGCGATAGGAATCGAGGAGGGCCAGTGTCAGCGTCAGGGTCAGAGTTACATTTATGGTTCGAGTTAAGGTCAGGCTCACAGTCAGGGTCAGGTTTAGTTTTCAGGTCAGGGTCGGGGTCACTGTTAGGGTAAAGGTTAGGTTTATGGTCATGGTCTGGGTCACGCTCAGGGTGAAGTTTAGCACCAGTGTCAGGTTGAGGGTCAGGTTCAGGTTGGTTTAAAATCCACATTCGGGTCAGGGACAGGTTTATGTAGTGGTTAGTGTAGTGTCATGGTTTGGATTAGGGTCAGGGTCACGGTCAGATGAAGTTCAGGGCCAGGGTCAGGTTGAGGGTCAGGCTTTGGTATAGGGTCAATATTCGGTTCAGTGTCACACTTAGGTTTTGGCGGTAGGGTTTGGGATGGGGTTGGGGTTTGGGTTAGATTTAGAAGTAGGGTTATGGTTAGGGTGGGTTAGACAGCATAAGGTCAGGGTTAGGGTTTGGTTTAGGGTAGGGGTTAGTGTTAGGGTCAGGTTCAGCGTTAGGTTTAGGTTCAGGGTCTGTAGAGGTTCATGATTAGAGTTACCTTTAGTTTTAGGGCTAGCGTCAGGCTCACAGTCACGTTCAGGCTTAGGGTTAGCATCCGGGTTAGGTCAGCGTCAGGATTAGGATTAGGGTCAGGGTCAGGGTCCTAGTTAGGTTTCAGTCATGGTTACGGTAATGTCAGAGTTAGGTTTGGGTTCAGGGTCCACATCAGGGTCAGTGTCAGGCTTAGGTTTAGGTTTAGGGTTCAGGTCAGGATCACAGTCAGGGTCAGGGTCAGGGTCAGGGTCAGGGCTTGGGTTAGGTATAGGGCAGGCTCACAGTCAGTTTCAGGGTCAGGGTTAGTGGTTCAGTTAGGGTTAGCCCTGATCCTGGGTCATGGACCCATCCGTTCAGGGTCTCAGGATAAACCCTGGGCAGAAGGGTGTATACCCTAAACCCGATTCAACTTAACCAGCCTTAAACTGGGGTGTGAACATGACTTGCACACCAGATATCTAAACCCTCATCAGCCTGATCCTGCTTGGGTCATCTCCACCCACGATGGCATAGCCAGGTCCTCTTTACACACAGACACAGAAACCCAGTGGCACACACACACAAGCACACACACACACACACACACACACACACACACACAGAGCAGAGACAGGGAGGAGACCTAGGGCTACACTGGTCGATAAGAAGGTGTGGGACTCTCTGACTCTGAGCCCCCTGGTGTCTCCTTTTGAGTTTATTAGCCAAAGGGCCTGAAGCGTTGGGGAAACCTGATATGACCTGCCAGGTAGGGGACTTGTCTGGCGGGCGAGCTGTCTTCTCCCTGCATCCTCTCAGCTTCAGTACAGCAGAAGAACATGTCGCTTCCTTTAGGATGTGCCTAGATATGAGCTGGGCATTGGGGGTTTCTCTGTAATGGGGTGCCTGGATACGTGGGTTTCAATTCCCTTGGGCTCTGTCATCAGGGAAGTGAGGTCACCACTGCCTGGGGGCTCCTTACCGAACTTCCTGCTCCACCAGAGCTCCCTGAGCCACTGGTCCCCAAGCTGCTCAAGTCTCACACTCCACTCAATGCAGTGCCCATGCAGTGACCCCCATACAGCCTCCTCCCACCCCCTGGGAGGACTAGGTGCAGCTGTTGTCCCCGCTGGAAGGAACAGAGCTGGGTTTAGACTAGGTTAGTGTTAGGGTTAGGGTTAAGAAAGACTTAGGGTCAGGGTTAGGGTTAGACGTCGTTGAGGTCAGGGTTAGCGTAAGGCTTAGGGTAGGGGTCAGGGTTAGGGTTAGGTTCATGGTTAGGTTTAGGGTGAGTAGGGTCACGGTTAGCGTTACGGTCACAGTCAGGGACAGGGTCAGTGTTAGGATGACGGTTAGTTTTAGGGTCAGGTTCAGTGTCATGGTCAGATTTAGAGTCAGGTTCAAGTTTTGGTGTGGGGGCAAGGTTCATGTCAGGGTCAGGTTTAGATTTGGGACAGGTTTATTGTCAGGGTTAGGGTCAGGGTCAGGGTTAGGTTCATGGTTATGGTAAGGCCAGCTTTATGTTTAGGTTCTGTTTTATGAGTAGGTTCAGGATCAGGGTGAGATTTAGGTTGACGATTCTGTTCAGGCTCACGGATTGGGTCAGAGTTAGGTTTACAGTCAGGGTTAGGGTCAGTGTTAAGGTCAAGGCCAGGGTCAGTTTTAAGGTTAAGTTCTGACATAGGCAATGTTTAGAGTTAGGGTTATGATCAGGTTCAGGGAGAGGGTTAGGATAATTGTTAAAGTGGGTTTAGGGTTAGGGTTAGAGCTAGGTTGAGGGTTAGGGTTAGACCGGGTTTGGGTCAGTGTCATGGATAATGTAGGGGTTAGTTTTAGGGTTAGGTTCAGCGTTAGGTTTCGGGTCAGGGCCCGTGTTAGTGTCAGGGTGCGGGTTACATTTAGGGTTAGAGTTAGGGTCAGGCTCCCATTCAATGTCAGGGTTAGTGTTAGGGTCAGTGTCAGCATCACTGTTAGAGTCAGGGTTAGGTTTATAGTCTTTGCCTGGGTCAGGGTCACGGTGAAGTCTAGGGCCAGTGTCAGGTTTACGGTCAGGTTCAGGTATTGGTTTAAAGTCCACATTCGGGTCAGGGACATGATTATTTAGTGGTCATTGTTAGGGTCATGGTTCTGTTTAGAGTCTGGGCCAGGGTCAGATTTAGGGTCAGGGTCTGCTATATGCAAAGTTCCGGGTAAGGGTAATGATCATAATCAGGCATAGGGTCCGGGTTATTGTTTATGTTTAGGGTTAGGTTTAGTGTTAGAGTTAGGTTGAGAGTTAGGGTTAGCCCTCGTTAGGGTCAGGGTCCGTGGTAGGGTTAGGGTTTAGTGTTAGGGTTAGTTTCAGCGATAGGATTCGCGGAGGGCACGTGTTAGTGTCAGGGTTAGGGTTACATTTAGGGGTAGAGTTAGGGTCAGGCTCACATTCAGTGTCAGGGTTAGTGTTAGGGTCAGGGTTAGGGTCGGTGTTAGGGTCAGGGTTAGGTTTATGGTCATGGCCTGCGTCAGGGTCAGGGTATAGTTTAGGGCAGTATCAGGTTTAGGGTCAGGATAAGGTATTGGTTCTAAGTCCACATTTGGGTTGGGACAAGGTTATGCAGTAGTCAGTGTTACTGTCATGGTTAGGTTTAGGGTCAGGGCCATGGTCAGGTTTAGGATCAGGGTCCCTAATAGCAATTTTCAGGGTTAGGTTTAGGGTCAGTGTCTGGTATAGGCAAAGTTCAGGGTTCAGGTTATGATCATAGTCAGCTATAGGGTCAGAGTTATTGTTAAAGTTCAGCGTTAGTGTTAGGGTTAGCGTTAGGTTGATGGTTAGGGTTAGAACTTGTTAGGGTCAGGGTCCGTGGTAGGTTAGGGGTTAGTGTTAGGGTTAGTTTCAGCAATAGGATTCGGGGTAGGGCCCGCGTTAGTGTCAGGGTCAGGGTTACATTTACGGTTAGAGTAGGGTAGGCTAACAGCCAGGCTCAGGTTTAGTGTTCAGGTCAGGGTCGGGATCACTATTAGGCTCAGGGTTAGGTTTATGATCATGGCCTGGGTCAGGGTCAGGGTGAAGTTTAGAGCCAGTGTCAGGTTTAGGGTCAGGATCAGGTATTGGTTCAAAGACCACATTTGGGTTAGGGACAAGGTTATGTAGTGGTCAGTGTTAGTGTCATGGTTAGGTTTAGGGTCAGGGCCAGGGTTAGGTTTAGGGTCAGGGTCTGGTAGAGGCAAAGTTCAGGGTTAGGGTTATGATCATAGGCAGGTATAGGGTAAGGGTTATTGTTAAAGTTTAGGATTAGTGTTAGGGTTAGAGTTAGGTTGAGGGTTAGGGTTAGACATGTTTAGGGTCAGGGTTCGAGGAAGGGTTAGAGTATAGTGTTAGGGTTAGGTTCAGCGATAGGATCAGCGGAGGACCCGTGGTAGTGTCAGGGTTAAGGTTACGTTTAGGGGTAGAGTTAGGGGTCAGGCTCACATTCAGTCTCAGGGTTAGTGTTAGGTTTGGGTCAGGGTCACTGTTAGGGTCAGGGTTAGGTTGATGGTCATGGACTGGGTCAGGGTCATGGTGAAGTTTAGGGCCAGTGTCAGGTTTAGCGTCAGGATCAGGTATTGGTTAAAGTCCACATTCGGGTCAGGGACAGGGTTATGTAGTGGTCAGTGTTAAGGTCATGGTTAGGATTAGGGTCAGGGTCAGGGTCAGGTGAAGGTCAGGGCCAGGGTCAGGTTTAGGTTCAGTCTTTGCTTTATGTTCGGTTCAGGTTCACAGTTAGGTTTAGGGGAAAAGTTTGGGATGGGGTTGGGGTTAGAGTTAGAAGTAGTAGTGTTATCGTGAGGGTTAGGGTTAGACAGGGTAAGGTCAGGTTGAGGGTTTGGTTTAGGGTAGGGGTTAGTGTTAGGGTCAGGGTCAGTGTTCGCGTTGGGTACAGGGTCCATATTAGGGTCAGTGATAGGGTTACCTTTAGGGTTAGGTTTAGGGTCAGGCACACAGTCAGGGTCAGGGTTAGGGTTAGGGTCAGGGTTAGGTCAGCGTCAGGATTAGGATTAGGGTCAGGTCAGGGTCCTGTTTAGTGATGAGTCATAGTTAGGTTATCTCAGACTTAGGTTTAGGTTCAGGGTCCGGATCAGGGTCAGCATCAGGCTTAGGTTTAGGTTTAGGGTTCAGGTCAGGATCACGGTCAGGGTTAGGGTCAGGGTCAGGGTCAGGGCTTGGGTTAGGGTTTGGGGCAGGCTCACAGTTCAGGGTCAGGGTCAGTGGTTACTGTTAGGGTTCTCCCTGCTCCTGGTTCATTGTCCCCTCCCTTTAGGTTCTCAGGAAAAACCCTGGGAAGAAGGCTGTAGACCCCACACCCGATCCCACTTAGCCAGCATTACAGTGGGATGTAAACATGACCTGCCCACCAGGCATCTAACCCCTCATCAGCCTGCTCCTGCTTGGGACATCTTCACCCACGATGGCATGGCCAGGTCCTCTTTACACACAGAGCCACAGACACCCAGAGGCACACACACACACACACACACACACACACACACACACACACATGGGGAGGAGACTTAGAGCTATACCGCTCAATTAAAAGGTGTGGGACTCTCTGACTCTGAGCCCCCTGGTGTCACCTTTTGATTTTATTTGCCAAAGGGCCTGAGGCATTGGGGAAGCCCGATATGACCTGCCAGTGAGGGGACGTGTATGGTGGGTGAGCTCTCTTCTCCCTGCAGCCTCAGGGCTTCAGTACAGCAGAAGAACATGTCGCTTCCTTTAGGATGTGCCTAGAAATGAGCTGGGCAGGGGGGTTTTCTCTGTTTTGGGGTGCCTGGATACGTGGATTCTAATTCCGTTGGGCTCTGTCATCAGGGAAGTGAGGTCACCATTGAATGGGGGCTCCTTACCAAACTTTCTGCTCCCACCAGAGCACCCTGAGCATGCCCATCCCCTAGCTGCTCAAGGCTCACCCACCACTCCATGCCCTGTTCATCCAGTGACCCCCACACAGCCAATCCCAGCCCCTGGGAGTCCTGGATGCAACTATTGTCCCCGGTTCTGGGAACAGAGATGGGTTCAGACCGAGTTAAGGTTAGGGTTAGGGTTAGGGTTAGGGTTAGGGTTAGGGTTAGTGTTAGCGAGAGACTTAGGGTTAGGGTTAGGGTGAGACATCGTTGGGGTCAGGGTTAGTGTTAGGGTTAGGGTAGGGGTCAGGGTTAGGGTTAGGTTCATGGTTAGGTTTAGGGTCAGGCTCACAATAGGGTCAGGGTTACCATTACTGTCAGAGTCAGGGTCAGGGTCAGTGTTAGGGTGACGGTTAGGTTAAGGGTCAGGTTCAGGGTCATGGTCAGATTTAGGGTCAGGTTTAGTTTTGTTTTGGGGGCAAGGTTCATGTCAGGGTCAGGGTTAGGTTTGGGACTAGTTTAGTGTCAGGGTTAGGGTCAGGGTCAGGATTAGGTTTATGGTTATGGTAAGGTCAGCTTTATGTTTAGGTTCTGTATTATGAGTAGGTTCAGGATCAGGGTTAGCTTTAGGGTTACTAATCTGTTCAGGCTCACGGATTGGGTCAGATTTAGGTTTACAGTCAGGGTTAGGCTCAGTATTAAGGTCATGGCCAGGGTCAGGTTTAAGGTTAAGTTCTGACGTATGCAAAGTTCAGAGTTAGGGTTATGATCATAGTCAGCTAGGGTCAGGGTTATTGTTAAAGTTCAGCGTTAGTGTTAGGGTTAGCGTTAGGTTGATGGTTAGGGTTAGAACTTGTTAGGGTCAGGGTCCGTGGTAGGTTAGGGGTTAGTGTTAGGGTTAGTTTCAGCAATAGGATTCGGGGTAGGGCCCGCATTAGTGTCAGGGTCAGTGTTACATTTACGGTTAGAGTAGGGTAGGCTAACAGCCAGGCTCAGGTTTAGTGTTCAGGTCAGGGTCGGGATCACTATTAGGCTCAGGGTTAGGTTTATGATCATGGCCTGGGTCAGGGTCAGGGTGAAGTTTAGAGCCAGTGTCAGGTTTAGGGTCAGGATCAGGTATTGGTTCAAAGACCACATTTGGGTTAGGGACAAGGTTATGTAGTGGTCAATGTTAGTGTCATGGTTAGGTTTAGGGTCAGGGCCAGGGTCAGGTTTAGGGTCAGGGTCTGGTAGAGGCAAATTTCAGGGTTAGGGTTATGATCATAGTCAGGTATAAGGTAAGGGTTATTGTTAAAGTTTACGTTTAGTGTTAGGGTTAGAGTTAGGTTGAGGGTTAGGGTTAGATTGGTTAGCGTCAGGATCCGCGGTAGGGTTAGAGTATAGTGTTAGGGTTAGGTTCAGCGATAGGATCAGCGGAGGACCCGTGGTAGTGTCAGGGTTAAGGTTACGTTTAGGGGTAGAGTTAGGATCAGGCTCACATTCAGTCTCAGGGTTAGTGTTAGGTTTGGATCAGGGTCACTGTTAGGGTCAGGGTTAGGTTGATGGTCATGGCCTGTGTCAGGGTCAGGGTGAAGTTTGGGCCAGTGTCAGGTTTAGCGTCAGGATCAGGTATTGGTTAAAGTCCACATTCGGGTCAGGGACAGGGTTATGTAGTGGTCAGTGTTAAGGTCATGGTTAGGATTAGGGTCAGGGTCAGGGTCAGGTGAAGGTCAGGGCCAGGGTCAGATTTAGGTTCAGGCTTTGCTTTATGTTCGGTTCAGGTTCACAGTTAGGTTTATGGGAAAATTTGGGATGGGATTAGGGTTAGAGTTAGAAGTAGTGTTGGGGCTCCTGGGTGGCTCAGTGGGTTAAGCCACTGCCTTCGGCTCAGGTCATGATCTCAAGGTCCTGGGATCGAGTCCTGCATTAGGCTCTCTGCTCAGCAGGGAGCCTGCTTCCTCCTCTCTCTCTCTGCCTGCCTCTCTGCCTACTTGTGATCTGTGTCTGTCAAATAAATAAATAAAATCTTTAAAAAAAAAAGAAGTAGTGTTAACGTGAGGGTTAGGGTTAGACTGCGTAAGGTCAGGGTGAGGGTTTGGTTTATGGTAGGGGTTAGTGTTAGGGTCAGGGTCAGTGTTCGGTTTAGGTTCAGGGTCCGTATAAGGGTCAGGGTTATGGTTACCTTAGGGTTAGTTTTAGGGTCAGGCACACAGTCACGGACAGGGTTCAGTCAGGGTCAGGGTTAGTTCAAGGTCAGTATTAGGTTTAGGGTCAGGGTCAGGGTCACGGTTAGGGATGAGTCATAGCTAGGTTATTCCAGAGTTAGTTTTAGGTCCAGGATCCGGACAAGGTCAGTGTCTGGCTCAGGTTCAGATTAAGGGTTCAGGTCGGGATCACGGTCAGTTTTAGCGTCAGGGTCAGGGTCAGGGTCAGGGTTCGGGTTAGGGTTTGGGGCAGGCTCAGAGTCAGTGTCAGGGTCACGGTTAGTGGTTACTGTTAGGGTTCACCCCGCTCCTGGGTCATGGACTCATGACTTGCCCACCAGGCATCTAACCCATCATCAGCCTGATCCGGCTTGTGGCATCTCCATCCACGATGGCATGGCCAGGTCCTCCTTACATACAGACACAGAAACCCAGTGTCAAAACATTCACACACGCACACAGAGAGAGAGACAGGGAGGAGACCTAGGTCTACACCAGTCGAATAGAAGGTGTGGGACTCTCTGACTCTGAGCCCCCTGGTGTCACGTTTTGATTTTATTAGCCAAAGGGCCTGAGGCGTGGGGGAAACCTGATATGACCTGACAGGGAGGGGACGTGTCTGGTGGGCGAGCTCTCTTCTCCCTGCATCCTCTCAGCTTCAGTACAGAAGAAGAACATGTCGCTTCCTTTAGGATGTGCCTAGAAATGAGCTGGGCAGGGGTGTTTTCTCTGTAATGGGGTGCCTGGATAAGTGGGTTCCAATTCCGTTGGGCTCTGTCGTCAGGAAGTGAGGTCACCACTGCCTGGGGGCCCCGTACCGAACTTCCTGCTCGACCAGAGCTCCCTGAGCTACCGGTCCCCAAGCTGCTCAAGGCTCACACTCCACTCAACGCAGTGCCCATCCAGTGACGCCCATACAGCCTCCCCCTAGCCCCTGGGAAGCCTGGGTGCAGCTGTTGTCCCTGCTGGAGGGAGCAAGGCTGGGCTTAGACTAGGTTAGTGTTAGGGTTAGGGTTAAGAAAGACTTAGGGTCAGGGTTAGGGTTAGACGTCGTTGAGGTCAGGGTTAGCGTAAGGCTTAGGGTAGGGGTCAGGGTTAGGGTTAGGTTCATGGTTAGGTTTAGAGTCAGGCTCACAGTAGGGTCACGGTTAGTGTTAAGGTCACAGTCAGGGACAGGATCAGTGTTAGGATGAAGGTTAGGTTTAGGGTCAGGTTCAGGGTCATGGTCAGATTTAGGGTCAGGTTCAAGTTTTGGTGTGGGGGCAAGGTTCATGTCAGGGTCAGGGTTAGGTTTGGGACAGGTTTAGTGTCAGGGTTAGGGTCAGGGTCAGGATTAGGTTTACGGTTATGGTAAGGTCAGCTTTATGTTTAGGTTCTGTTTTATGAGTACGTTCAGGATCAGTGTTAGCTTTAGGGTTACTATTCTGTTCAGGATCACGGATTGGGTCAGAGTTAGGTTTACAGTCAGGGATAGGGTCAGTGTTAAGGTCAAGGCCAGGGTCAGGTTTAAGGTTAAGGTCTGACATAGGCAAAGTTCAGAGTTAGGGTTATGATCAGGGTCAGGAAGAGGGTCAGGATTATTGTTAAAGTGGGGTTAGAGTTAGGATTAGAGGTAGTGAGTGTTAGGGTTAGACCGGGTTAGGGTCAGTGTCAGGGATAATGTTAGGGGTTAGTTTTAGGGTTAGGCTCAGCGTTAGGTTTCGGGTCAGGGCCCGTGTTAGTGTCAGGGTCAGGGTTAGGTTTAGGGTTAGAGTTAGGTTCAGGCTCACATTCAGTGTCAGGGTTAGTGTTAGGGTCAGGTTTAGATCAGCATCAGGGTTAGGATTAGGGTCAGGGTCTGGGTCATGGTTAGGTATTAGTCATATTTACGGTAATGTCAGAGTTAGGTTTAGGTTCAGGGTCCACATCAGGGTCCTTGCCAGGCTTAGGTTTTGTTTTGCGTTCAGGTAAGGATCACAGTCAGGGTCAAGGTCAGAGTCAGGGTCAGGGCTTGGGTTAGGGTTTGGGGCAGGCTCACAGTCAGTGTCTGGGTCAGGGTTAGTGGTTACTGTTAGGGTTAGCCCTGCTCCTGAGTCATGGACCCATCCATTCAGGGTCTCAGGATAAACCCTGGGCAGAAGGGTGTAGACCCTAAAACTGATCCCACTTAAGCAGCCTTAAACTGGGGTGTGAACATGACTTACCCACCAGACATCTAACCCCATATCAGCCTCATCCTGCTTAGGGCATCTCCATCCACGATGGCATGGCTAGGTCCTCTTTACACACAGACACAGAAACCCAGTGGCACACACACACACACACACACACACACACACACACACACACAGAAACACACAGAGACGGGGAGGAGACCTAGGGCTACACCGCTCGAATAGAAGGTGTGGGACTCTCTGACTCTGAGCCCCCTCATGTCTCCTTTTGATTTTATTAGCCAAAGGCCTGAGGCGTTGGGGAAACCTGATATGACCTGCCAGGGAGGGGACTTGTCTGGCCGGCGAGCTCTCTTCTCCCTGAATCCTCTCGGCTTCAGTACAGCAGAAGAACATGTCGCTTCCTTTAGGATGTGCCTAGAAATGAGTTGGGCAGGGGGCTTTCTCTGTAATGGGGTGCCTGGATATGTAGGTTCCAATTCCTTTGGGCTCTGTCATCAGGGAAGTGAGGTCACGACTGCCTGGGGGCTCCTTACCGAACTTCCTGCTGCACCAGAGCTCCCTGAGCTGCCGATCCCCATGCTGCTCAAGGATCACACTCCACTCAATGCAGTGCCCATCCAGTGACCCCCATATAGCCTCCTCCCAGCACGTGGGAGGCCTGGGTGCAGGGGATCTCCCTGCTGGAGGGAACAGAGCTGGGTTTAGACAAGGTTACTGTTAGGGTTAGGGTTAAGAAAGACTTAGGGTCAGGCTTAGGGTTAGACATCGTTGAGGTCAGGGTTAGCGTAAGGCTTAGGGTAGGGGTCAGGGTTAGGGTTAGGTTCATGGTTCTGAAGCCTGAAAACTTAGGGTAAGGTCTAGGTTCTGACGCCTGAAAACTGAGGTAGGGAAGAGATGGTGACCAAAGGCCATGGCGGGTCTGATGTGCTCAGTGTGCAGTCAGCTGTCTGGGTGTTGGTCACGAGGTCCGGGCTCAGGTTGTCAGACAATGAATTAGTGCCCAGGTTAGACTATATATTTTGGGTGGCTGCTAGTGCCCATAGGTTCTTATCTGAAGAACTCTTCAGGATATGAAGAATGAGCGAGTCTGAGGCACGTGCTCAGGCTTTTGTCTCTGGATTGTGTATCAGCGATGGCCGTGGAATGTTGGGGAGGCCTCAAGGGCCATCGACGAATCTTGCTCTCTGTGGATTTGGCGCAATCCCAATTATTTTTTCGTCTCAATCTGTGGGATGGGAGGACTCCTTTCAGGTTTGTTACCTCAGGTGTCCCACCAAAAGAGGAATTCCAAAGCAGAACACTGGGGAAGATTGAAGGGACAACCCGAACTACGGTTAAAAATTGGGCCTGGGGGCATGGCAAGCCCAAAATGCTGTCTCTCCATCCAGCCACTGAGAGGCCTTACCTGAGGACTGGGCTCAGGCTGAGGGTCACAATGTGTGTTTGTGACCAATGTGGCCCGCAAGCATGGGCGGGGCCTCATATCCACACTGGTTTGAAGTACACTGAACTTTGGAAAACATGCCAACCACAAGGTTTCTTGCCATGGGGAAACAGTTCTGATTTCTGCATCATTTTGAAACCCGGGCCGTGATTGGAGATAAGGTCTAGGTTCTGAATCCTGAAAACCGAGGTTGAGAAGAGATGACGACCTAAGGCCATGGCGGGTCCGATGTGCTCAGTGTGCGGCCAGCTGTATGGGTGGGGCCAGGAGGTCCAGGCTCAGGCTGTGTCAGAAAGGGCATTAGTGCCCAGGTCAGCCTATATATTTGGGGTACAGCCGAATGGCGTGCAGGTTGATCCTCATTTGGGGTTTCTGGGTAGCACCAGAGGGAAATGTTTTTCTTCTGTAGGGAAGGCAGAGTGCTGCATTGTAGTCTGGAGTGCCAAACTGGAGGAAGTGTTGGCCAGTAGTCTGAGGACGGAAGTCTGAGACGCATGGCTAGGCCTAGGATTCTGGATGAGGGTATGGCAGGCACAATCTACAGAAGTGAATCGATATCTCATGCATCTGAAGTCAGGGCGAGGATCAGACGGTAGTTCAGGTTGGACATTCTGTCCCTGCTGGCCCCTTCTTGAAGGGGGGGTGGATCACGAGGCCATGGGGGTTTTCGCACGATGGGAGTTGTGAGAAGCTCACAACTGCATAGATTCTTCTACAGGAAAATTGAGACCTGTTGGTTGGCTCCAGGACAATGATTCCGAGCAGGGTTCTAAGGATGGATGGCTGGGTAGCCCACCTCGCATTCCAATTGTCTCCAAGCAACAAGACAGGTTAGATCTGCTGGATCTGGGGGAGCAACCAGGAGGCTGAGTTGAAATGGACTCTCCTGTGGATGTGTCCTAGTACGATTTTGCGTCTATGGAGACCTTGGAATGAAGCGGTGGCACTGGGGCCCTGAAGGGTTCTCCTAAAGAGAGGCTTTCACACAGCTCCATCGTGCAAGTTTCCCATGTGTAGATGAGATTTGTTCTGATGGGTGAGTCAAGAAACAGCCATAAGCTGTTATTGAAATCCAGGCCTCTGAGGAGAGATGCCTGGAAACCAAAGCAATGGATCCGATAGGTGCCTAGGGGCCTGTTCGTTCCTTTTTAACTCCGGGGACATCAGTCTACGGGTCTGAGTGCCGGTAGGTGCTAAGATGGGCCCAGATTGCCCCGGTTTGTCCTGGGAAGCCACAAATATTGGTATGTCCTCCGGGACTTAGGAGGTTTATCCTATTAGTAGGGTTGTGGCCATTGGAATGGGCACATACAAATCCCTTGGAGAGGGCAAGCACAGTCGTCAGGTTTGGCTCCAGGGGCCTGAGCCTATAGGGTGTGTAGGCCAGGGCTGATTGTACAGTTGTCTGAAAACACAAACTCGGCTTATGTTTCGGGTCATAGGTATGGCAGGACTGATCTACAGACCATGAGGAGAACTCTTCGGGATATGAAAAAAGGGCAAGTGCGAGGCTCTTGCTCAACTTTTTATATCTGGATATCGTGTCACTCATGGTCGTGAAATTTCCGGGTGACTTCATGGGAAATGGACGACTCTTACTCTCTGGGGGTTTGGCCCCGTCCAAAGAGTTTGGGGTCATTCTGTGGGATGGAAGAAGTCCGTTGTTCTGTTGCTGTTGATTTGTTTTGTTTTGTTTTTCAACCTCAGGTGTCCCACCAAATGAGGGATTCCAGAGTAGAGCCCTGGGGAGGGGCGACTGGACGACCAGAATCTGGTCAAAAATTGGGTTCTAGGGACATGTCAAGCCCATGATGACATCTAGGGGTCCAGCCACTGAGAGGACTTACTAGAGGACAGGACTCACGCTGAGGGTCACAATGCGTGTTTATGCCCTCGTCGCACTCAAGAATGGGCGGGGCCTCAGGGTGATTGCTGGTTTCTCCTACACTGAACGTTTGATAACATGCCAACCACAAGGTTTCTTGGCATGGTAAGGAAGAGTTCTGATTTCTGCATGGCAGTCACCCCTGGGCAGTGATTGGAGATAAGGTCTAGGTTCTGAAGCCTGAAAACTGAGGTAGGGAAGAGATGATGACCTAAGGCCATGGCGGATCTGATGTGCTCAGTGTGCGGTCAGCTGTCTGGGTGTTGGTCACGAGGTCCGGGCTCAGGTTGTCAGACAGTGCATTAGTTCCCAGGTTAAACTATATATTTTGGGTGCCTTCGAGTGCCGTGTAGGTTCTTATCTGAAGAACTCTTCAGGATATGAAGAATGAGCGAGTCTGAGGCGCGTGCTCAGGCTTTTGTTTCTGGATTTTGTTTCAGTGATGTCCGTGGAATGTCGACGAGGCCTCATGGGCCATGGACGAATCTTCCTCTCTGTGGATTGGGCCGATCCCAATTGTTTTTCGTCAATCTGTTTGATAGAGGAATCCTTTCAGGGTTGTTACATCAGGTGTCCCACCAAAAGAGGAATTCCAAAGCAGAACCCTGGGAAGAGTAAAGGGACAACCCGAACTATGGTTAAAAATTGGGGCCTATGGGCATGGCAAGCCCAATATGCTGTCTCTTCATCCAGACACTTAGAGGCCTTACCTGAGGACTGGGCTGAGGCTGTGGGTCACAATGTGAGTTTGCCACCTATGTGGCCCATGAGCAATGGCGGGGCCTCATCGGACTTACAGGTTTCCACTACACTGAACGTTGGACAACAAGCCAACCCAAGGTTCTTTCCATTGGGAAGGAGTTCTGATTTCTGCATCATTTTCAAACCTGGGCAGTGATTGGAGGTAAGGTCTAGGATCTGAATCCTGAAAACCGAGGTTGGGAAGAGATAACGACCTAAGGCAATGGCTGGTCCTATGTGCTCAGTGAGCGGCAAGCTGTCTGGGTGGGGCCAGGAGGTCCAGGCTTAGGCTCTGTCAGAAAGGGCATTATTGTCCAGGTTGGCTATATATTTTGGGTACAGCCAAGAGGCGTGCAGGTTGATCTTCATTTGGGGTTTCTGGGTAGCCCCAGAGAGCAATGTATTTCTTCTGCAGGGCAGGTAGAGTGCTGCATTATAGTTCTGTATTGCCAAACTGGAGGGCTTGTGAGCCAGTAGTCTGTGTACAGAAGTCTGAGGACACAAGCTAGGCTTAGGTTTCAGGGTAAGGACATGGCAGGCACAATATACGGACCTGAATCGAGATCTCATGCATCTAAAGTCAGGGTGAGGATCAGACTATTTCTCAGGTTGGACCTTAGGTCCCTGATGGCCCCTTCCTGAAGGGGGGGGTATCACGAGGCCATGGGGGTTTCTCACGATGGGAGTTGTGAGAAGCTCCCAACTTCAAAGATTCTTCTGCAGGACAATTGAGACCTGTTGGTTGGCTCCAGGCCAATGACTCTGAGTAGGGTTTTAAGGATGGATGGCGGGGTAGGTCACCTTGCATTCAAATTGTCTCCTAGCAACAAGACAAGTTAGATATGTTGGATCTCACGGAGCTACCGAATATGCTGAGTTGAATTGGGCTCTCCCGTGCATGTGTCCTAATATGATTTTGTGTCTATGGAGACCTTGGAATGAAGCGGTGGCACTGGGGCCCTGAAGGGTTCTCCTAAAAAGAGGCTTTGACACACCTCCCACGTGCAAGTTTCCAATGTGTAGATGAGTTTTGTTCGGATGGGTGAGTCAAGAAACAACCATATGCTGGTACTGAAATCCAGGCCTCTAGGGAAAATGCCTGGAAACCAAAGCAATGGATCCGATTAGGGCCTAGGGGCCTGTTCGTTCCTTTTTACCTCTGGGGATATCAGTCTACGAGTCTGAGTGCAGGTAGGTTCTCAGATGGGCCCAGATTGCTCCTGTTTGTCCTGGGAAGCCACCACTATTGGGATGGCCTCAGGGACTTTGGAGGTTTATGCTATTAGTAGGGTTGTGGCCATTGGAATGGGCACACAGAATTACCTTGGAGAGGGCAAGTACAGTCATCAGGTTGGCTCCAGGGGCCTGAGCCTGTTGGGTGTGTAGGCCTGGGCTGTTTCGACAGTTGTCTGAAAACACAAACTCTGCTTATGTTTCGGGTCATAGGTATGGCAGGACTGATCTACAGACCATGAGGAGAACACTTCAGGATATGAAAAAAGGGCGAGTGTGAGGCTCTTGCTCAAATTTTATCTCTGGATATCGTGCCATTCATGGTCATGAAATATCCGGCTTACTTCATGGGAAATGGACGAGTCCTACTCTCTGGGGGTTTGGCTCCGTCCAAAGAGTTTGGGGTCATTCTGTGGGATTGAAGAAGTCCGTTTTGTTGTTGTTGTTGTTTTGTTTTGTTTTGTTTTTCAAACTCAGTTGTCCCACCAAATGAGGGATTCCAGAGTAGAGCCCTGGGGAGGGGCGATTGGACAACCAGACATTTGGTTTGAATTTGGGGCCTAGGGACATGTCAAGCCCATTATGACATCTAATGGTCCAGCCACTGAGAGGACGTACTAGAGGACAGGACTCACGCTGAGGGTCACAATGCGTGTTTATGCCTCGTCGCACTCAAGAATTGGCGGGGTCTCAGGGTGAATGCTGGTTTCCCCTACACTGAACGTTGGACAACATGCCAACCATAAGGTTTCTTGCCATGGGTAAGGAAGAGTTCTGATTTCTGCATCACACTCACCCCTGGGCAGTGATTGGAGATAAGGTCTAGGTTCTGAACCCTGAAAACTGAGGTAGGGAAGAGATGATGACCTAAGGCCACGGTGGATCTTATGGGCTCAGGGTGCGGTCAGCTATCTGGGTGTTGCTCAGGATGTCCCGGCTCAGGGTGTGTCAGACAGTGCATTAGTGCCTAGGTTAGACTATATATTTTGGGTACATTCGAGTGCCGTGTAGGTTTATTCTCATTTAATGTGCCCGGGCAGCTCATTGGGCAATATTTTGTTTCTAGAGGGCAGGCAGAATGCTGCAATGATGGTCCGGAATTGCCAAACTTGTGGGCTTCGGGGCCAGGAGTGGGAGGACGGAAGTCTGAGAACACAAGTTAGACTTGGGATTCAGGGCGACGGCACGGCATGTATTCCCTGAAAATCTGAAGCAATATTTCATGCATCTGAAGTCCCAGCGAGGATCAGACGATGGCTCAGCTTGGATTTTCTGTTCATGACGGCCCCTTCATAAAGGGAGCCGAATCTCGAGTCCGTGGAGGTTTTCCCACATTGGGAGTGGAGGGATGCCCCCTCCAAGGATTCCTTCTGCGGGATAATTGAGACCTGTTGGACAGCTCCAGGACATCCCATATGGATGAGTCCAGACCAACGTTCGAGGATGGATGCCTGGGAAGCCCGCGTCGCATTCCAAATATCTCCTAGCGACAAGAAAGTTTAGATCTGATGACTCTGCGGGAGCAACCGGGGTGGCTGAGTTGAAATGGACTTTCCTGAGGATGGGTCTAATGTGTGTTTGTGTCCATGAGGGCCTTGGAATGGGGCGGTGGCACCGGGACCCTGAAGTATTCTCCTAAGCTTTTGACATAGCTCCCATGCACAAGTTTCTTGTGGAGACGAGGTTTATTCTGATGGGTGCCTCAGGAAAACCCCAATGCTGGTATTGGAATCCAGGGTTTTGAGGAGACATGCCTGTAAACCAAAGCAATGGATCCGATTTTGGCCTAGGGTCCTGTCTGGTTCAATCTTCTTCTCTGGGGACATCCTTCTAGGGTATGAGTGGAGTTAGATGCTCAGCTGGTGTCAGACTGCCCTTTTTTGTCCCGGGCGACCTATACTATTGGGATGGCCTCAGGGACTTTGGAGGGTTCTCCTAATTTGTACGATTTTGGACAATGGAATGGGCAGAATTCCCATGGATTGGGTAGGCACAGTCCTAATGTGTGGCTCCAGGGTCCCCAGCCTGGAGGGTGTGTGGCCCAGGACTTTGGGGACAGAAGTCTGAAAACAAAAACTCAGCTTATGTTTGGGGACGTAGGTATGGCAGGCCCGATCTACAAACCATGAGAAGACATCTTCAGGATATGAAGATAGTGCGAGTCTGAGGCGCTTGCTCAGACTTTTTTCTCTGGAGTTTGTTTCAGTGATGGCCGTGGAATGTCGAGGAGGCCTCATGGGCCATGGACGAATCTTGCGCTCTATGGATTTGGCCCAATCCAAATTGTTTTTCGTCAATCTGTTGGATGGAGTACTCCTTTCAGGGTTGTTACCTCAGGTATTCCATCAAAAGAGGAGTACCAAAGCAGAGCCCTGGGGAAGAGTGAAGGGACAACACGAACTATGGTTAAAAATTGGGCCCTAGGGGCATGGCAAGCCCAATATGCTGTCTCTTCATCCAGCCACTGAGAGGGCTTACCTGAGGACTGGGCTAAGGCTGAGGGTCACAATGTGTGTTTGCTACCTATCTGGACCGCGAGCAATGGCAGGGCCTCAAGGGACACACTGGTTTCCACTACACTGAACGTTGGACAACAAGCCAACCACAAGTTTTCCTGCCATCGGGAAGGAGTTCTGATTTCTGCATCATTTTCAAACCTGGGCAGTGATTGGAGATAAGGTCTAGGTTCTGAAGCCTGAAAACTGAGGTTGGGAAGGGATAACGACCTAAGGCCATGGGGGGTCTGAAGTTCTCTATTTGTAGCCAGCTTTCTGGGTGGGCCTTGGAGGTCCAGGCTCAGGCTGTGTCAGAAAGGGCATTATTGCCCAGGTCATCCTATATATTTAGGGTATAGCCAAGTGTCGTGCAGGTTGATCTTCATTTGGGGTTTCTAGGTAGCCCCAGAGGGCAATGTATTTCTTCTGCAGGGCAGGTAGAGTGCTGCATTGTAGTCCTGGATTGCCAAACTGGAGGGCTTGTGAGCCAGTAGTCTGTGGACAGAAGTCTGAGGACACAAGCAAGGCTAGGTTTCTGGGTGAGGACATGGCAGGCACAATCTACAGACCTGAACCGAGATCTCGTGCATCTGAAGTCAGGGTGAGGATCAGACGATCGCTCAGGTTGGACCTTATGTCCCTGATGGCCCCTTTATGAAGGGGGGGGGGATCATGTGGCCATGGGTGTTCTCTCACGATGGGAGTTCTGAGAAGCTCCCAACTGCAAAAATTCTTCTGCAGGACAATTGAGACCTGTTCGTTGGCTCCAGGCCAACGATTCCGATCAGGGTTTTAAAGATGGATGGCGGGGTAGGCCACCTCACATTCCAATTGTCTCCTAGCAACAAGACAAGTTAGATCTGCTGGATCTCGCGGAGCAACCGAATACGCTAAGTTGAAATGGACTCTCCTGTGGATGGGTCCTAATGTGTTTTTGTGTCTATGGAGACCTTGTAATGGGGCAGTGGCACACAGGCCCTGAAGGATTCTCCTAACTGGAGGTTTTGAGACATCTTCAAAGGATAATTTTCCCATGTGGAGAAGAGATTTGTTCTGATTGCTGCCTCATGAAATCCCCATATGCTAATATTGGAAACCAGGCCTCTGAGGAGAGATACCTGTAATCGGAAGCAATCAATCTGATTCAGGCCTAGGGGCCTGTCTGATTCAATCTTCTTCTCTGGGGACATCCATCTACGCTGAGTAGAGGTAGATGCTCAGCTGGTTTCAGATGACCATTGTTTGTCCTGGGCGGCCTACATTATTGGGATGTCCTTGGGTACTCTGGAGATTTTTCCTAAAATGTACGATTGTTTACAATGGAATGGGCAGATTTCCCGTGGAATGGACAGGCAGTGTCCTGATGTGTGGCTCCAGGGGCCCCTGCCTGAAGGGTCTGTGGGCCAGGAATGTGGGGACAGAAGTCTGAAAACACAAACTCGGCTTAGGTTTTGGAAGTAGGTATGGCAGGCCCGATCTACAGACCGTGAGGAGAACTCTTCGGGTTACGACAAAAGAGCGAGTGTGAGGCGCTTGCTCAGACTTTTGTCTCTGGATTTGTTGTCAACGATGGCTGTGGAATCTCGGGGAGGCCTCATGGGCCATGGACGAGACTTCCTCTCTGTGAATTTGGTCCAATCCCAATTGTTTTGGGTCAATCAAAGGATGGGAGGAGTCCTTTTAGTTTTGTTACCTCAGGTGTCCCACCAAAAGAGGGATTCCAAAGCAGAGCTCTGGGGAGGGATGAATGGACAACCCGAACAATCCAATTGGGGTGAGGTCGAGAACCGAGCAGGTTGATCCTCATTTGCGGTTTATGGAAATCCCCATAGAGCAACATTTTTCTTCTGGAGGGCCAGCATAGGGCTGCATTTTGGTTCCAGAATTCCAAGTCTTGAGGACATGTTTGCCAGGAGTGTGAGGAAGGAAGTCTGAAAACACAAGGTAGCACGAGGTTTGGGCCCACTGTGCAGAGGCTGAATCGAGATCTCCTGCATCTGAGGTCAGGGCGAGTATCAGATGTTGCCTCAAGCTGGAGTTTGTGTCCATGACGGCCCCTTCCTGAAGGGGGTGGGGGCGTCATGAGGCCAGGGAGGTTTCCCTACGCTGGGAGTTGTGAGCTGCTCCAAACTTCAAAGTTTCCTTCTTCAGGACAGTCGAGTACTATTGGATGGTTCCAGGATGCCCCATACAGAAAGACTCGAGAGCAGGGACCTAAGCATGGATGCCGAGAAACGCCAACTCACCTTCCCATTGCCTGGTCGAGACAAGGCACGCTCAATCTGCGGGCTCTTGGGTGAGCTACCCAGAAGGCTGAGTTTAAATGGACTTTCCTGAGGATGAGTCATAATGTGGGTTGGTGGCCATGGAGACCTTGGAATGTGGCAGTAGCTAAGGGACTCTGCAGGATTCTCCAACCCAAAGGGTTTGACACAACTCCAACAAGGAAGCTTTCCATGTGGAGATGAGAGGTGTTCTGTCTGGTGCCTCAGGATAGCCCCATATGCTGGTTTTCGAACCCAGGCCTCTGAGGAGTGATACCTGGACACCAAAGCAAGAGTTCCTAATAGGGCCTAGGGGCCTGTCTGGTTCAATCTTCTGTCTCTGCGGATATCAGTCTGTGTGTCTGCATGGAGGTAGTAGTTGCTCAGCTGGTGTCATAATGCCCCTGTTTGTCCAGTGCGGCTTGCGGTAGTGGGATGTCCTTGGGGACCTTGAGGTTTCTACTATTTTGTAGAGTTGTGGCCAATGGAACGGGCAGTTTTCTTAGGAGAGAGCAGGCACAGTTCTGTGGTGTGGCTCCAGAGACCCCAGCCTGGAGGCGGGTGTGGGCCACGGCTGTGCAGACAGACATCCAAAAACCCAAACTCAGCTCAGGTTTGGGGCCGAGGTTATGGCAGGCCTGATCTACAGTCCGTGAGGGGAGCTCCTCTGGATATGAAAGAATGGTGAGAGGGAGGCAGTCGCTCAGTCTTTTGTCTCTGGATATTTTGTCCACAATGGCCGTTTAATGTAGGAGTTGCCTCATGGGTCGTAGAAGTCTCCCTCTCTGGTAGTTTGTCCAGCCCCCAAGAGTTTGGGGTCATTCTGTGGGAAGGGAAGAGTCCTGTTTTCTGCTTCATGTGTCCCCCTAGTAGAGGGATTCTGGAGCATAGCAGTGGGTACTGACAACTGGAATACTCGCTCTCTGGTTAAGCCTGGGGGCCTATGGATATGACACGCCCCATATGCAGGATCTTGGTCCAGCCACTGAGATGCGTTACTTTAATACGGGACTCACGAAACAGGTCACAATGCATGTCTGTGCCCTAGGCGGCCCTCAAGCACTGGCGTGGCCTTTCCGACAATGCAGGTGTTCCCACATTGATCGTTGGACAACATGCCAACCACAAGGTTTCTGGCCATGGGGAAGGAGGAAATCTAAATTCTGCATCAAGTTCACCCCTGGGCAGTGATTGGAGATAAGGTCTAGATTCTGAAGCCTGAAAACCGAGGTTGGGAAGAGATGACGAACTACAGCCATAGCGGGTCCCTTGTGTCCAGGTTGGAGCCAGCTGTCTAGGTGTCGTTTGAGATGGCTTGTCTCAGGCTGTGCCAGACAGGGCATTAGTATTCAGGGTAGGCTGTATAATTGCTTTACAGTCGAGAGGCATGCATTAGATAATCATTTGGGGTTTCTTATTAGCAGCATTTGGCAAAGTTTTTCTTCTGGAGGGCAGGCAGAGTGCTGCATTGTGGCTTCGGAATTCCCAAACTGGAGGGCTTGTGGGCCAGGAGAGTGAGGACGGAAGTCTGAGAACACAAGCTAGGCTTAGGTTTCGGGGAATGGACATGGCAGGCACACTCTGCAGAGTTGAATTGCGATCTCATGAGTCTGAAGTCAGGTCGAGGATCAGACTTTGGCTCAGGTTGGAGTTTCTGTCCATGTTGGCCCCTTCATGAAGGGGGGGCATTTTGAGGCCATGGGCGTTTTCCCACTATTAGAGTTGTGAGAAGCTCCAAACCGCAAGGATTCCTTCTGTGGTACAATTAAGATTTGTTGGATTGCTCCAGGACGTCTCATAAGGTATTTTTCCAGAACAGGGTTCTAAGTATGGATGCCTGGGCAGACAGCCTCAATTCCAATTGTCTCCTAGCAACAAGAAACGTTTGATCTGCTGGCTTGGGGTAGCATCAGAGGGGGCTGAGTTGGAATGGACTTTCCTGAGGATGGTCTTAAATGAGTTGAAATGGACTTTCCTGAGGATGGTCTTAATGTTGGTTTGAGTCCATTGAGCCCTTGGTATGGGGCAGTGGCACCAGGGCCCTGAAGGATTCTCCTAACCAGAGGTTATAGCAAAGCTCCAATGAGCAAGTTTTCCATGGGGAGACGAGATTTGTTCTTATTGGTGCCTCAGGAAACCACCATTTGCTGGTATTGGAAATGAGGCCTCTGAGGAGAGATGCCTGGAAACCAAAGCAATGGATCTGATTAGGGCCTAGGGGCCTGTCCGGTTCAATATTCTTCTCTGGGGACATCTTTTGTCTGAGTGGAGGTAGTTGCTCAGCTGGTTTGAGATCACACCTGTTTGTCCTGGGCGGCCTACACTATTGGGATGGCCTCGGTAACTTTGGAGGTTTTTCCTAATTTGCAAGGTTGTGGCCAATGGAACGGGAAGAATTCTCTTGAAAGGGAAGCACAGTCCTGAGGTGTGGCTCCAGGGACCCAAGTGTGGAGCGTGTGTGGTCCAGGGCTATTTGGACAAAAGTCTGAAAACACAAACTCCACTTAGGTTTGGGTCTGTAGGTATGGCTGGCCCGATATATAGACCGTGAGGAGAACTCTTCGGGATATGAACAAAGGGCGAAAGTGAGGTGCTTGCTCATGCTTATTTTTTTTCTGGATATGTGTCACCGATTGCCATGGAATGTCCGGGTGTCCTCATGGGCCATCGATGAGGCTCCCTTTCTGGGGATTTGACCCAATCCCAAGAGTGTGGGGTCATTCTGTGGGAAGGGAGGAGGCCTTTCTGGTTTTTTTTTTTTTTTTTTTTTTTTTTTTTTTTTTTTTTTTTTTTTTACCTCAGGTGGGCCACCAAAAGAGGGATTCCACAGCAGAGTCCTGGGGAGGGGCGACTGGACAACCAGAACTCTGGTTAACATTGGGACCTAAGAACAAGGCAAGCCCCATATGTGGGCTCTTGGTCCAGACACTGAGAGGACTTCCTTGAGCATAGGGCTCACATTGAGTTTCACAATGTGTTTTTTGTGCCCAAGGAGCCCCTCAAGTCAGGGCGTGGCCTAATGTACCATGCTGGTTTCTCCTACACTGAACGTTGCACAATATGGCAACCACAAGTTTTCTGGCCATGGGGAAGAAGGAGTTCTAAGTTCTGCAACACTTTCACACCTGGACTGTGATTGGATTTAAGGTCTAGGTTCTAAAGCCTGAATACTGAGGTTGGGAAGAGATGAAGACCTAAGGCCATGGTGTGACTGATGTGCTCAGTGTTCGGCCAGCTGTTGAGTGTGGGTTGGGAGATGCAGGCTCAGGCTGTGGCAGACAGGGAATTAGTGCCCAAGCTAGACTGTATCATTGGAGTGCAGTCGAGTTTCGTGCAGGTTGGTACTCATTTGTGGTTACTGGGTAGCCCCAGAGGGCAACGTTTTTCTTCTTCTGGAAGGAAGACACAGTGCCACATAGTTGCTCCAGAATTCCCAAACTGGAAGGCTTGTGGGCCAGGAGTGTGAGGAAAAAATTCTGAGAACACAAGCCAGACTTAGATTTCTGGGTGAGGGGACGGCAGGAACCCTCTGCAGAGATGATTCGAGATCCCGTGTACCTGAAGACAGAGCTAGGATCAGACGTTGGCTCAGGTTGGAGTTTCTGTCCATGACGGCCCCTTCATGAAGGGGAGAGTGTCACAAGGCCATGGAGGTTTTCCCACGATGGGAATTGTGAGATGCTCCAAACCGCAATGATTCCTTCCGTGGGACAGTGGAGACCTGCTGGATGGCTCCAGGACATCCCATTAGGAAGTTATCCAGAGCAGGGTTCTAAGGATGGATGCCTGGGCAGCCTGCCTCCCATTCCAGGTGTCTCATAGCGCCAAGGCAAGTTCGATCTGCTGGATCTAGGGGAGTAACCGAGGCGGGTGTGTTGAAATGGGTGAGTTGAGGATGGGTCATAATGTGCATTTGTGTCCATGGAGACCTTGGAATGGGGTGCTTGATCCGGGGCCTTGAGGGATGTTCATAACCGGAGGTTTTGATGGAGCTCTAAAGAGTACGTTTCCTATGTAGAGAAGAGAATTTTTTTGATGAGTGCCTAAGGAATCTCCCATATGGTGGAATTGGAAACCAGGCCTCTGAGGAGAGATGCCTAGAAACAAAAGCAATGGATATGATTAGGGCCTAGATGCCTGTCCGGTTCAATCTCTTTCCTGGGGATACGTGTCTATGGATCTGAGGGGAGGTAGTTGCTCGGCTTGTGTCAGATCACCCCTGTTTGTTCTGGGCAGCCTATAATATTGGGAATGGCCTCGGGATTTTCGAGTTTCTCCTAATCTATAGGGTTGTGGCCAATGGAATTGGCAGTAATCCCCTGGAGAGTGCAGGCACAGTTCTGAGTTTGGCTCTAGGGGCCTAGCCTTGAGGGTGTGTGGGCCAGGCCTGTGGGGACAGAAGTCTGAAAACACAAATTCCGCTTAGGATTGGGGACATAGGTATGGCACGCCCAATCTACAGACAGTGATATCACTTCAGGATATGAAAAAGGGTGAGTTTGAGGTGCTTGCTCATGTTTTGTCTCTGGATTTGTGTCAACAATGTGGGTCGAATGCTGGCGTGGCCTCATGGGTTGTGGACGGCTTTCCTTCTCTGAGGATTTGACCCAATCCCATGAGTTTGGGTACATTCTGTGGGATGGGAGGTGTACTTTCTGTTTTTTTATTTTATTTTATGTACCTCATGTGTGCCAATAAAAGAGGGATTCCAGAGCAGAGACCTTGGGAGGGACAACTGGATAACCCCACCTCTGTTTAAGTTTGGGGGCCTAGGGGCATGGCAAGTCCAATATGTGGGCTCTTGATTCAGACACTGAGAGGTCTTCCTTGAGGACAGGGCTCATGCTGAGGGTCACAATGCCTATTTGTGCCCAACAAGGCCCTCAAGCATGGGAAGGGCCTCATGGGCCACGTTGGATTCTCCTACACTGAACGTTGGAGAATATGCCAACCACAAGGTTTCCGGCCATGGCGAAGGAAGAGTTGTGATTTCTGCATCACGTTCACCCCTGGACAGTGATTGGAGATTAGGTCTAGGTTCTGAAACCCGAAAACCGAGGTTGGGAAGAGATGAAGAACTAAGGACCTGATGGGTACAAGAACTCAGTGTGTGGCTAGCTGTTGAGCGTAGGTCTGGAGGTGTGGGCTCATGCTGTGTCAGATAGGGCATTAGACAGGGTAGACTGTATATTTGGAGTGCAGTCGAGTGGCGTTCAGTTGATCCTCATTCGGGTTTCTAGGTAGCTCCATAAGGCAACGTTTTTCTTCTGGAGGGCAGGCAGAGTGCTGCATTGTGGCCCCAGTATTGCCAAACTGTAGGGCTTTAGGGCCAGGGATGTGAGGACAGAGGTCTGAGAACACAAGCTAGGCTTAGTTTTTGGGGTGAGGGCACAGAAGGCACACTCTGCAGAGCTGAATCAAGATCTCATGCACCTGAAGCCAGGGCGAATATCAGACGTTTCCTCAGGTTGGAGTTTCTGTCCATGATGGCCCCTTTATAAAGTGGAGCGTCTCAAGGGGCCATGAAGATTTTCCCACAATGGGAGTTGTGAGATGCACCAGACTGCAATGATTCCTTCTGTGGGACACTTGAGACCTGTTGGATGGCTCTAGGATGTCCCATATGGAACGACTCCAGAGTAGGGTTCTAAGGATGGATGCCTGGGCAGCCCGCCTCCCATTCTAGTTGTCTCCTAGCAACAAGGCAGGTTTGATCTGCAGGCCCTGGGGGAGAAACCAAGGGGGATGAGTTGACATGGACTCTACCGAGGATAGATCATAATGTGGGTTTAAGTCCATGGAGACCTTGGAATGGGGCGCTTGATCGGGGGCCCTGAAAGATTCTCCTAAACAGAGGTTTTTATAGAGCTCCAAAGAGTACATTTCCTATGTGGAGACGAGATTTTTCTATGAGTGCCTCAGTAATCCCCCATATGCTGGTATTGGTAACCAGGCCTCTGAGGAGAGATGCCTGGAAACAAAAGCAATGGATCTGATTAGGGCCTAAGTGCCTGTCCAGTTCAATCTTATTCTATGGGGATATCTGTCTCTGGGTCTGAGTGGACGTAGTTTCCTAACTTGTGAAAGATCATCCCTGTTTGTCCTGGGCATCCAACACTATTGGGATGGCCTCGGGGAGTTTGGAGGTTTCTCCTAATCTATAGGGTTGTGGCCAATGGAAATGGCAGAATTCCCCTGAAGAGGGAAGCCACAGTCCTCAGGTGTGGCACCAGGGGCCCCAGCTTGGATGGTGTGTGGGCAAGGACTATGGTTACAGAAGTCTGAAAACACAACCTCAGCTTAGGTTTAGGGATGTATGTATGAAGGCTCGATCTACAGACCGTGAGAATTTTCCGGGCTATGAACAAAGGGCGAGTATGTGGCGTTTGCTCAGGCTTTTGTCTCTGGATTTTGTGCTTATGGTGGCCGTGGAATGTAGGGGTGTCCTCAAGGGCCATGGACAAGTCTTTCTCTGGTGATTTGGCCTGATCCCAAGTGGTTGGGATAATTCTGTAGATGGGAAGAGTCCTTTCTCTATTTTTTTTTTTTTTTTTACCTCAGATGTCCCACCAAAGAGGGATTCCAGAGCAGTGCCCTGAGTAGGGGTGACTAGACATCTCTAACTCTGGTTGAGATTGGGGGACTAGGGGCTTGGCAAGCCCCATAGGTGGGCTGTTGTTCCAGTCACTAAGAGGCTTTACATGAGGATAGGGCTCACGCTGAGGGTCACAATGTGTGTTTGTGCAAATTGTAGCCCTCAGGGATAGTTGGGGCCTCATAGTCCATGCTGCTTTCTCCTACAATGAACGTTGGACAACATGCCAACCACAAGGTTTCTTGCCATGGCGAAGGAGAAGTTCTGATTCTTGTATCACGTTCACTCCTGAGCAGTGAGTGGAGATAAGGTCTAGGTTCTGAAGGTGAAAACTGAGGTTGGGTAGAGATGATGGCCGAAAGCCATTGTGGGTTTGATATGCTCAGTGTACGGCCAGCTGTCTGGGTGTTGGACTGGAGGTCTGCCCTCAGGCTGTGTCAGACAGGGCTTTAGTGCACAGGCTAGATTGTATAATTGGGGTATGGTCGAGTGGCATGCAGGTTGTTACTCATTTGGCGTTTCTGGTTAGCCCTATAGGGCAACATTTTTCTTCTGGAGGGCAGGCAGAGTGCTGCATTGTGTCTCCAGAATTGCCAAACTGGAGGGGTGTGGCCAGGATTGTGAAGACGGAAGTCTGAGAACACAAGTTAGGCTTCGTTTTCGGGGCGAGGGCACAGCAGGCACACTCTCAAGTGCTGAATCGAGATCTCTTCCTTCTGAATTCAGGGCGCGGATCAGACTTTGGCTTAGGATGGAGTTTCTGTCTATGATGGCCCATTTATGAAGGTGTGGGGCATCATGAGGAAATGGAGGTTTTCTCACAGTGGGAGTGTGTGATGCTTCAAACCACAAGGATTCATTCTGGGAGACAGTCAAGACAGGTAGGTTGGATTCAAGACGTCCCATAAAGAAATTCTCCAGAGCAGGGTTCTAAGGATGGATGCCTGGGCAGCCCACCTCGCATTCCAACTGTCTCCTAGTGACAAGGCAGGTTTGATCTGCTGGCTCTGGGTGAGCAGCCGAGGGGGCTGATTTGAAATGGACTCTCCTGAGGATGGATCATAATGTAAGTTAGTGTCCTTGGAGACCTTGGAATTAGGCCATGGTGCCAGCGCCCTGAAGGATCCTCCTAACCTGAGGTATTGACACAGCTTCAAGGAGCAAGTTTCTCATGTGGAGATGAGATCTGTTCTGATTGTTTCCTTAGGAAACCACCATATTCTGATATGGAAACCAGGCCTCTGAGGAGAGATACATAGAAACCAAAGCAATGGATCAGAAGTTGGCTCAGGTTGGAGTTTCTGTCCATGATGGCCCCTTTATAAAGGGGAGCATCTCATGAGGCCATGTAGGTTTTCCCACGATAGGAGTTGTGAGATGCTCCAATCTGCAAGGATTCCTTCTGCAGGACAGTCAAGACCTGTTGGAAGGCTCCCAGGACATCCCATATGGAACGGCGCCAGAGCAGGATTCCAACGATGGATGCCTAGAGAGTCTGCTTTGCATTCCCGTTGTCTCCTAGCGACAAGGCAGGTTTGATATTCTGGCTCTGGGGGAGTAATCAACGGGGCTGAGTTGAAATGTACTCTCCTGCCGAATGGTCATAATGCGGGTTTGTGTCCATGGAGACCTTGGAATAGGACGGTGGCTCCGGTTACCTGAAGCTTTCTCCTAACTGGAGGTTTTTACAGAGCTCCAAAGGATAAGTTTCCCATGTGGAGACAAGATTTGTTCTGATTGGTATCTCTGGAATCCCCCATATGCTGGTATTGGAAAACAGGCCTCTGAGGAGAGATGCTTAGAAACAAAAGCAATGGAACCAATTACGTTCTAGGGGCCTGTCCAGTTTCATACCTTTCTCTTGGGATATCTGTCTACGGGTGAGTTGAGGTCGTTGCTCAGCTTGTGACAGATCACCCCTCTTTGTACTGGGCGGCCTACACTATTGGAATGGCCTCTGAGACTTTGGAGGTTTCTCCTAATCTGTAGGGTTGTGGCCAATGGAATGGGAAGAATTTCCTTGGAGAGGGCAGGCACAGTCCTGAGGTGTGGCTCCAGGGGCCTCAGCCTGGAGGGTGTGTGGGACAGGGATGTCAGGATAGAAGTCTGAAAACACGGTTTGGGGACGTAGGTATGGCAGGCCCGATCTACAGACTATGAGGAGAATTTTTGGGCTATGACCTAAGGGTGAGGCTTATGTCTCTGGATTTTCTGTCAATAGTGGCCGTGGAATGTCGGGCTGGCCTCATGGGCCATGGAGGAGGCTTTCTCTCTGGGGATGGCCTGATCCCAAGCAATTGGGGTCATTCTGTGGGTGGAAGGAATACTTTCTGTGTTTACTTACCTCAAATGTCCCACCAAAGAGGGATTCCAGAGCAGAGCCCTGAGTAGGGGTGACTAGATGTCTCTAACTCTGGTTAATATTGGGTGACTTGGGGCAGGCAGGCCCCATTTTCGGGCTCATGGTCCAGACACTGAGAGGCTTTACTTGAGGACAGGGTTCAAACTGAGGGTCCCAATGTGTGTTTGTGCCCACAGCAGCTCTTAAGCATGGGCAGGGCCTCAGGGACCCTACACTACCCTCAGGGGCCCTACTACTACTCCTGTAGGCCCTACAGGGGTCCTACACTGAACTTTGGATAAGATGCCAACCACAAGATTCTGGCGAGAAGGAAGGAGGAGTGATGATATCTGCATCACGTTCACCAATGGGAAAAGAGTAGAGATAAGGTCTAGGTTTCTGTAGCCTGAAAACCAGGTTGGAAAGAGATGGCAACCTAAGGCCATGGCGGTTCAGATGTTCTCAGTGTACGGCAAGCTTTCTGGGTGTCGGTTGGGAATTCAGGCCTCAGGTTGTGTCAGACAGGGCATTAGTGTACAGGCTAGACTATATAATTGGTGTACAGTTGAGTGGCATGTAGGTTTATCCCCATTTGAGGTTTCTGGGTAGACCCATAGGGCAACGTTTTTCTTCTAGAGGGCAGGCAGAGTGCAGCACTGTGTCATCGGAAATCCCAAAATGGAGGGCGTGTGGTCCAGGAGAGTGAGGACGGAAGTCTGAAAACACTAGCTATGCTTAGGTTTTGAGGTGAGGGCACAGCAGGTGCACTCTGAAGAGCTTAATCAAGATCTCGTGCATCTGAAGTCAAGGCGAAGATCAGCCTTTGGCTCAGGTTGGAGTATCTTTACATGATCAGACTTCATGAAGATTGGGGGCATCATGTGACCTTGGAAGCTTTCCATGATATGAGTTGTGAGGTGGTCCATGAAAAGGACTCCTTTGGGAGAGTCGACACCTGTTGGATGCTCAGGATGTCCCATAAAGAAAGATGCAAGAGCAGGGTTCTAAGGGTTCTAAGGATCTCTAAGGAGAGATGCCTGGAAACCAAAGCAATGGATCCGATAGGTGCCTATGGGCCTGTTCATTCCTTTTTACCTCTGGGGACATCAGTCCACGGGTCTGAGTGCAGGTAGGTGCTCAGATGGGCCCAGATTGCCCCCGTTTGTCCTGGGAAGCTACAAATATTGGGATGGCCTCAGGGACATTGGAGGTTTATCCCATTAGTAGGGTTGTGGCCATTGGAATGGGCACATACAATTCCCTTGGAGAGGGCAAGCCCAGTCTTCATGTTTCGCTCCAGGGGCCTGAGCCTGTAGGGTGTGTAGGCCAGGGATGTTTGTACAGTTGTCTCAAAACACAAACTCGGGTTATGTTTTGGGTTATAGGTATGGCAGGACTGATCTAGAGACCATGAGGAGAACTCTTCGGTATATGAAAAAAGGGCGATTGTGAGGCTCTTGCTCAAGTCTTTGTCTGTGAATATCGTGTCACATATGGTCGTGAAATTTCCGGGTGACTTCATGGGAAATGGACGAGTCTTACTCTCTGGGGGTTTGGCCCCGTCCAAAGAGTTTGGGGTCATTCTGTGGGATGGAAGAAGTCCGTTATTCTGTTGTTGTTGATTTGTTTTATTTTGTTTTTCAACCTCAGGTGTCCGACCAAATGGGGGATTCCAGATTAGAGCCCTGGGGAGGGGCGACTGGACAACCAGAAATCTGGTTAAAAATTGGGGCCTAGGCAAATGTCAAGCCCATTATGACATCTAATGGTCCAGCCACTGTGAGGACGTACTAGAGGACAGGACTCACACTGAGGGTCACAATGCGTGTTTATGCCCTCGTCGCTCTCAAGAATGGGCGGGGCCTCAGGGTGAATGCTGGTTTCTCCTACACAGAACGTTGGACAACATGCCAACCACAAGTTTTCTTGCAATGGGTAAGGAAGAGTTCTGATTTCTGCATCACAGTCAATCCTGGGCAGTGATTGGAGATAAGGTCTAGGTTCTGAAGCCTGAAAACTGAGGTAGGGAAGAGATGATGACCTAAGGCCATAGCAGGTCTGATGTGCTCAGTGTTCGGTCAGCTCTCTGGGTGTTGGTCACGAGGTCCGGGCTCAGGTTGTCAGAGTGCATTAGTGCCCAGGTTAGACTATATATTTTGGTTGCATTCAAGTGCCGTGTAGGTTCTTATCTGAAGAACTCTTCAGGATATGAAGAATGAGCGAGTCTGAGGCGAGTGCTCAGGATTTTGTCTCTGGATTTTGTATAGCGATGACCGAGGAATGTTGGGGAGGCCTCATGGGCCATGGACGAATCTTGCTCTCTGTGGATTTGGCCCGATCCCAATTGCTTTTCGTCAATCTGTGGGATGGGATGACTCCTTACAGGTTTGTTACCTCAGGTGTCCCACCAAAAGAGGAATTCCAAAGCAGAGCCCTGGGGAAGAGTGAAGACACATCCCGAACTACAGTTAAAAATTGGGGTCTAGGGGCATGGAAAGCCCAATATGCTGTCTCTCCATCCAGCCACTGAGAGGCCTTACCTGAGGACGGGGCTCAAGCTGAGGGTCACAATGTGTGTTTGTTACCAATGTGGCCCGCAAGCATGAGTGGAGCCTCATGGGCCACACTGGTTTCAAGTACACTGAACCTGGGAGTACATGCCAACCACAAGTTTTCTTGCCATGGGGAAAGAGTTCTGATGTCTGCATCATTTTCAAAACCGGGCCGTGATTGGAGATAAGGTCTAGGTTCTGAAGCCTGAAAACCGAGGTTGAGAAGAGATGACGACCTAAGGCCATGGCGGGTCCGATGTGCTCAGTGTGCGGCCAGCTGTCTGGTTGGGGCCAGGAGGTCCTGGCTCAGGCTGTGTCAGAAAGGGCATTAGTGCCCACGCCAGCCTATATATTTGGGGTACAGCCCAATGGCGTGAAGGTTGATCCTCATTTGGGGTTTCTGGGTAGCCCCAGAGTGCAATGTTTTTCTTCTGGAGGGCAGGCAGAGTGCTGCATTGTAGTTCTGGATTGCCAAACTGGAGGGCTTGTGGGCCAGTAGTCTGAGGACTGAACTCTGAGAACCCAAGCTAGGCCTAGGTTTCTGGGTGAGTATATGGCAGGCACTATCTACAGACCTGAATCGAGTTCTCGTGCATCTGTGTCAGGGCGAGGATCAGACGATCGCTCAGGTTGGACATCCTGTCCCTGATGGCCCCTTCTTGAAGGGCGGGTGGATCACGAGGCCATGGTTGTTTTCCCACGATGGGAGTTGTGAGAAGCTCCCAACTGCAAAGATTCTTCTGCAGGACAATTGAGACCTGTTGGTTGGCTCCAGGACAACGATTCGGAGCAGGGTTCTAAGGATGGATGGCTGGGTAGCCCACCTCTCAATTGTCTCCAAGCAACAAGACAGGTTAGATCTGTGGGATCTGGGGGAGAAACCGAGGAGGTTGAATTGAAATGGACTCTCCCGTGGATGTGTCCTAATATGATTTTGTGTCTATGGAGACCTTAGAATGAAGCGGTGGCACTGGGGCCCTGAAGGGTTCTCCTAAAGAGTGGCTTCCACATAGCTGCATCGTGCAAGTTTCCCATGTGTAGATGAGATTTGTTCTGATGTGTGAGTCAAGAAATAGCCATATGCTGATATTGAAATCCCGGCCTCTGAGGAGAGATGCCAGGAAAACAAAGCAATGGATCCGATAGTTGCCTAGGGGCCTGTTCGTTCCTTTTTACATCTGGGCATATCAGACTACGGGTCTGAGTGCCGGTAGGTGCTCAGGTGGGCCCAGATTGCCCCATTTCCTGGGAAGCCACAAATATTGTGATGGCCTCAGGGACTTTGGAGGTTTATACTCTTAGTAGTGTTGTATCCATTAGATTGGGCAGATACAATTCCCTTGAGAGGGAAAGCACAGTCGTCAGGTTTGTCTCCAGGGGCCTGAGCCTGTAGGGTGTGTAGGCCAAGGATGTTTGGACAGTTGTCCTAAAACACAAACTCGGCTTATGTTTCGGGTCATAGGTATGGAGGACTGATCTACAACCATGAGGAGAACTCTTCGGGATATGAAAAAAGGGCGTCCGTGATGCTCTGCTCAAGTTTTTGTCTCTGGATATCGTGTCACTCATGGTCGTGAAAATTCCGGGTGACTTCATGGGAAATGGACGAGTCTTACTCTCTGGGGTTTGGCCCCGTCCAAAGAGTTTGGGGTCATTCTGCGGGATGGAAGCAGTCCGTTCTTCTGTTGTTGTTGATTTGTTTTGTTTTGTTTTTCAACCTCAGGTGTCCCACCAAATGAGGGATTCCAGATTAGAGCCCTGGGGAAGGGCGACTGGACAACCAGAAATCTGGTTAAAAATTGGGGCCTAGGGACATGTCAAGGCCATTATGGTCTCTAATGATCCAGCCACTGAGAGGACGTACTAGAGGACAGGACTCACGCTGAGGGTCACAATGCGTATTTTTGCCCTCGTCGTACTCAAGAATGGGCGGGGCCTCACGGTGAATGCTGGTTTCTCCTACACTGAACCTTGGACAACATGCCAACCACAAGGTTTCTTGCCATGGGTAAGGATGAGTTCTGATTTCTGCATCACAGTGACCCGTGGGCAGTGATTGGAGATAAGGTCTAGGTTCTGAAGCCTGAAAACTGAAGTAGGGATGAGATGATGACCTAAGGCCATGGCGGGTCTGATGTGCTCAGTGTGCGGTCAGCTGTCTGGGTGTTTGTCACGAGGTCCGGGCTCAGGTTTTCAGACAGTGCATTAGTGCCCAGTTTAGACTATATATTTTGGGAGCATTTGAGTGCCGTGTAGGTTCTGATCTGAAGAACTCTTCAGGATATGAAGAATGAGCGAGTCTGAGGTGCGTGCTCAGGCTTTTGTCTCTGGATTTTGTATCAGCGATGGCCCTGGAATGTTGGGGAGGCCTCATGGGCCATGGACGAATCTTGCTCTCTGTGGATTTGGCCCGATCCCAATTGTTTTTCATCAATCTGTGGGATGGGAGGACTTCTTTCAGGTTTGTTACCTCAGGTGTCCCACCTAAAGAGCCATTCCAAAGCAGAGCCCTGAGGAAGAGTGAAGGGTAAACCCGAAATACCGTTAAAAATTGGAGCCTAGGTTCATGGCAAGCCCAATATGCTGTCTCTCCATCCAGCCACTGAGAGGCCTTACCTGAGTACTGGGCTCAGGCTGAGGGTTCACAATGTGTGTTTGTGACCAATGTGGCCCGCAAGCATGGGCGGGGCCTCATGGTCAACACTGTTTTCAAGTACACTGAACCTTGGACAACATGCCAACCACAAGTTTTCTTGCCATGGGGAAAGAGTTCTGATTTCTGCATCATTTTCAAACCCGGGCCGTGATTGGAGATAAGGTCTAGGTTCTATAGCCTGAAAACCGAGGTTGAGAAGAGATGACGACCTAAGGCCATGGCGGGTCCGATGTGCTCAGTTTGAGGCCAGCTGTCTGGGTGGGGCCAGGTGGCCCAGGCTCAGGCTGTGTCAGAAAGGGCATTAGTGCCCAGGTCAGCCGATATATTTGGGGTACATCCGAATGGCGTGCAGGTTGATCCTCATTTGGGGTTTCTGGGTAACCCCAGAAGGCAATGTTTTTCTTCTGGAGGGCAGGCAGAGTGCTGCATTGTAGTTCTAAATTGCCAAATTGGAGGGCTTGTGGGCCAGTAGTCTGAGGGCGGAAGTCTGAGAACTCAAGCTAGGCTTAGGTTTCTGGGTGAGGATATGGCAGGCACAATCTACAGACCTGAATCGATATCTCGTGCATCTGAAGTCAGGACGAGGATCAGATGATCGCTCAGGTTGGACATTCTGTCCCTGATGGCCCCTTCTTGAAGGGGTGGTGGATCACGAGGCCATGGGGGTTTTCCCACGATGGGAGTTGTGAGAAGCTCCCAACTGCAAAGATTCTTCTGCAGGACAATTGAGACTTGTTCGTTGGCTCCAGGACAACGATTCAAGCAGGGTTCTAAGGATGGATGGCTGGGTAGCCCACCTCTCGTTCCAATTGTCTCCAAGCAACGAGACAGGTTAGATCTGCTGGATCTGGGGGAGCAACCGAGGAGGCTGAGTTGAAATGGACTCTCCCGTTGATGTGTCATAATATGATTTTGTGACTATGGAGACCTTGGAATGAAGCGGTGGCACTGGGGCCCTTAAGGGTTCTCCTAAAGAGAGGCTTTCACACAGCTCCATCGTGCAAGTTTCCCATGTGTAGATCAGATTTGTTCTGATGGGTGAGTCAAGAAAGAGCCATATGCTGTTATTGAAATCCAGGCCTCTGAAGAGAGATGCCTGGAAACCAAAGCAATGGATCCAATAGGTGTCTAGGGGCCTGTTCGTTCCTTTTTACCTTGTGGACAGCAGACTACGGGTCTGAGTGCCGGTAGGTGCTCCAATCGGCCCTGATTGCCCCTGTTTGTCCTGGGAAGCCACAAATATTGGGATGGCCTCAGGGACATTGGAGGTTTATCCTCTAGGTAGGGTTGTGGCCATTGGAATGGGCACATACAATTCCCTTGGAGAGGGAAGCACAGTCATCAGGTTTGTCTCCCGTGGCCTGAGCCTGTAGGTTGTGTAGGCCAGGGCTGTTGGGACAGTTGTCTGAATACACAAACTCGGCTTATGTTTCCGGTCATAGGTATGGCAGGACTGATCTTCAGAAAATGAGGAGCACTCTTCGGGATATGAAAAAAGGGCGAGTGTGAGGCTCTTGCTCAAGTTTTTCTCTCTGGATATCTTGTCAATCATGGTCGTGAAATTTCCGGGTGACTTCTTGGGAAATAGACGAGTATTACTGTCTGGGAGTTTGGCCCCGTCCAAAGAGTTTGGGGTCATTCTGTGGGATGGAAGAAGTCCGTTGTTCTGTTGTTGTTGATTTGTTTTGTTTTGTTTTTTAACTTCAGGTGTCCCACCAAATGAGGGATTCCAGAGTAGAGCCCTGGGGAGGGGCGACTGGAGAACTAGAAATCTGGTTAAAAATTGGGGCCTAGGGACATGTCAAGCCCATTATGACATCTAATGGTCCAGCCACTGAGAGGACATACTAGAGGACAGGACTCACGCTGAGGGTCACAATGCGGTTTTATGCCCTGGTCTCACTCAAGAATGGGCGGTGCCTCAGGGTGAATGCTGGTTTCTCCTACACTGTACATTGGACAACATGCAACCACAAGGTTTCTTGCCATAGGTAAGGAAGAGTTCTGATTTCTGCATCACAGTCACCCTTGGGCTGTGATTGGAGATAAGTCTAGGTTCTGATGCCTGAAAACTGAGGTAGGTAAGAGATGATGACCTAAGGCCATGGCGGGTCTGATGTGCTCAGTGTGCGGTCAGCTGTCTGGGTGTTGGTCACGAGGTCCGGGCTCAGTTTGTCAGACAGTGCATTAGTGCCCAGGTTAGACTATACATTTTGGGTGCATTTGAGTGCCGTGTAGGTTCTGATCAGAAGAACTCTCAGGATATGTAGAATGAGCGAGTCTGAGGCGCGTGCTCAGGCTTTTGTCCCTGGATTATATATCAGGGATGGCCGTGGAATGTTGGGGAGGCCTCATGGGCCATGGACGAAACTTGCTCTCTGTGGATTTGGCCCGATCCCAATTGTTTTTCGTCAATCTGTGGGATGGGAGGACTCCTTTGAGGTTTGTTACCTCAGGTGTCCCACCACAAGAGGAATTCCAAAGCAGAGCCCTGGGGAAGAGTGAAGGGACAACCCGAACTATGGTTAAAAATTGGGGCCTAGGGGCATGGCAAGCCCAATATGCTGTCTCTCCATCCATCCATTGAGAGGCCTTACCTGAGGACTGGGCTCAGGCTGAGGGTCACAATTTGTGTTTGTGATCAGTGTGGCCCGCAAGCATGGGCGGGGCCTCATGGGCCACACTGGTTTCAACAAAACTGAACCTTGGACAACATGCCAACCACAAGGTTTCTTGCCATGGGGAAAGAGTTCTGATTCCTGCATCATTTTCAAACCCGGGTGGTGTTTGGAGATAAGGTCTAGGTTATGAAGCCTGAAACCGAGGTTGAGAAGAAATGACGACCTAAGGCCATGACGGGTCCGATGTGCTCAGTGTGCGGCCAGCTGTCTGGGTGGGGCCTGGAGTTCCACGCTCAGGCTGTGTCAGAAAGGGCACTAGTGCCCAGGTCAGCCTATATATTTGGGGTATAGCCAAATGGCATGCAGGTTGATCCTCATTTGGGTTTTCTGGGTAGCCCCAGAGGGCAATGTTTTTCTTCTTGAGGGCAGGCAGATGGCTGCATTGTAGTTTTGGATTTCCAAACTGGAAGGCTTGTGGGCCAGTAGTCTGAGGACGGAAGGCGACTGGACAACCAGAAATCTGAGGCCTAGGGACATGTCAAGCCCATTATGACATCTAATGGTCCAGCCACTGAGAGGACGTACTAGAGGACAGGACTCACGCTGAGGGTCGCAATGCGTGTTTATACCCTTGTCGCACTCAAGAACGTACGGGACCTCAGGGTGAATGCTGGTTTCTCCTACACTGAACGTTGGACAACATGCCAACCACAAGGTTTCTTGCCATGGGTAAGGAAGAGTTCTGATTTTGTATCACAGTCAACCCTCGGCAGTGATTGGAGAAAAGGTCTCTGTTCTGAAGCTTGAAAACTGAGGTAGGGAAGAGATGATGACCTAAGGCCATGGCGGGTCTGATATGCTCTGTGTTCGTTCAGCTGTCTGGGTGCTGGTTACGAAGTCCGGGCTCAGGTTGTCAGACAGTGTTTTAATGCCCAGGTTACACTATATATTTTGGGTGCATTCGAGTGCCGTGTAGGTTCTTATTTGAAGAACTCTTCAGGATATGAAAAATGAGCGAGTCTGAGGTGCGTGCTCAGGCTTTTGTCGCTGGATTTTATATCAGCGATGGCCGTGGAATGTTGGGGAGGCCTCATGGGCCTTGGACGAATCTTGCTCTCTGTGGATTTGGCCTGATCCCAACTGTTTTTCGTCAATCTGTTGGATGGGAGGACTCCTTTCAGGTTGTTACCTCAGGTGTCCCACCAAAAGAGGAATTCCAAGGCAGATCTCTGGAGAAGAGTGAAGGGACAATCTGAACTACGGTTAAAAATTGGGGCCTAGGGGCATGGCAAGCCCAATATGCTGTCTCTCCATCCAGCCACTGAGAGGCCTTACCTCAAGACTGGGCTCATGCTGAGGGTCAAAATGTGTGTTTGTGACCAATGTTGTCCGTAAGCATGGGCGGGGCCACATGGGCCACACTGGTTTCAACTACACTGAACATTGGACATCATGCCAACCACAAGGTTTCTTGCCATGGGGAAAGAGTTCTGATTTCTGCATCATTTTCAAACCCGGGCCGTGATTGGAGATAAGTTCTAGGTTCTGAAGCCTGAAAACCGAGGTTGAGAAGAGATGACGACCTAAGACCATGGCGGGTCCGATGTGCTCAGTGTGCGGCCAGCTGTCTGTTTGGGGCCCGGAGGTCCAGGCTCAGGCTGCGTCAGAAAGGGCATTAGTGCCCAGGTCAGCCTATATTTTTGGGGTAGAGCCAAATGGCGTGCAGGAAGATCCTCATTTGGGGTTTTTGGTAACCCCAGAGGGCAATGTTTTTCTTCTGGAAGGCAGTCAGAGTGATGCATTATTACTTCTGGATTGCCAAACTGGAGGGCTTGTGGGCCAGTAGTCTGAGGATGGAAGTCTGAGAACCCGAGCTAGGCCTAGGTTTCTGGGTGAGGATGGCAGGCACAATCTATAGACGTGAATCGAGATCTCGTGCATCTGAAGTCAGGGCGAGGATCAGACGATCGCTCAGGTTCGACATTCTGTCCCTGATGGACCCTTCTTGAAGGGGGGCGGTGGATAACGAGGCCTTGGGGGTTTTACCACGATGGGAGTTGTGAGAAGCTCCCAACTGCAAAGATTCTTCTGCAGGACAATTGAGACCTGTTGATTGGCTCCAGGACAACGATTCCGAGCAGGGTTCTAAGGATGGATGGCTGGGTAGGCCTCCTCGCATTCCAATTGTCACCAAGCAACAAGACAGGTTAGATCTGCTGGATCGGGGGAGCAACCGAGGAGGATGAGTTGAGATGGACACTCCCGTGGATGTGTCCTAATATGATTTTGTGTCTATGGAGACCTTGGAATGAAGCGGTGGCACTGGGGCCCTGAAGGGTTCTCCTAAAGAGAGGCTTTCACATAGCACCATCGTGCAAGTTTCCCATGTGTAGATGAGATTTGTTCTGATGGGTGAGTCAAGAAACAGCCATATGCTGTTATTGAAATCCAGGCCTCTGAGGAGAGATGCCTGGAAACCAAAGCAATGGATCCGATAGTTGCCTAGGGGCCTGTGTGTTCCTTTTTACTTCTGGGTACATCAGTCTACGGGTCTGAGTGCCGGTAGGTGCTCAGATGGGCCCAGATTGCCCCTGGTTGTCCTGGGAATCCAAAAATATTGGGATGGCCTCAGGGATTTTGGAAGTTTATCCTATTAGTAGTGTTGTGGCCATTGGAATGGGCACATACAATTCCCATGGAGAGCGCAAGCCAAAGTCGTCAGGTTTGGCTCCAGGGGCCTGAGCCTGTAGGGTGTGTAGGCCAGGGCTGTTGGGACAGTTGTCTGAAAACACAAACTCGGCTTATGTTTCAGGTCATAGGTATGGCAGGACTGATCTACAGACCATGAGGAGAACTCTTGGTATATGAAAAAAGGGCGAGTGTGAGGCTCTTGCTCAAGTCTTTGTCTGTGAATATCATGTCACTCATGGTCATGAGATTTCCGGGTGACTAAATGGGAAATGGAAGAGTCTTACTCTCTGGGGGATTGGCCCCTTCCAAAGAGTTTGGGGTCATTCTCTGGGATGGAAGAAGTCCGTTGTTCTGTTGTTGTTGATTTGTTTTGTTTTGTTTTTCAACCTCAGGTGTCCCACCAAGTAGGGGATTCCAGAGTAGAGCCCTAGGGGAGGGGCGACTGGACAACCAGAAATCTGGTAAAAATTGGGGCCAAGGGACTTGTCAAGCCTATTATGACATCTAATTGTCCAGCCACCGAGACGACGTACTAGAGGACAGGACTCACGCTGAGGGTCACAATGCGTGTTTATGCCCTCGTCGCACTCAAGAATGGGCGGGGCCTCAGGCTGAATGCTGGTTTCTCCTACACTGAACGTTGGACAACATGCCAACCACAAGGTTTCTTGCCAAGGGTAACGAAGAGTTCTGATTTCTGCATCACAGTCACCCCTGGGCAGTGATTGGAGATAAGGTCTAGGTTCTGAGGCCTGAAAACTGAGGTAAGGAAGAGATGATGACCTAAGGCCATGGCGGGTCTGATGTGCTCAGTGTGCGGTCTGCTGTCTGGGTGTTTGTCACGAGATCCGGGCTCAGGTTGTCAGACAGTGCATTAGTGCCCAGGTTAGACTATATATTTTGGGTGCATTCGAGTGCCGTGTAGGTTCTGAACAGAAGACCTCTTCAGGATATGAAGAATGAACGAGTCTGAGGTTCGTGCTCAGGCTTTTGAATCTGGATTTTGTATCAGCGATGGCCGTGGAATATTGGGGAGGCCTAATGGTCCATGGACGAATCTTGCTCTCTGTGGATTTGGCCCAATCCCAATTGTTTTTCGTCAATCTGTGGGGTGGGAGGACTCCTTTCAGGTTTGTTACCTCAGGTGTCCCACCAAAAGAGGAATTCCAAAGCAGAGCCCTGGGGAAGAGTGAAGGGACAACGTGAACTATGGTTATAAATTGAGGCCTAGGGCATGGCAGCCCAATATATTGTCTCTCTATCCAGTGATCAGTATGCGGCCAGCTGTCTGGTTGGGGCCAGGAGTTTCAGGCTCAGTCTGCGTCAGAAAGGGCATTAGTGCCTATGTCAGCCTATATATTTGGGGTACAGCCGAATGGCGAGCAGGTTGATGCTCATTTGGGTTTTCTGGGTAGCCCCAGAGGGCAATGTTTTTCTTCTGGAGGGCAGGCAGAGTGCTGCATTGTAGTTCTGAATTGTCACATTGGAGGGCTTGTGGGCCAGTAGTTGAGGATGGAAGTCTGAGAACCCAAGCTAGGCCTAGGTTTCTGGGTGAGGTTATGGCAGGCACAATCTACAGTCCTGAATCGAGATCTCGTGCATCTGAAGTCAGGGCGAGGATCAGATGATCGCTCAGGTTGGTCATTCTGTCCCTGAGGGCCCCTTCTTGAATGGGGGGGATCACGAGGCAATGGGGGTTTTCCGAAGATGGGAGTTGTGAGAAGGTCCCAATTGCAAAGATTCTTCTGCAGGACAATTGAGACCTGTTGGTTGGCTCCAGGACAACGATTCCGAGCAGAGTTGTAAGGATGGATGCCTGGGTAGCCCACCTCGCATTCCAATTGTCTCCAAGCAACAAGACAGGTCAGATCTGCTGGATCTGGGGGAGCAGCCGAGGAGGCTGATTTGAAATGGACTCTCCCGTGGATGTGACATAATATGATTTTGTTTCTATAGAGACCTTGGAATGAATCGGTGGCACTGGGGACCTGAAGGGTTCTCCTAAAGAGAGGCTTTCACACAGCTCCATCGTGCAAGTTTCCCATGTGTAGATGAGATTTGTTCTGATGGTGAGTCAAGAAACAGCCATATGCTGTTATTGAAAGCCAGGCCTCTGAGTAGAGATCCCTCGAAACCAAAGCAATGGATCCAATAGGTGCCTAGGGGCCTGTTCATTCCTTATTACCTCTGGGGATATCAGTCTACGGGTCTGAGTGCAGGTAGGTGCTCCGATATGCTCAAATTGCCCCTGTTTGTCCAGGGAAGCCACCACTATTGGAATGACCTCAGGAATTTTGGAGGTTTATCCTCTTAGTAGGGTTGTGGCCATTGGAATGGGCACATACAATTCCCTCGGAGAGGGCAAGCACAGTCTTCAGGTTTGGCCTCAGGGGCCTGAGCCTGTAGGGTGTGTAGGACAGAGCTGTTGGGACAGTTGTCTGAAAACACAAACTCGGCTTATGTTTCAGGTCATATGTATGGCAGGACTGATCTACAGACCATGAGGAGAACACTTTGGGATATGAGAAATGGGAGAGTGTGAGGCTCTTGCTCACGTTTTTGTCTCTAGATATTGTGTCACTCATGGTCGTGAAATTTCCGGGTGACCTCATGGATAATGGACGAGACTTACTCTCTGTGGGTTTGGCCCCTTCCAAGTAGTTTGGGGTCAATCTGTGGGATGGAAGAAGTCCGTTTTATTTTGTTGTTGTTGATTGGTTTTGTTTTGTTTTTCAACCTCAGGTGTCCCACCAAATGAGGGATTCCAGAGTAGAGCCCTGGGTAGGGGCGACTGGACAACCAGAAATCTGGTTAAAAATTGGGGCCTAGGGACATGTCAAGCCCATTATGACATCTAATGGTCCAGCCACTGAGAGGATTTACTAGAGGACAGGACTCACGCTGAGGGTCACAATGCGTGTTTATGCCCTCGTCGCACTCAAGAATGGGTGTGACCTCAGGGTGAATGCTGGTTTCTCCTACACTGAACTTAGGACAACATGGCAACCACAAGGTTTCTTGCCTTGGGTAAGCAGGAGTTCTGATTTCTGCATCACAGTCACCCCTGGGCAGTGACTTGAGATAAGGTCTAGGTTCTGAAGCCTGAAAACTGAGGTAGGGAGAGATCATGACCAAAGGCCATGGCGGGTCTGATGTGCTCAGTGTGCGGTCAGCTGTCTGGGTGTTGCTCAGGAGGTCCCGGCTCAGGTACCGTCAGACAGTGCATTACTGCCCAGGTTAGACTATATAATTTGATTACATTCAAGTGCCGTGTAGGTTTATACTCATTTAATGTGCCCGGGGAGCTCATTAGTCAATATATTTTTTCTAGAGGGCAGGCAGAGTGCTGCAATGATGATCCGGCATTTCCAAACTTGTAGGCTTCGGGGCCAGGAGTGTGAGGATGGAAGTCTGAGAACACAAGCTAGAATTGGTTTTCAGTGCGAGGGCACGGCATGTACCCCCGGAGGATCTGAAGCAATATCTCATGCATCTGAAGTCAGAGCGAGGATCAGACATTGGCTCAGCTTGGATTTTCTGTTCTTGACGGCCCCTTCATGAAGCGAGCGGACTCTCGAGAGCGTGGAGGTTTTCCCACGTTGGGAGTGGTGGGATGCCCCTTCCAAGGATTCCTTCTGTTGGACAGCTCCAGGACATCCCATATGGATGAGTCCAGACCAACGTTCGAGGATGGATGCCTGGGAAGCCCGCCTCGCATTCCAATTGTCTCCTAGCGACAAGACAGTTTAGATCTGATGGCTATGCGGGAGCAACCGGGGTGGCTGAGTTGAAATGGACTTTCCTGAGGATGGGTCTAATGTGTGTTTGTGTCCATGAGGGCCTTGGAATGGGGCGGTGGCACCGGGACCCTGAAGTATTCTCCTCAGCTTTTGACATAGCTCCCATGCACAAGTTTCCTTGTGGAGACGAGTTTTGTTCTGATGGGTGCCTCAGGAAAACCCCAATGCTGGTATTGGAACCCAGGGTTTTGAGGAGACATGCCTGTAAACCAAAGCAATGGATCCGATTTTGGCCTAGGGTCCTGTCTGGTTCAATCTTCTTCTCTGGGGACATCCATCTAGGGTATGAGTGGAGGTAGATGCTCAGCTGGTGTCAGAATGACCTTTTTTGTCCCAGGCGACCTATACTATTGGGATAGCCTCTGGGACTTTGGAGGGTTCTCCTAATTTATACGATTTTGGACAATGGAATGGGCAGAATTCCCATGGATTGGGTAGGCACAGTCCTAATGTGTGGCTCCAGGGTCCCCAGCCTGGATGGTGTGGGGCCCAGGACTTTGAGGACAGAAGTCTGAAAAGACAAACTCAGCTTATGTTTGGGGACATAGATATGGCAGGCCCGATCTACAAACCATGAGAAGACATCTTCAGGATATGAGGAAAGTGCGAGTCTGAGGCGCTTGCTCAGACTTTTGTCTCTGGATTTTGTTTCAGCGATGGCCGTGGAATGTCGAGGAGGCCTCATGGGCCATGGACGAATCTTGCTCTCTGTGGATTTGGCCCAATCCCAATTGTTTTTCGTCAATCTGTTGGATGGAGGACTCCTTTCAGGGTTGTTACATCAGGTGTCCCACCAAAAGAGGAATTCCAAAAAAGAGCCCTGGGGAAGAATGAAGGGACAACCCGAACTATGGATAAATTGGGGCCTATGGGCATGGCAAGCCCAATATGCTGTCTCTTCATCCAGCCACTGAGAGGCCTTACCTGAGGACTGGGATAAGGCTGTGGGTCACAATGTGAGTTTGCCACCTATGTGGCCCGCGAGCAATGGCGGGGCCTCATCGGACAAACAGGTTTCCAATACACTGAACGTTGTACAACAAGCCAACCACAAGGTTCTTTCCATTGGGAAGGAGTTCTGATCTTAGCATCATTTTCAAACCTGGGCAGTGATTGGAGTTAAGGTCTAGGATCTGAATCCTGAAAACCGAAGTTGGGAAGAGATAACGACCTAAGGCAAAGGCTGGTCCTATGTGCTCAGTGTGCGGCCAGCTGTCTGGGTGGGGCCAGGAGGTCCAGGCTCAGGCTGTGTCAGAAAGGGCATTAGTGCCCATGTCAGCCTATATATTTGGGGTAGAGCCGAATAGCGTGCAGGTTGATCCTCATTTGGGGTTTCTGGGTAGCCCCAGAGGGCAATGTTTTTCTTCTGGAGGGCAGGCAGAGTACTGCATTGTAGTTCTGAATTGCCAAATTGGAGGGCTTGTGGGCCAGTAGTCTGAGGACGGAAGTCTGAGAACCCAAGCTAGGCCTAGGTTTCTGGGTGAGGATATGGCAGGCACAATCTACAGACCTGAATCGAGATCTCGTGCATCTGAAGTCAGGGCGAGGATCAGACGTTCGCTCAGGTTGGACATTCTGTCCCTGAGGGCCCCTTCTTGAAGGAGGTGATCACGAGGCCATGGGGGTTTTACGACGATGAGAGTTATGAGAAGGTCCCAATTGCAACGATTCTTCTACAGGACAATTGAGACCTGTTGGTTGGCTCCAGGACTACAATTCCGAGCAGGGTTCTAAGGATGGATGGCTGGGTAGCCCCCCTCGCATTCCAATTGTCTCCAAGCAACAAGACAGGTCAGATCTGCTGCATCTTGGGGAGCAACCGAGGAGGCTGAGTTGAAATGGACTCTCCCGTGGATGTGTCCTTTAATGATTTTGCGTTTATGGAGACCTTGGAATGAAGCGGTGGCACTGGGACCCTGAAGGGTTCTCCTAAAGAGAGGCTTTCACACAGATCCATCGTGCACGTTTCCCATGTGTAGATGAGATTTGTTCTGATGGGTGAGTCCAGAAACAGCCATATGCTGTTATTGAAATCCAGGCCTCTGAGGAGAGATGCCTGGAAACCAAAGCAAAAGATCGGATAGGTGCCTAGGGGCCTGCTCGTTCCATTTTACCTCCGGGGACATCAGTCTACGGGTGAGGGCCAGTAGGTGCTCAGATGGGCCCAGATTACCCCTGTTTGTCCTGGGAAGCCCCAAATAATGGGATGCCCTCAGGGACATTGGAGGTTTATCCTATTAGGAGTGTTGTGGCCTTTGGAATGGGCACATACACTTCCCTTAGAGAGGGAAGCACCGTCGTCAGGTTTGGCTCCAGGGGCCTAAGCCTGTATGGTGTGTAGGCCAGGGCTGTTTGGACAGTTGTCTGAAAACACAAACTCGGCTTATATTTCGGGTAATAGGTATGGCAGGACTGATCTACAGACCATGAGGAGAACTCTTCGGGATATGAAAAAAGGGCGAGTGTGAGGCTCTTTCTCAAGATTTTGTCCCGGGATTTCTTGTCACTCATGGTCGTGAAATTTCTGGGTGACTTCATGGGAAATGGACGAGTCTTACTCTCTGGGGATTTGGCCCCTTCCAAAGAGTTTGGGGTCATTCTATGGGATGGAAGAAGTCCATTGTTCTGTTGTTGATTTGTTTTGTTTTGTTTTTCAACCTCAGGTGTCCCACCAAATGAGGGATTCCAGAGTAGAGCCCTGGGGAGGGGCGACTGGACAACCAGAAATCTGGTTAAAAATTGGGGCCTAGGGACATGTCAAGCCCATTATGACATCTAATGGTCCAGCCACTGAGAGGACGTACTAGAGGACAGGATTCACGCTGAGGGTCACAATGCGTGTTTATGCCCTCGTCGCACTCAAGAATGGGCGGGGCCTCAGGTTGAAGGCTGGTTTCTCCTACACTGAACGTTGGACAACATGCCAAACACAAGGTTTCTTGCCTTGGGTAAGGAAGAGTTCTGATTTCTGCATCACAGTCACGCCTGGGCAGTGATTGGAGATAAGGTCTAGGTTCTCAAGCCTGAATACAGAGTTAGGGAAGAGATGATGACCTAAGGCCAATATGCTGTCTCTCTATCCAGCCACTGAGAGGCCTTACCTGAGGACTGGGCTCAGGCTGAGGGTCATATGTCCTTTTGTGACCAATGTGGCTCACATGCATGGGCGGGGCCTCGTGGGCCACACTGGTTTCAACTATATTGAAACTTGGACAACATGCCAACCGAAGGTTTCTTGCCATGGGGAAAGAGTTCTGATTTCTGCATCATTTTTTTTTATTTTTGATAAACATATATTTTTATCCCCAGGGGTACAGGTCTGTGAATCAACAGGTTTACACACTTCACAGCACTCACCAAATCACATACCCTCCCCAATGTCTATAATCCCACCCCCTTCTCCCAATCCCCCGCCCCCCGGCAACCCTCAGTTTGTTTTGTGAGATTAAGAGTCACTTATGGTTTGTCTCCCTCCCAATCCCATCTTGTTTCATTTATTCTTCTTCTACCCACTTAAGCCTCCATGTTGTATCACCACTTCCTAATATCAGGGAGATCATATGATAGTTGTCTTTCTCTGCTTGACTTATTTCGCTAAGCATGATACGCTCTAGTTACATCCACGTTGTTGCAAATGGCAAGATTTCATTTCTTTTGATGGCTGCATAGTATTCCATTGTGTATATATACCACATCTTCTTGATCCATTCATCTGTTGATGGACATCTAGGTTCTTTCCATAGTTTGGCTATTGTGGACATTGCTGCTATAAACATTCGGGTGCATGTGCCCCTTTGGATCACTACATTTGTATCTTTAGGGTAAATACCCAATAGTGCAATTGCTGGGTCATAGGGCAGTTCTATTTTCAACATTTTGAGGAACCTCCATTCTGTTTTCCAGAGTGGCTGCACCAGCTTGCATTCCCACCAACAGTGTAGGAGGGTTCCCCATTCTCCGCATCCTCGCCAGCATCTGTCATTTCCTGACTTGTTGATTTTAGCCATTCTGACTGGTGTGAGGTGATATCTCATTGTGGTTTTGATTTGTATTTCCCTGATGCCGAGTGATATGGAGCACTTTTTCATGTGTCTGTTCGCCATCAGGATGTCTTCTTTGCAGAAATGTCTGTTCATGTCCTCTGCCCATTTCTTGATTGGATTATTTGTTCTTTGGGTGTTGAGTTTGCTAAGTTCTTTATAGATTCTGGACACTAGTCCATTATCTGATATGTCGTTTGCAAATATCTTCTCCCATTCTGTCAGTTGTCTTTTGATTTTGTTAACTGTTTCCTTTGCTGTGCAAAAGCTTTTGATCTTGATGAAATCCCAGTAGTTCATTTTTTCCCTTTCTTCCCTTGCCTTTGGCGTTGTTCCAAGGAAGATGTTGCTGCGGCAGAAGTCGAAGAGGTTGCTTCCCGTGTTCTCCTCAAGGATTTTGATGGATTCCTTTCGTACATTGAGGTCCTTCATCCATTTTGAGTCTATTTTTGTGTGTGGTGTAAGGAAATGGTCCAATTTCATTTTTCTGCATGTGGCTCTCCAATTTTCCCAGCACCATTTATTGAAAAGGCTGTCTTTTTTCCATTGGACATTCTTTCCTGCTTTGTCGAAGATTAGTTGACCATAGATTTGAGGGTCTATTTCTGGGCTCTCTATTCTGTTCCATTGATCTATGTGTCTGTTTTTGTGCCAGTACCATGCTGTCTTGATGATGACAGCTTTGTAATAGAGCCTGAAGTCCGGAATTGTGATGCCACCAACGTTGGCTTTCTTTTTCAATATCCCTTTGGCTATTCGAGGTCTTTTCTGGTTCCATATAAATTTTAGCATTATTTGTTCCATTTCTTTGAAAAAGATGAATGGTACTTTGATAGGAATTGCATTAAATGTGTAGATTGCTTTAGGTAGCATAGACATTTTCACAATATTTATTCTTCCAATCCAGGAGCATGGAACATTTTTCCATTTCTTTGTGTCTTCCTCAATTTCTTTCATGAGAACTTTATAGTTTTCTGAGTATAGATTCTGTGTCTCTTTGGTTAGCTTTATTCCTAGGTATCTTATGGATTTGGATGCAATTGTAAATGGGATTGACTCCTTAATATCTCTTTCTTCTGTCTTGCTGTTGGTGTAGAGAAATGCAACTGATTTCTGTGCATTGATTTTATATCCTGACACTTTACTAAATTCCTGTATAAGTTCTAGCAGTTTTGGAGTGGAGTCTTTTGGGTTTTCCACATATAGTATCATATCATCTGCGAAGAGTGATAATTTGAATTCTTCTTTGCCGATTTGGATGCCTTTAATTTCCTTTTGTTGTCTGATTGCTGAGGCTAGGACCTCTAGTACGATGTTGAATAGCAGTGGTGATAATGGACATCCCTGCCGTGTTCCTGACCTTAGCGGAAAAGCTTTCAGTTTTTCTCCATTGAGAATGATATTTGCGGTGGGTTTTTCATAGATGGCTTTGATGATATTGAGGTATGTGCCCTCTATCCCTACACTTTGAAGAGTTTTGAACAGGGAGGGATGCTGTACTTTGTCAAATGCTTTTTCAGCATCTATTGAGAGTATCATATGGTTCTTGTTCTTTCTTTTCTTTATGTGTTGTATCACATTGACTGATTTGCGGATGTTGAACCAACCTTGCAGCCCTGGAATAAATCCCACTTGGTCGTGGTGAATAATCCTTTTAATGTACTGTTGAATCCTATTGGCTAGTATTTTGTTGAGTATTTTCGCATCTGTGTTCATCAAGGATATCGGTCTATAGCTCTCTTTTTTGGTGGGATCCTTGTCTGGTTTTGGAATCAAGGTGATGCTGGCCTCATAAAATGAGTTTGGAAGTTTTCCTTCCATTTCTATTTTTTGGAACAGTTTCAGGAGAATAGGGATTAGTTCTTCTTTAAATGTTTGGTAGAATTCCCCCGGGAAGCCGTCTGGCCCTGGGCTTTTGTTTGTTTGGAGATTTTTAATGACTGTTTCAATCTCCTTACTGGTTATGGGTCTGTTCAGGCTTTCTATTTCTTCCTGGCTCAGTTGTGGTAGTTTATATGTTTCTAGGAATGCATCCATTTCTTCCAGATTGTCAAATTTATTGCCGTAGAGTTGCTCATAGTATGTTCTTATAATAGTTTGTATTTCTTTGGTGTTAGTTGTGATCTCTCCTCTTTCATTCATGATTTTATTTATTTGGGTCCTTTCTCTTTTCTTTTTGATAAGTCGGGCCAGGGGTTTATCAATTTTATTAATTCTTTCAAAGAACCAGCTCCTAGTTTCGTTGATTTGTTCTATAGGTTTTTTTGGTTTCTATTTCATTTGATTTCTGCTCTGATCTTTATGATTTCTCTTCTCCTGCTGTGCTTAGGGTTTCTTTCTTGTTCTTTCTCCAGCTCCTTTAGGTGTAGGGTTAGGTTGTGTACCTGAGACCTTTCTTGTTTCTTGAGAAAGGCTTGTAGCGCTATATATTTTCCTCTCAGGACTGCCTTTGTTGTGTCCCACAGATTTTGAACCCTTGTATTTTCATTATCATTTGTTTCCATGATTTTTTTCAATTCTTCTTTAATTTCCCGGTTGACCCATTCATTCTTTAGAAGGATACTGTTTAGTCTCCATGTATTTGGGTTCTTTCCAAACTTCCTTTTGTGGTTGAGTTCTAGCTTTAGAGCATTGTGGTCTGAAAATATGCAGGGAATGATCCCAATCTTTTGATACCGGTTGAGTCCTGATTTAGGACCGAGGATGTGATCTATTCTGGAGAATGTTCCATGTGCACTAGAGAAGAATGTGTATTCTGTTGCTTTGGGGTGAAATATTCTGAATATATCTGTGATGTCCATCTGGTCCAGTGTGTCGTTTAAGGCCTTTATTTCCTTGCTGATCTTTTGCTTGGATGACCTGTCCATTTCAGTGAGGGGAGTGTTAAACTCCCCTACTATTATTGTATTATTGTTGATGTGTTTCTTTGATTTTGTTATTAATTGGTTTATATAGTTGGCTGCTCCCACATTGAGGGCATAGATATTTAAAATTGTTAAATCTTCTTGTTGGACAGACCCTTTGAGTATGATATAGTGTCCTTCCTCATCTCTTATTATAGTCTTTGGCTTAAAATCTAATTGATCTGATATAAGGATTGCCACTCCTGCTTTCTTCTGATGTCCATTAGCATGGTAAATTCTTTTCCACCCCCTCACTTTAAATCTGGAGGTGTCTTCGGGCTTAAAATGTGTTTCTTCGAGGCAACATATAGATGGGTTTTGTTTTTTTATCCATTCTGATACCCTGTGTCTTTTGACAGGGGCATTTAGCCCATTCACATTCAGGGTAACTATTGAGAGATATGAATTTAGTGCCATTGTATTGCCTGTAAGGTGACTGTTAAGTATATGGTCTCTGTTCCTTTCTGATCTACCACTTGTAGGCTCTCTCTTTGCTTAGAGGACCCCTTTCAATATTTCCTGTAGAGCTGGTTTGGTATTTGCAAATTCTTTCAGTTGTTGTTTGTCCTGAAAGCTTTTAATCTCTCCTTCTATTTTCAATGATAGCCTAGCTGGATATAGTATTCTTGGCTGCATGTTTTTCTCGTTTAGTGCTCTGAAAATATCATGCCAGCTCTTTCTGGCCTGCCAGGTCTCTGTGGATAAGTCAGCTGCCAATCTAATATTTTTACCATTGTATGTTACAGACTTCTTTTCCCGGGATGCTTTCAGGATTTTCTCTTTGTCATTGAGACTTGTAAATTTTACTATTAGGTGACGGGGTGTGGGCCTATTCTTATTGATTTTGAGGGGCATTCTCTGAACCTCCTGAATTTTGATGCTCGTTCCCTTTGCCATATTGGGGAAATTCTCCCCAATAATTCTCTCCAGGATACCTTCTGCTCCCCTCTCATTTTCTTCTTCTTCTGGAATCCCAATTATTCTAATGTTGTTTCGTCTTATGGTGTCACTTATCTCTCGAATTCTCCCCTCGTGGTCCAGTAGCTGTTTGTCACTCTTTTGCTCAGCTTCTTTATTCTCTGTCATTTGGTCTTCTATATCACTAATTCTTTCTTCTGCCTCATTTATCCTAGCAGTTAGAGCCTCCATTTTTGATTGCACCTCATTAATAGCTTTTTTGATTTCACCTTGGTTAGATTTTAGTTCTTTTATTTCTCCAGAAAGGGCTTTTATATCTCTCGAGAGGGTTTCTCTAATATCTTCCATGCCTTTTTCGTGCCCGGCTAGAACCTTGAGAATTGTCATTCTGAACTCTAGATCTGACATATTACTGATGTCTGTATTGATTAGGTCCCTAGCCTTCGGTACTGCCTCTTGTTCTTTTTTTTGTGTTGAATTTTTACGTCTTGTCATTTTGTCCAGATAAGACTAAATGAAGGGGCAAGTAAAATACTAAAAGGGTGGCAACAACCCCAGGAAAATATGCTTTAACCAAATTAGAAGAGATCCAAAATCGTGAGTGGGGAGAAAGGGGATAAAAAGAGGTTCAAAAAGGAAGAAAGAAAAAAAAAACAAAAAGAAAAGAAAAAAAAGAAAAGAAAAGAAAAGAAAAGAATTTTTTAAAAAAAGAATACACCTAAGAAAAATGTAAAAAAGAAAATATATATATATATTAGATAAACTAGTATAAAATCATTAAAAAAGAAAAAGGTAACAGTTAAAAAAAATGTTACCCAAAGGCGAGAAAAAAAAAAAAAGAAAAAGAAAAAATTAAATTAACTGCAAGACTAAAAAAAATCACAGGAAAAAAGCCATGAGTTCCGAGCTTGGCTTTCTCCTCCTCTGGAATTCTGCTGCTCTCCTTGGTATTGAAACCCCACTCCTTGGTAGGTGAACTTGGTCTTGGCTGGATTTCTTGTTGATCTTCTGGGGGAGGGGCCTGTTGTAGTGATTCTCAAGTGTCTTTGCCCCAGGCGGAATTACACCGCCCTTACCCGGGGCCGGGGTGAGTAATCCGCTCGGGTTTGCTTTCAGGAGCTTTTGTTCCCTGAGCGCTTTCCATAGAGTTCCAGAGGACGGGAATACAAATGGCGGTCTCCTGGTCTCCGGCCCGGAGGAGCCGAGAGCCCAGAGCTGCACTCCTCAGTGCGCGCTCAGAGAACCGCGCCCAGTTACTCCCGTCTGCCTGACCTCCGGCCACGCTCCGAGCTCACCGAGCCTAAGACCGGTTCAAGGTAACACGGAGCTGTGAGCTTACTGTCGGCTCTGTCTCTGTAGCCAGCTTTCCCATTCCAATACCCGCAAGCTCTGCTACACTCAGACACCCCCGATCCTTCTGTGACCCTGCGAGACCTGAGGCCACGCTGACCCCGCGTGGGCTTCGCCCCGGTTTAGCCTCTGGAGCGATGTCCCTCAGCGGAACAGACTTTTAAAAGTCCTGATTTTGTGCATGGTTGCTCCGCCGCTTGCCGGGAGCCGGCCCCGCCCCCCGGGGTCTATCTTCCCGTCGCTTTGGATTCACTTCTCCGCTGGTCCTACCTTTCAGAAAGTGGTTGTTTTTCTGTTTCCAGAATTTCTGTTTTTCTTCTCTTTGATCTGCCGATGGATTTTCAGGTGTTTGCAATCTTTAGATAAGGTATCTAGCTGATATCCGGCTAGCTGAAGCAGTCTCAGCTTGCTACTTCTCCGCTAGGCCCCAATTTTTAACCAGATTTGTGGTGGTCCAGTCGCCCCTCCCCAGGGCTCTAATCTGGAATCCCTCATTTGGAGGGACACCTGAGGTTGAAAAACAAAACAAAACAAATCAAATATAACAGAACATCAGATTTCTTCCATCCCACAGAATGACCCCAAACTATTTGGACGGGGCTAAACCCCCAGAGAGTAAGACTCGTCCATTTCCCATGAAGTCACCCGGTAATTTCACGACCATGAGTAACACGATATCCAGAGACAAAAACTTGAGCAAGAGCCTCACACTCGCCCTTTTTTCAAATCCCGAAGTGTTCTCCTCATGGTCTGTACATCAGTCCTGCCATACCTATGACCCGAAAACCAAGCTGAGTTTGTGTTTTCAGACAACTGTCCAAAACAGCCGTGGCCTACACATCCTACAGGCTCAGGCCCCTGGAGCCAAACCTGACGACTGTGCTTGCCCTCTCCAAGGGAATTGTATGTGCCCATTCCAATGGCCACAACCCAACTAATAGGATAAAACTCCAAAGTCTCTGAGGCCATCCCATATTTGTGGCTTGCCAGGACAAAAAGTGGCAATCTGGGCCCTTATGAGCACCTACCTGCACTCAGACCCGTAGACTGATGTCCCCAGAGGTATAAAGGAACGAACAGGCCCCTACGGACCTATCGGATCCATTGGTTTGGCTTCCAGGCATCTCCTCAGAGGCCTGGATTTCAATAACAGCATATGGCTGTTTCTTGACTCACCCATCAGAACAAATGTCATCTACACATGGGAAACTTGCACGACGGAGCTGTGTGAAAGCCTCTCTTCAGGAGAAACTTTCAGGGCCCCAGTGCCACCGCTTCATTCCAAGGTCTCCATAGACAGAAAATCATATTAGGACACATCCACGGGAGAGTCCATTTCAACTCAGCCTCCTCGGTTGCTCCCCCAGATCCAGCAGATCTAACCTGTCTTGTTGTTTGGAGACAATTGGATGCGAGGTGTCTACCCAGCCATCCATCCTTAGAAACCAGCTCAGAAACGTTGTCCTGGAGCCAACCAACAGGTCTCAATTGTCCTGCAGAAGAATCTTTGCAGTTGGGAGCTTCTCACAACTCCCATCATGGGAAAACCCCCATGGCCTCGTGATCCACCCCCCCTTCAAGAAGGGGCCATCAGGGATAGAATGTCCAACCTAAGGGATCGTCTGATCCTTGCCCTTACTTTAGATGCACGAGATATCGATTCTGGTCTGCAGATTGTGCCTGCCATATCCTCTCTCAGAAACCTCGGCTAGCTTCGGTTCTCAGACTTCCGTCCTCAAACTACTGGCCCACAAGCCCTCCAGTTTGGCAATCCAGAACTACAATGCAGCACTCTGCCTGCCCTCCAGAAGAAAAACATTGCCCTCTGGGGCTACCCAGAAACCCCCAATGAAAATCAACCTGCACGGCATTTGGCTGTACCCCCAATATATAGGCTGACCTGGGCACTAATGCCCTTTATGACACAGCCTGAGCCTAGACCTTCGGGACCCACCCAGACAGATGGCCGCACAATGAGCACATCGGACCCGCCATGGCCTTAGATCGTCATCTCTTCTCAACCTCGGTTTTCAGGCTTCAGATCCTAGAACTTCTCTCCAATCACTGCCCGTGTTTTAAAATGATGCAGAAATCAGAACTCTTTCTCCCGGCAAGAAACCTTGTGGTTGGCATGATGTCCTAGGTTCAGGTTAGATGAAACCAGTGTGGCCCATGAGGCCCCGTCCATGCTTGCGGGCCACATTGGTCACAAACACACATTGTGACCCTCAGGCTGAGCCCAGTCCTCAGGTAAGGCCTCTCAGTGGCTGGATGGAGAGACAGCATATTGGGCTTGCCATGCCCCTAGGCCCCAATTTTTAACCATAGTTCGGGTTGTCCCTTCACTCTTCCCCATGGCTCCGCTTTGGAATTCCTCTTTTGGTGGAACACCTGAGGTAACAAACCTGAAAGAAGTCCTCCCATCCCACAGATTGACGAAAAACAATTGGGTTCGGGCCAAATCGACAGAGAGCAGGATTCGTCCATGGCCCATGAGGCCTCCCCAACATTCCACGGCCATCGCTGATACAAAATCCAGAGACAAAAGCCTGAGCACGCGCCTCAGACTCTCTCATTCTTCATATCCTGAAGAGTTCTTCAGATAAGAACCTACACGGCACTCGAATGCACCCAAAATATATAGTCTAACCTGGGTACTAATGCACTGTCTGACAACCTGATCCCAGACCTCGTGACCAACACCCAGACAGCTGACCGCACACTGAGCACATGAGACCCACCATGGCCTTAGGTCATAATCTCTTCCCTACCTCAGTTTTCAGGCCTCAGAACCTAGACCTTATATCCAATCACTGCCCAGGGGTGACTGTGATGCAGAAATCAGAACTCTTCCTTACCCATGGCAAGAAACCTTGTGGTTGGCATGTTGTCCAACGTTCATGTAGGAGAAACCAGCATTCACCCAGAGGCTTCGCCAATTCTTGAGTGCGACGAGGGCATAAACATGCATTGTGACCCTCAGCGTGATTCCTGTCCTCTAGTACGTCCTCTCAGTGGCTGGACCATTAGATCTCATAATGGGCTTGACAGGTCCCTTGGCCCCAATTTTTAACCAGATTTCTGTTTGTCCAGTCGCCCCTCCCCTTGGCTCTACTCTGGAATCCCTCATTTGGTGGGACACCTGAGGTTGAAAAACAAAACAAACAAATCAACAACAACAGAACAATGGACTTCTTCCATCTCACAGAATGAACCCAAACTCTTTGGACGGGGCCAAACCCCCAGAGAGTAAGACTCGTCCATTTCCCATGAAGTTACCCGGAATTTTCACGACCATGAGTGACACGATATCCTGAGACAAAAACTTGAGCAAGAGCCTCACACTCGCCCTTTTTTCATATCCCAAAGAGTTCTCCTCATGGTTCTGTAGATCAGTCCTGCCATACCTATGACCCGAAACATAAGCCGAGTTTGTGTTTTCAGACAAATGTCCAAACAGCCCTGGCCTACACACCCTACAGGCTCAGGCCGCTGGAGCCAAACCTGACGACTGTGCTTGCCCTCTCCAAGAAAAGTGTATGTGCCCATTCCAAAGGCCACAACCCTACTAATAGGAAAAACCTCCAAAGTCCATGAGGCCATCCCATTATTTGGGGCTTCCCAGGACAAACAGGGGCAATCTGGGCCCAACTGAGCACCTACCTGCACTCAGACCCGTAGACTGTGTCCCCATAGGTAAAAAGGAACGAACAGGCCACTAGGAACCTATCGGATCCATTGGTTTGGCTTCCAGGCATCTCCTCTCAGAGGCCTGGATTTCAATAACAGCATATGGCTGTTTCTTGACTCACCCATCAGAACAAATCTCATCTACACATGGGAAACTTGTACGATGGAGCTGTGTGAAAGCCTCTCTTTAGGAGAACTCTTAGGGGCCCCAGTGCCAGCGCTTCATTCCAAGGTCCATAGACGCAAAATCATATTAGGACACATCCACGGGAGAGTCCATTTCAACTCAGCCTCCTCGGTTGCTCACCCAGATCCAGCAGATCTAACCTGTCTTGTTGCGTGGAGACAATTGGAATGCGAGGTGGGCTACCCAGCCATCCATCCTTAGAACTCTGCACGGAATCGTTGTCCTTCAGCCAACCAACAGGTCTCAATTGTCCTGCAGAAGAATCTTTGCAGTTGGAAGCTTCTCACAACTCCCATCGTGGGAAAACCCCCATGGCCTCGTGATCCAACCCCCCTTCAAGAAGTGGCCATTAGGGACAGAATGTCCAACCTGAGCGATCGTCAGATCCTCGCCCAGACTTCAGATGCACGAGATCTCGATTCAGGCCTGGAGATTGTGCCTGCAATATCCTCACCCAGAATCCTAAGCCTAGCTTGGTTTCTCAGACTTCCGTCCTCAAACTACTGGCCCACAAGCCCTCCAGTTTGCAATCCAGACTACAAAGCAGCACTCTGCCTGCCTTCCAGAAGAAAAACATAGCCCTCTGGGGCTATCCAGAAACCACAAATGAGAATCAACCTGCACGCCATTCGGCTGTACCCCAATTATATAGGCTGACCTGGGCACTAATGCCCTTTCTGACACAGCCTGAGCCTGGACCTCCTGGCCCCACCCAGACAGCAGGCCACACACTGATCACAAAGGAACTGCCATGGCCTTAGGACGTCATCTCTTCTCAACCTCGGTTTTCAGGCTTCAGAACCTAGACCTTATCTCCAATCACGGCCCGGGTTTGAAAATGATGCAGAAATCAGAACTCTTTCCACAGGGCAAGAAACCTTCGGTTGGCATGTTGTCCAAGGTCCAGTGTAGTTGAAACCAGCGTGGCCCATGAGGCCCCGCCAATGCTTCCCTGCCACTTTGGTCACAAACACACATTGTGACCCTCAGCCTGAGACCAGTCCTCAGGTAAGGCCTCTCAGTGGCTGGATGGAGAGACAGCATATTGGGCTTGCCATGCCGGTAGGCCCCAATTTTTAAACATAGTTCGGGTTGTCCCTTCACTCTTCCCCAGGGCTCTGCTTTGGAATTCCTCTTTTGGTGGGACACCTGAGGTAAGAAACCTCAAAGGAGTCCTCCCATCCCACAGATTGACGAAAAGCAATTGGGATCGGGCCAAATCCACAGAGAGCAAGATTCGTCCATGGCCCATGAGGCCAACCCAACATTCCACGCCTGTTGCTGATACAAAATCCAGCGACAAAAGCCTGAGCACGCTCCTCAGACTCGATCATTTTTCATATCCTGAAGAGTTCTTCAGATCAGAACCTACACGGTACTCGAATGCACCCAAAATATATAGTCTAACCTGGGCTCTAATGCACTGTCTGACAACCTGAGCCCGATCTCGCGACCAACACCCATACAGCTGACCGCACACTGAGCACATCAGACCCGCCATGGCCTTAGGTCATAATCTCTTCCCTACCTCACTTTTCAGGCTTCAGAACCTAGACCTTATTTCCAATCACTTCCCAGGGGTGATTGTGATGCAGAAATCAGAACACTTCCTTACCCATGGCAAGAAACCTTGTGGTTGGCATGTTGTCCAACATTCAGTGTAGGAGAAACCAGCTTTCACCCTGAGGCCCCGCCCATTCTTGATGCGACTAGTGCATAAACACGCATTGTGACCCTCAGCGGAAGTCCTGTACTCTAGTACGTCCTCTCAGTGGCTGGACCATTTGATGTCTTAATGGCCTTGACATGTCCCTAGGCCCCAATTTTTAACCAGATTTCTGGTTGTCCAGTCCCTCCTCCCCAGGGCTCTACTCTGAAATCCCTCATTTGGTGGGACACCTGAGGTTGAAAAACAAAACAAGACAAATCAACAACATCAGAACAACGGACTTCTTCCATCCCACAGAATGACCCCAAACTCTTTGGACAGGGCCAAACCCCCAGAGAGTAAGCCTCGTCCATTTCCCATGAAGTCACCCGGAATTTTCAAGACCATGAATGACACGATATCCAGAGACAAAAACTTGAGCAAGAGCCTCACACTCGCCCTTTTTTCATATCCCGAAGAGTTCTCCTCATGGTCTGTAGATCAGTCCTGCCATACCTATGACCCGAAACACAAGCCGAGTTTGGGTTTTCAGACAACTGTCCAAACAGACCTGGCCTACACACCCTATAGGCTCAGGCCCCTGGAACCAAACCTGACGACTGTGCTTGCACTCTCCAAGGGAAGTGTATGTGCCTATTCCAAAAGCCACAACCCTCATAATAGGATTAACCTCCAAATTCCCTGAGGCCATCCCAATATTTGGGGCTTCCCAGGACAAACAGGGGCAATCTGGGCCCATCTGAGCACCTACCTGCACTCAGACCTGTAGACTGTGTCCCCTTAGGTAAAAAGGAACGAACAGGCCCCTAGGCACCTATCGGATCCATTGATTTGGTTTCCAGGCATCTCTCCATAGAGATCCTTAGAGCCCTTAGAACCCTACTTTTGCGTCGTTCCTTATGGGACATCCTTGAGCCATCCACCGGGTCTCGACTGTCCCACAGGAGTTTGTGCATGGACCACCTCACAACTCATTTCATGGAAAGCTTCCAAGATCACATCATGCCTCCAATCTTCATGAAGGCAGATCATGGAAAGAAATTCCAACCTGAGCCAACGGCTCATCTTCCCCTTGACTTCAGATGCACGAGATCTTGATTAAGCTTTCAGAGTGTACCTGCTGTGCCCTCACCCCAAAACCTAAGCATAGCTATTCTTCTCAGACTTCCGTCCTCACTCTCCTGGAGCATACGCTCTCCATTTTGGGATTTCCGATGACACAGTGCTGCACTCTGCCTGCCCTCTAGAAGAAAAACGTTGCCCTATGGGTCTACCCAGAAACCTCAAATGAGGATAAACCTGCATGCCACTCAACTGTACACCAATTATATAGTCTAGCCTGTGCACTAATGCCCTGTCTGACACAACCTGAGGCCTGAATTCCCAACCGACACCCAGACAGCTTGCCGTACACTGAGAACATCTGAACCGCCATGGCCTTAGGTTGCCATCTCTTTCCAAACTGGTTTTCAGGCTACAGAAACCTAGACCTTATTTCTACTCATTTCCCATGGGTGAACGTGATGCAGACATCATAACTCCTCCTTCCCTCTCGCCAGAATCTTGTGGTTGGCATCTTATCCAAAGAAAAAGTGTAGGACCCCTGTAGGGCCTACAGGAGTAGTAGTAGGGCCCCTGAGGGTAGTGTAGGGTCCCTGAGGCCCTGCCCATGCTGAAGAGCTGCGGTGGGCACAAACACACATTGGGACCCTCAGTTTGAACCCTGTCCTCAAGTAAAGCCTCTCAGTGGCTGGACCAGGAGCCCACATATGGGGCCTGCCATGGCCCAAGTCACCCAATCTTAACCAGAGGTAGAGACATCTAGTCACCCCTACTCAGGGCTCTGCTCTGGAATCCCTCTTTGGTGGGGCATTTGAGGTAAGTAAACAGAGAAAGCATTCCTCCCACCCACAGAATGACCCCATCACTTGGGATCAGGCCATCCCCAGAGAGAAAGACTCCTCCATGGCCCATGAGGCCAGCCCGACATTCCACGGCCACTATTGACACAAAATCCAGAGACATAAGCCTCACCCTTAGGTCATAGCCCAAAAAATTCTCCTCAAAGTCTGTAGATCGGGCCTGCCATACCTACGTACGCAAACCTAAGCCGAGTTTGTGTTTTCAGACTTCTATCCTGACATCCCTGTCCCACACACCCTCCAGGCTGAGGCCCCTGGAGCCACACCTCAGGACTGTGCCTGCCCTCTCCAAGGAAATTCTTCCCATTCCATTGGCCACAACCCTACAGATTAGGAGAAACCTCCAAAGTCCCAGAGGCCATTCCAGTGTGTAGGCCGCCCAGTACAAAGAGGGGTGATCTCTCACAAGCTGAGCAACGACCTCAACTCACCCGTAGACAGATATCCCAAGAGAAAGGTATTAAACTGGACAGGCCCCTAGAACGTAATTGGTTCCATTGCTTTTGTTTCTAAGCATCTCTCCTCAGAGGCCTGTTTTCCAATACCAGCATATGGGGGATTCCAGAGATACCAATAATAACAAATCTTGTCTCCACATGGGAAACTTATCCTTTGGAGCTCTGTAAAAACCTCCAGTTAGGAAAAACCTTCAGGTAACCGGAGCCACCGCCCTATTCCAAGGTCTCCATGGACACAAAACCGCATTATGAGCATTCGGCAGGAGAGTACATTTCAATTCAGCCCAGTTGATACTCCCCCAGAGCCAGAATATCAAACCTGCCTTGTCGCTAGGAGACAACTGGAATGCAAAGCAGACTCTCTAGGCATCCATCGTTGGAATCCTGCTCTGGCGCCGTTCCATATGGGATGTCCTGGGAGCCTTCCAACAGGTCTTGACTGTCCCGCAGAGGAATCCTTGCAGATTGGAGCATTTCACAACTCCTATCGTGGGAAAACCTACATGGCCTCATGAGATGCTCCCCCTTATAAAGGGGCCATCATGGACAGAAACTCCAACCTGAGCCAACTTCTGATCCATTGCTTTGGTTTCTATGTATCTCTCCTCAGAGGCCTGGTTTCCAATATCAGAATATGGGGGTTTCCTAAGGAAACCATCAGAACAGATCTCATCTCCACATGAGAAACTTGCTCTTTGGAGCTGTGTCAATACCTCAGGTTAGGAGGATCCTTCAGGGCGCTGGCACCATGGCCCAATTCCAAGGTCTCCAAGGACACAAACTTACATTATGATCCATCCTGAGGAGAGTCCATTTCAAATCAGCCCCCTCGTCTGCTCACCCAGAGCCAGCGGAAGAAAACTGCCTTGTCACTAGGAGACAGTTGGAATGCGAGGTGGGCTGCCCAGGCATCCATCCTTAGAACCCTGCTCTGGAGAATTTCTTTATGGGACGTCTTGAATCCAACCAACCTGTCTTGACTGTCTCGCAGAATGAATCGTTGTGGTTTGAAGCATCACACAATCCCACTGTGAGAAAACTTCCATTTCCTCATGATGCCCCACACCTTCATAAATGGGCCATCATGGACAGAAACTACATCCTAAGTCAAAGTCTGATCAGCGCCCTGAATTCAGAAGCACGAGATCTCGATTCAGCATTTGAGAGTGTGCCTGCTGTGCCCTCGCCCCGAAACTTAAGCCTAACTTGTGTTCTCAGACTTCCGTCTTCACAATCCTGGCCACACCCCTCCAGTTTGGCAATTCTGGAGACACAATGCAGCACTCTGTCTTCCCTCCAGAAGAAAAATGTTGCCCTATAGGGCTAACCAGAAACGCCAAATGAGTAACAACCTGCATGCCTCTAGACCATACTCAATTATACAATCTAGCCTGTGCACTAAAGCCCTGTCTGACACAGCCCGAGGACAGACCTCCAGTCCAATACCCAGACAGCTGGCCGTACACTGAGCATATCAAACCCACAATGGCTTTTGGCCATCATATCTACCCAACCTCAGTTTTCACCTTCCGAACCTAGACCTTATCTCCCCACACTGCTCAGGAGTGAACGTGATACAAGAATCAGAACTTCTCCTTCGCCATGGCAAGAAACCTTGTGGTTGGCATGTTGTCCAACATTCATTGTAGGAGAAAGCAGCATGGACTATGAGGCCACACCTATCCCTGAGGGCTACAATTTGCACAAACACACATTGTGACCCTCAGCGTGAGCCCTATCCTCATGTAAAGCCTCTTAGTGACTGGAACAACAGCCCACATATGGGGCTTGCCAAGCCCCTAGTCCCCCAATCTCAACCAGAGTTAGAGATGTCTAGTCACCCCTACTCAGGGCTCTGCTCTGGAAACCCTCTTTGGTGGGACACCTGAGGTAAAATAAAAAATACAGAAAGGAGTCTTCCCATTCACAGAATGATCCCAACCACTTGGGATCAGGCCAAATCACCAGAGAAAGACTTGACAATGGCCCTTGAGGACACCCCGACATTCCACGGCCACCGTAGGCACAAAATCCAGAGACAAGAGCCTGAGCAAACGCCACATACTCGCCCTTTGTTCATAGCCCGGAAAATTCTCACGGTCTCTAGATCGAGCCTTCATACATACATCCCCAAACGTAAGCTGAGTTTGTGTTTTCAGACTACTGTCCCCACAGTGCTGGCCCACACATCATCCAAGCTGGGGCCCCTGGAGCCACACCTGAGGACTGTGGCTTCCCTCTCCCGGGGAATTCTGCCATTTCCATTGGCCACAACCCTATAGATTAGGAGAAACCTCCAAACTCCCCGAGGCCATCCCAATAGTGTTGGCTGCCCAGCACAAACAGGGATGATGTTTCACAAGTTAGGAAACTACCTCCACTCAGACCCAGAGACAGATATCCCCATAGAATAAGATTGAACTGGACAGGCACTTAGGCCCTAATCAGATCCATTGCTTTTGTTTCCAGGCATCTCTCCTCAGAGGCCTGGTTACCAATACCAGCATATGGGGGATTACTGAGGCACTCATAGAAAATTCTCGTCTCCACATAGGAAATGTACACTTTGGAGCTCTATAAAAACCTCTGTTTACGAGAATCTTTCAGGGCCCCGGATCAAGCGCCCCATTCCAAGGTCTCCATGGACTTAAACCCACATTATGATCTATCATCGGTAGAGTCCATGTCAACTCATCCCCCTTAGTTTCTCCCCCAGGGCCTGCTGATCAAACCTGCCTTGTTGCTAGGAGACAACTAGAATGGGAGGCGGGCTGCCCAGGCATCCATCCTTAGAACCCTACTCTGGAGTCGTTCCATATGGGACATCCTAGAGCCATCCAACAGGTCTCTTTGGAGTGTCCCACAGAAGGAATCTTTGCAGTCTGGTGCATCTCACAACTCCCATTGTGGGAAAATCTTCATGGCCTCTTGAGACGCTCCACTTTATAAAGGGGCCATCATGGACAGAAACTCCAACCTGAGCAAACGTCTGATATTCGCCCTGGCTTCAGGTGCATGAGATCTTGATTCAGCTCTGCAGAGTGTGCCTTCTGTGCCCTCACCCCAAAAACTAAGCCTAGCTTGTGTTCTCAGACTACCGTCCTCACACCCCTGGCCCAAAAGCCCTACAGTTTGGCAATACTAGGGCCAAAATGCAGCACTCTGCCTGCCCTCCAGAAGAAAAACGTTGCCTTATGGAGCTACCTAGAAATCCGAATGAGGATCAACTGAACGCCACTCGACTGCACCCCAAATATACAGTCTACCCTGTCTAATGCCCTGTCTGGCACAGCATGAGCCCACACCTCCAGACCTACGCTCAAAAGTTAGCCACACACTGAGCTCATTGTACCCATCAGGTCCTTAGGTCTTCATCTCTTCCCAACCTCGGTTTTCGGGTTTCAGAAACTAGACTTAAACTCTAATCACTGTCCAGGGGTGAACGTGATGCAGAAATCACAACTCTTCCTTCACCATAGCCGGAAACCTTGTGGTTGGCATATTCTCCAACGTTCAGTGTAGGAGAATCCAGCGTGGCCCATGAGGCCCTTCCCATGCTTGAGGGCCTTGTTGGGCACAAATAGGCATTGTGACCCTCAGCATGAGCCCTGTCCTCAAGGAAGACCTCTCAGTGTCTGAATCAAGAGCCCACATATTGGACTTGCCATGCCCCTAGGCCCCCAAACTTAAACAGAGGTGGGGATATCCAGTTGTCCCTACCAAGGACTCTGCTCTGGAATCCCTCTTTTATTGGCACACATGAGGTACATAAAATAAAATAAAAAAACAGAAAGGACACCTCCCATCCCACAGAATGTACCCAAACTCTTGGGATTGGGTCGAATCCTCAGAGAAGGAAAGCCGTCCACAACCCATGAGGCCACGCCAGCATTCGACCCACATTGTTGACACAAATCCAGAGACAAAACCTGAGCAAGCACCTCAAACTCACCCTTTTTCATATCCCGAAGTGTTATCACGGTCTGTACATTGGGCGTGCCTTACCTATGTCCCCAATCCTAAGTGGAATTTTTGTTTTCAGACTTCTGTCCCCACAGGCCTGGCCCACACACCCTCAAGGCTGGGCCCCTAGAGCCAAACTCAGAACTGTGCCTGCCCTCTCCAGGGGATTTCTGCCCATTCCATTGGCCACAACCCGATAGATTAGGAGAAACTCCAAAGTCCCGAGGCCATTCCCAATATTATAGGCTGCCCAGGACAAACAGGGGTGATCTGACACAAGCCGAGCAACTACCTCCCCTCAGATCCATAGACACGTATCCCCAGGAAAGAGATTGAACTGGACAGGCACCTAGGCCCTAATCATATCCATTGCTTTTGTTTCCAGGCATCTCTCCACAGAGGCCTGGTTTCCAATACCAGCATATGGGAGATTCCTTAGGCACTCATCAAAAGAATTCTCTTCTCTACATAGGAAACGTACTCTTTAGAGCTCCATCAAAACCTCGGGTTATGAACATCCCTCAAGGCCCCGGATCAAGCACCCCATTCCAAGGTCTCCATGGACACAAATGCACATTATGACCCATCCTCAACTCACCCATTTCAACACACCCGCCTCGGTTACTCCCCTAGATCCAGCAGATCGAACTTGCCTTGGCGTATGAGACACCTGGAATGGGAGGCAGGCTGCCCAGGCATCCATCCTTAGAACCCTGCTCTGGATAACTTCCGTATGGGATGTCCTGGAGCCATCCAGCAGGTCTCGATTGTCCCACAGAAGGAATCATTGCGGTTTGGAGCATCTCACAATTCCCATCGTGGGAAAACCTCCATGGCCTCGTGACACCCTCCCCTTCATGAAGGGGCCGTCATGGATAGAAACTCCAACCTGAGCCAACGTCTGATCCTAGCTCTGTCTTCAGGTACACGGGATTTTGATTCGTCTCTGCAGAGGGTTCCTGCCATCCCCTCACCCCGAATCTAAGTCAGGCTTGTGTTCTCAGAATTTTTTCCTCACACTCCTGGCCCACAAGCCTTCCAGTTTGGGAATTCTGGAGCCACTATGTGGCACTGTGTCTTCCTTCCAGAAGAAAAACGTTGCCCTCTGGGGCAACCCAGTAACCACAAATGAGTACCAACCTGCACGAAACTCGACTGCACCCCAATGATACAGTCTAGCCTGGGCACTAATTCCCTGTCTGCCAAAGCATGAGCCTGCACCTCCCAACCCACACTCAACAGCTGGCCGAACACTGAGCACATCAGTCACACCATGGCCTTAGGTCTTCATCTCTTCGCAAGCTCAGTTTTCAGGCTTCAGAACCTAGACCTTAAATCCAATCACAGTCCAGGAGTGAAAGTGTTGCAGAAATTACAACTCCTTCTTCCCCATGGCCAGAAAACTTGTGGTTGCCATATTGTGCAACGTTCAGTGTAGGAGAAACCAGCATGGTACATTAGGCCACGCCCTGACTTGAGGGGCTCCTTGGACACAAAAACACATTGTGAAACTCAATGTGAGCCCTATGCTCAAGGAAGGCCTCTCAGTGTCTGGACCAAGAGCCCACATATGGGGCATGCCATGTTCTTAGGTCCCAATGTTAACCAGAGTTCTGGTTGTCCAGTCGCCCCTCCCCAGGACTCTGCTGTGGAATCCCTCTTTTGGTGGTCCACCTGAGGTAAAAAAAAAAAAAAAAAAAAAACAAAAAAAAAAAAAACCAGAATGGCCTCCTCCCTTCCCACAGAATGACCCCAAACTCTTGGGATTGGGTCAAATCCCAAGAAAGGGAGCCTCATCGATGGCCCATGAGGACCCCCGGACATTCCATGGCAATCGGTGACACATATCCAGAAAAAAATAAGCATGAGGAAGCACCTCACATTCGCCCTTTGTTCATATCCCGAAGAGTTCTCCTCACGGTCTATATATCGGGCCGGCCATACCTACAGACCCAAACCTAAGTGGAGTTGGTGTTTTCAGACTTTTGTCCAAATAGCCCTGGACCACACACGCTCCACACTTGGGTCCCTGGAGCCACACCTCAGGACTGTGATTCCCTTTCAAGAGAATTCTTCCCATTCCATTGGCCACAACCTTGCAAATTAGGAAAAACCTCCAAAGTTACCGAGGCCATCCCAATAGTGTAGGCCGCCCAGGACAAACAGGTGTGATCTCAAACCAGCTGAGCAACTACCTCCACTCAGACAAAAGATGTCCCCAGAGAAGAATATTGAACCGGACAGGCCCCTAGGCCCTAATCAGATCCATTGCTTTGGTTTCCAGGCATCTCTCCTCAGAGGCCTCATTTCCAATACCAGCAAATGGTGGTTTCCTGAGGCACCAATAAGAACAAATCTCGTCTCCCCATGGAAAACTTGCTCATTGGAGCTTTGTTATAACCTCTGGTTAGGAGAATCCTTCAGGGCCCTGGTGCCACTGCCCCATACCAAGGTCTCAATGGACTCAAACCAACATTAAGACCATCCTCAGGAAAGTCCATTTCAACTCATTTAAGACCATCCTCAGGAAAGTCCATTCCAACTCAGCCCCCTCTGATGCTACCCCAAGCCAGCAGATCAAACGTTTCTTGTTGCTAGGAGACAATTGGAATTGAGGCTGTCTGCCCAGGCATCCATACTTAGAACCCTGTTCTGGAAAAATACCTTATGAGACCTCCTGGAAACATCCAAAAAATCTTAATTGTCCACACAGAAGGAATCCTTGTGGTTTGGAGCATCTCACAACTCTAATAGTGGGAAAAGCCCCATGGCCTCATAATTTCCCCCACTTCATGAAGGGGCCAACATGGACAGACTCCAACCTGAGCCAAAGTCTGATCCTCGACCTGACTTCAGACTCATGAGATCTCAATTCAGCTCTGCAGAGTGTGCCTGCCATGTCCATTCCCCGAAACCTAAGCCTAGCTTGTGTTCTCAGACTTCCATCCTCACTCCCCTGGCCCACAAGCCCTCCAGTTTGGGAATTCCGAAGCCACAATGCAGCACTCTGCCTGCCCTCCAGAAGAAAAACTTTGCCCTATGCTGCTAATAAGAAACCCCAAATGATTATCTAATGCATGCCACTCCACTGTAAAGCAATTATACAGCCTACCCTGAATACTAATGCCCTGTCTGGCACAGCCTGAGACAAGCCATCTCAAACGACACCTAGACAGCTGGCTCCAACCTGGACACAAGGGACCCGCTATGGCTGTAGTTCGTCATATCTTCCCAACCTCGGTTTTCAGGCTTCAGAACCTAGACCTTATCTCCAATCACTGCCCAGGGGTGAACGTGATGCAGAAATTAGAATTCCTCCTTCCCCATGGCCAGAAACCTTGTGGTTGGCATGTTGTCCAACGTTCAATGTGGGAAAACCTGCATTGTCGGAAAGGCCACGCCAGTGCTTGAGGGCCGCCTAGGGCACAGACATGCATTGTGACCTGTAGCGTGAGTCCCGTATTAAAGTAACGCCTCTCCGTGGCTGGACCAAGATCCTGCCTATGGGGCTTGTCATATCCATAGGCCCCCAGGCTTAACCAGAGAGCGAGTATTCCAGTTGTCAGTACCCACTGCTATGCTCCAGAATCCCTCTACTGGGGGGACACATGAAGCAGAAAAGAGGACTCTTCCCTTCCCACAGAATGACCCCAAACTCTTGGGGGCTGGACAAACTACCAGAGAGGGAGACTTCTACGACCCATGAGGCAACTCCTACATTAAAAGGCCATTGTGTACAAAATATCCAGAGACAAAAGACTGAGCGACTGCCTCCCTCTCACCCTTCTTTCATATGCAGGGGAGCTCCCCTCACGGACTGTAGATCAGGCCTGCCATAACCTCGGCCCCAAACCTGAGCTGAGTTTGGGTTTTTGGATGTCTGTCTGCACAGCCGTGGCCCACACCGCCTCCAGGCTGGGGTCTCTGGAGCCACACCACAGAACTGTGCCTGCTCTCTCCTAAGAAACTGCCCGTTCCATTGGCCAAAACTCTACAAAATAGTAGAAACCTCAAGGTCCCCAAGGACATCCCACTACCGCAAGCCGCACTGGACAAACAGGGGCATTATGACACCAGCTGAGCAACTACTACCTCCATGCAGACACACAGACTGATATCCGCAGAGACAGAAGATTGAACCAGACAGGCCCCTAGTCCCTATTATGAACTCTGGCTTTGGTGTCCAGGTATCACTCCTCAGAGGCCTGGGTTCGAAGACCAGCATATGGGGCTATCCTGAGGCACCAGACAGAACACCTCTCATCTCCACATGGAAAGCTTCCTTGTTGGAGTTGTGTCAAACCCTTCGGGTTGGAGAATCCTGAAGATTCCCTCAGCTACTGCCACATTCCAAGGTCTCCATGGCCACCAACCCACATTATGACTCATCCTCAGGAAAGTCCATTTAAACTCAGCCTTCTGGGTAGCTCACCCAAGAGTCCACAGATTGAGCGTGCCTTGTCTCGACCAGGCAATGGGAAGGTGAGTTGGCGTGTCTCGGCATCCATGCTTAGGCCCCTGCTCTCGAGTCTTTCTGTATGGGGCATCCAATAGTACTCGACTGTCCTGAAGAAGAAAACTTTGAAGTTTGGAGCAGCTCACAACTCCCAGCGTAGGGAAACCTCCCTGGCCTCATGACGCCCCCACCCCCTTCAGGAAGGGGCCGTCATGGACACAAACTCCAGCTTGAGGCAACATCTGATACTCGCCCTGACCTCAGATGCAGGAGATCTCGATTCAGCCTCTGCACAGTGGGCCCAAACCTCATGCTACCTTGTGTTTTCAGACTTCCTTCCTCACACTCCTGGCAAACATGTCCTCAAGACTTGGAATTCTGGAACCAAAATGCAGCCCTATGCTGGCCCTCCAGAAGAAAAACGTTGCTCTATGGGGATCTCCGTAAACCCGAAATGAGGATCAACCTGCTCGGTTCTCGACCTCACCCCAATTGTATTGTTCGGGTTGTCCATTCATTCCTCCCCAGAGCTCTGCTTTGGAATCCCTCTTTTGGTGGGACACCTGAGGTAACAAAACTAAAAGGACTCCTCCCTTCCTTCAGATTGACCCAAAACAATTGGGATTGGACCAAATTCACAGAGAGGAAGTCTCGTCCATGGCCCATGAGGCCTCCCCGAGATTCCACAGCCATCGTTGACAACAAATCCAGAGACAAAAGTCTGAGCAAGCGCCTCACACTCGCTCTTTTGTCGTATCCCGTAGAGTTCTCCTCACGGTCTGTAGATCGGGTCTGCCATACCTACTTCCCAAACCTAAGCCGAGTTTGTGTTTTCAGACTTCTGTCCCCACATTCCTGGCCCACAGACCCTTCAGGCTGGGGCCTCTGGAGCCACACATCAGGACTGTGCCTGTCCAAACCACGGGAATTCTGCCCATTCCATTGTCCACAATCGTACAAATTAGGAAAAACCTCCAGAGTCCCCAAGGACATCCTAATAATGTAGGCCGCCCAGGACAAACAAGGGTCATCTGAAACCAGCTGAGCATCTACCTCTACTCAGCGTAGATGGATGTCCCCAGAGAAGAAGATTGAATCAGACAGGCCCCTAGGCCTGAATCAGATTCATTGCTTTCAGTTACAGGTATCTCTCCTCAGCGGCCTGGTTTCCAATATTAGCATATGGGGATTTCATGAGGCAGCAATCAGAACAAATCTCTTCTCCACATGGGAAAATTATCCTTTGAAGATGTCTCAAAACCTCCAGTTAGGAGAATCCTTCAGGGCCTGTGTGCCACTGCCCCATTACAAGGTCTCATTAGACACAAAAACACATTAGGACCCATCCACAGGAGTGTCCATTTCAACTGAGCGTATTCGGTTGCTCCGCGAGTTCCAGAAGATCTAACTTGTCTTGTTGCTAGGAGACAATTGGAATGTGAGGTGGCCTACCCCGCCATCCAACCTTAAAACCCTGCTCGGAATCGTTGGCCTGGAGCCAACCAACAGGTCTCAATTGTCCTGCAGAAGAATCTTTGAAGTTGGGAGTTTGTCAGAACTCCCATCGTGAGAGAACCCCCATGGCAACATTATCCCACCCCCTTCATAAAGGGGCCATCAGGGACATAAGGTCCAACCTGAGCGATCGTCTGATCCTCACCCTGACTTCACAGGCTTCAGAACCTAGACCTTATCGCCAATCACTGCCCAGGTGTGACTGTGATGCAAAAATCAGAACTCCTCCTTACCCATGGCAAGAAACCTTCTGTTTGGCATGTTGTACAATGTTCAGTTTAGGAGAAACAAGCATTTACCCTGAGGCCCCGCCCATTCTTGAGTTCGACGTGGGCATAAACACGCATTGTGACCCTTAGCGTGAGTCCTGTCCTCTAGTAAGTCCTCTCAGTGGCTGGACCATTAGATGTCATAATGGGCTTGACATGTCTATATTCCCTAATATTTAATCAGATTTCTGGTTGTCCAGTCGCTCCACTCTGGAATTGCTCATTTGGTGGAACCCCTGAGGTTAAAAAACAAAACAAAAACAACAAAAAAACGGACTTCTTCCATCCCACAGAATGACCCCAAACGCCTTGGACGGGGCCAAACCCCCAGAGAGTAGGACTCGTCCATTTCCCATGAAGTCACCCTGAAATTTAACTATCATGAGTGACACGATATCCAGAGACAAAAACATGAGTAAGAGCCTCACACTCGCCCTTTTTTCATATCCTGAAGGGTTCTCCTCATGGTCTGTAGATCAGTCCTGCCATTCCTATGATCCGAAACATAAGCCAAGTTTGTGTATTTAGACATCTGTCCAAACAGTTCTGGCCTACACACCCTACATGCTCAGGCTCCTCGTGCCAAACCTGAGGACTGTACTTGCCCTCTCCAAGGGAATTGTGTGTGCCCATTCCAATGGCTACAAACCTACTAATAGGATAAACCTCCAAAGTCCCTGAGGCCATCCCAATATAGGTGGCTCTCCATGACAAACAGGGGCAATCTGAGCTCATCTGAGCACCTACCTGCATTCAGACCCGTAGACTGATGTCCCCAGAGGTAAAAAGGAACGAACAGACCCCTAGGCACCTATCGGATCCATTGCTTTGCTTTCCAGGCATCTCTCCTCAGTGTCCTGGATTTCAATACCAGCATATGGCTGTTTCTTGATTCACCCATCAAAACAAATCTCATCTACACATGGGAAACTTGCACGTTGGAGCTGTGTCAAAGCCTCTTTAGGAGATCCATTCAGACCCCCAGTGCCACCGCTTAATTCCAAGGTCTCCTTAGACACAAAAACACATTAGGACCCATCCACAGGAGAGTCCATTTCAACTCAGCCTCCTCGGTTGCTCCCCCAATTCCAACAGATCTAACCTGTCTTGTTGCTAGGAATCAATTGGAATGCGAGGTGGGATACCCAGACATCCATCCTTATAACTCTGCTCGGAATTGTTGGCCTGGCTCCAACCAACAGGTCTCAATTTTCCTGCATAAGAATCTTTGCAGTTTGGAGCTTCTCACAACTCCCATCTTGGGAAATCCCCCAATGGCCTCGTGACCCCCCCCTTTATGAAGAGGGCATCAGGGACAGAAAGTCCAACCTGAGCGTTCGTCTGATCCTGATCCTGATTTCAGGTGCACGAGATCTCGATTCAGTTCTGTCCATTGTGCCTGCCATGTCCTCACCCAGAATCCTAAGCCTAGCTTGTGTTCTCAGACTTCCGTTCTTAGGTTCAATGGGCACAAGGGTCTGACTGACACAGACTGAGTCACGACCTCCAGTCAACGACCCAGAGATGGGCCCCATTTCCTGAAGGTGTGACATCCTGTGTCCTGAAACCAACATCTCTACTCAACCTGTATATTCAGTCCTCTGTCCCACACCGTAGCTCAAACCCATGCCTATGGGGGAACCCCACACACAAGAGTACTCCTCCTTCCCAACTCTCTGTGTGGCAACCAGCTGCATGGCCCATGAGACCACGGTCACACATGGAAGACTCCCTGGATACAAACAGGCAGCGTGAGCTTGCTTTCAAACAAAACCCCGCAGTAGCTGGATCAGGGGACTTCCAGGACCCTATGGGCAAATCCTCACCCTTGTTAATGTTTTCAAGTCACCCATACCCAGAACCTGTCTCTGGAATCCCTATTTGGGTGTCCTCTGGGACGTGAAACAACAGTCTTCCCTTCCCACAGAGACACCAAAACTCTTGGGAGCTGAGCAGAATCCCCAGAGATGAAGAATTTCTCATGGACTCATGAAGCCACCCCTACCTTTCGCGACCATCCCGGGCACACACCCGACAGAAGAACCTGCGCTATGACACCTTAATTTCAGTACACTATGAGATGCCCTCTGGGCCTGAACATCGGACCTGTGATCACCTCGGCCCTCACTCTAACCCTAGTTTGCTTTTGCAGATATCTCTCCCCAAAGCGCTGGCCCACATGCCCCCCCAGGATGGGGCCTATGGTGCCACACCAGATGACTGTCCTTACACTCCCAAAGGAAACTCTGACCTTCACGGTTGCCCAAACACTGAATATTAGGAGCAAAGTAAAACCCCCTGAGCCCACCTCAATTTCTAAGAAGGCTCTGGACCCAAATGCACATTCTGACACACAATATGCCCCTGCCTCCAGGCAGACATCCAAATCCAAGGGCCTGAGTCAGAAGTTTGAACCTGCCATGACTATAGGACTTCATTGATACCCCAGTTTAGATTTTTAGGCACTGTTTCCAGAGGCCTGTTCTCCAATACTGACTTATATTCCAACATGTAGTCCCTGAGCCACACAACAGAACAACTCTTGTCCCCAGAAGGAAACCGTGCTCTTGGACATGTGTCAAACTCTCAGGGTAGAAGAATCCTGCAAGTACCCTTTGCCAACAGTGCATTGTAAGATCTCCCTGGTAACAAACCAGCATTGTGACCCATGTGCAAGATATTCCATGTCAACTCAAGGCCTTGGTATTTCGCCCCAGTGTCATCAGAACGAAACTGCCATATTCCTCAGCTCCAATGGTCAATGGAGGTGTGCTTTCCAGGCATCCATGCCGAAGAGCTCTGCTACCCAAACATGGGGTACTGTGGAGCAAACAAACCAGACTCCACCTGTCCAGTAGAAGGAAACCTTGCTGTTTGGAGCATCTCACAAGTCTCAGCGTGGGAAATCATCCATGGGCTCTTGATGACACCCCTCCATTTATTGGTCATTGTAGACACAAACTCTAGTGTGAGCATACATCTGACATCCGTCCTTACTCAGGTGCTGGATATATCAAAAAGATGCTTCACACTGGAACTGCATTCCGCTTGGCACTGAATTGTACAGTAGCTTGTGTCTACAATTCCATCCTCACCCTACTGCTCCCCAAGGCCTCTTGATATTGAATTCTGGAGCCGCAATGCAGCATTCTGTCTCCCTCATAGGAAGAAGTGCCTGGTTAGTCTGCCCAGAATCCCCACATTAGGATCAGTCTGCTTGGCCCTGGAGGGAACCCCGATTTATCGACTTCCCTGGCCACTAGTGTTGTGTCTTACAGATCCTGTGTCCCGACCTAGAGTCAGTCACAGGGAGTGCAGGTCCCATATCTAGCATGTGGGACTGGCCATGGCCCAAGTCTGTCATCTCTACCCATACTTGGTATTCTCGCTCCTTTCCCCAGATTTTGCTGAAATCCTTCCAATGGGGGAACCTGAAACACTATAGAGTTCTACTCCTTTTCCATGGAAGGACACCTGGGTGTTGAAATGGGTATCCAACTCTCAAAGTGGGAGCAAGGTACATGGCCAATGTGACCAGGCCAAATCCTGATGGCTCCCCAGGGCACAAACAGGCATTGTGACCCTCACCCAAGTATGCTTTGAAACAAACTCTCAGTTCCACCACAAGGTTCCTGCATTGCAGGCCTGGTACTCCCCTAACGCCAAATTCTAACCCTTGGTGGGATTTTCCAGGCGCCCAGACTTAGAACCCATATCTAAAATCCCTGTTTTGGGGCACCTCTAAGATGGAAAACAGCACTCTTATTTTCCCCGAAAAAGCCACCAAGCTAAGGGGAGCCGCCAGGATCCTTAGAGACAAAAAGTCTCCCATGGATGCATGAGACATCACCTACATTCTGAGGTCATTCTGGACACACAATCCAGATGGAAAAGTCTGTGCTACTGTCTTCTAGTCATCCTAATTACAGTTGCTGATGAGCTGACCCCCAGGTCTATGCATTTGGCCTGTGATCACCTCGCGACTATTCCGATTCTGAATTTGTGTTTGCAGACTTCTTTCGCAAAACCATGGCTCACATGCCCTCCTGGATGGGGTCACTCGAGGTGCACCAAAGGACTGTGGCTGAATTCCCCAAGGAAACTGTGCCTATCACAGTTGCCCAAACCTTCCAGATTAAGAGAAACCTGCAAGGCCCCTGAGCGCACTCCAATTTTGGCGGCTGTCTGGATGCAAATGCACAGTATGAAACACCCTGATTAGCTACATTCAGATGGACAGCCACGTCAATGGTCCTGAGTCAGAAGATTGAACCTCACAAGCCATTGGACCTCATTGGAACACCTGATTAGGTTTTCAGGCATCTGTCCTCAGGGTTCTGTTCTGGAATACCATCTTATGATACAACCTGTCCCTGAGCCCAGAAAACGCCCAGCAAACTCTCTTCGGGCTCCATAAGTCTGAAGGACAGCCCCACCGCGCATGGCCGGCATCGCGAGCGCTCGAGCATGCACCTCATCAGGAAGCCCTCCTTGAGGCAGGCTACAGTGAGGCCGACGCCTCCTACTAATCCTCCGCCTGCGGGGGTTCCCTCCCTGGTGCTGTCCCATGAGGCCGGGCCCACCAGGAAGACCGGGCTCCAAATTTCACCTGCTTCCCAGCCTTCTGCTTCCGGGGTCCTGTCCGTCGGTGCCTCCATCTGGGGAACCCTGGGTCCTGCAGCCACGCCTCCCCCTCCCACCCCAGCGCCAACGGTGCCTTTGGGTGCTTCAGACAAGACTCGGAGCGAGAGAAACCTGTCCAAACAGCTCTGGCCTACACACCCTACAGGCTCAGGCCCCTGGAGCCAAACCTGAGGACTGTGCTTGCCCACTCCAAGGGAATTGTATGTGCCCATTCAAATGGCCAAACCCCAACTAATAGGATAAACCTCCAAAGTCCCTGAGGCCATCCCAATATTTGTGGCTTCCCAGGACAAACAGGGGCAATCTGAGCCCATCTGAGCACCTACCTGCAATCAGACCCATAGACTGATGTCCCCAGAAGTAAAAAGGAACGAACAGGCCCCTAGGCACTAATCAGATCCATTGCTTTGTTTTCCAGGCATTTCTCCTCAGAGGCCTGGATTTCAAAACCAGCATATGGCTGTTTCTTGACTCACCCATCAGAACAAATCTCATGTACACACGGGAAACTTGCACTTCGGAGCTGTCTCAAAGCCTCTGTTTAGGAGAACCCTACAGGGCCCCAGGGCCACCGCTTCTTTCCAAGGTCTCCATAGACACAAAGACATATTAGGATACATCCACGGGAGAGTCAATTTCAACTCAGCCTCCTCGGTTGCTCCCCCAGATCCAGCAGATCTAACCTGTCTTGTTGCTTGGAGACAATTGGAATGCGAGGTGGGCTACCTAGCCATCCATCCTTAGAACCCTGCTCGGAATCGTTGGCCTGGAGCCAACCAACAGGTCTCAATTGTCCTGCAGAAGAATGTTTGCAGGTGGGAGCTTCTCACAACTCCCATCGTGGCAAAACCCCCATGGCCTCGTGATAAACCCCCCCTTCAAGAAGGGGCCATCAGGGACAGAAAGTCGAACCTGAGCCATCCTCTGATCCTCGCCCTGACTTCAGATGCACGAGATCTCGATTCAGGTCTATAGATTGTGCCTGCCATATCGTCACCCAGACCTAGGCCTAGCTTGGGTTCTCAGACTTCCGTCCTCAGACTACTGGTCCACAAGCCCTCCAGTTTCGCAATCCAGAACTACAATGCAGCACTCTACCTGCCCTCCAGACGAAAAACATTGCCCTCTGGGGCAACCCAGAATCCCCAAATTAGGATCAACCTGCACGCCATTCGGCTGTACCCCAAATATATAGGCTGACCTGGGCACTAATGCCCTTTCTGACACAGCCTGAGCCTGGACCTCCTGGCCACACCCAGACAGCTGGCCGCACATTGAGCACATCGGACCTGCTATTGCCTTAGGTCGTCATATCTTCTCAACCTCGGTTTTCAGGCTTCAGAACCTAGAGTTATCTCCAATCACTGCCCGGGTTTGAAAATGATGCAGAAATCAGAACACTTTCCCCATGGCATGAAACCTTGTGGTTGGCATGTTGTCAAAGAATCAGTGTAGTTGAAACCAGTGTGGCACATGAGGCCCCGTCCATGCTTGCGGGCCACATTGGTCACAAACACGCATTGTGACCCTCAGCCTGAGCCCAGTCCTCAGGTAACGCCTCTCAGTGGCTGGATGAAGAGACAGCATATTGGGCTTGCCATGCCCCTAGGCCACAATTTTTCACCATAGTTCGGGTTGTCCCTTCACTCTTCCCCAGGGCTCTGCTTTGGAATTCCTCTTTTGGTGGGACACCTGAGGTAACAAACCTGAAAGGAGTCCTCCCATCCCACAGATTGACGAAAAATAATTGTGATCGGGCCAAATCCACAGAGAGGAAGATTCGTCCATGGACCATGCGGCCTACCCAACATTCCAGGGCCATCGCTGATACAAAATCCAGAGGCAAAAGCCTGAGCAATCGCCTCAGACTCGCTCATTCATCATATCCTGAAGAGTTCTTCCCATGGTTGGTAGATCGGGCGTGCCATACCTACGCCCCCAAACCTAATCTGAGTGTGTGTTTTCAGACTTCTGTCCTCAAACTCCTGGGCCACACACCCTCCAGGCTGAGGCCCCTGGAGCCACACATTAGGACAGTGCCTACACAATCCATGGGAATTCTGCCCATTCCTTTGTCCAAAATAGTACAAATTAGGAGAACTCTTCAAAGCCCCGGAGGCCATCCCAATAGTGTAGGTCGCCCGGGACAAAAAAAAGGGCGGTCTGACACCAGCTGAGCATCAACCTCCACTCATACCATAGATGGATGTCCACAGAGAAGAAGATTGAACCAGACAGGACCCTAGGCCATTATCTGATCCTTTGCGTTGGTTTACAGGCATGTCTCCTCAAAATCCTGGATTCCAATAACAGCATAGGGGTTTTCTTGAGGCACCATAAGAACAAATCTCATCTCCACTAGGAAACGTGTGCATGGGAGCTATGTCAAAAGCTTACGATAATACTTCAGGGTCCCGGTGTCACCGCCCCATTCCAAGGCCTTCATGGACACAAACACACATTAGGACCCATCCTCAGGAAAGTCCATTTCAACTCAGCCTCCCCGGTTGCTCCCGCAGATCCATCAGATCTAAACTGTCTTGTTGCTAGGAGACAATTGGAATGCGAGGCTGGCTTCCCTGGCATCCATCCTGGAACGGTGCTCTGGAGTCATTCCCTATGGGATGTCCTGGAGCTGAACAACAGGTCTCAATTGTCCCGCAGAAGGAATCCTTGAAGGGGGCTTCCCACAACTCCCAACGTGGGAAAACCTCGGGGCCTCGAGATTCCGCACCCTTCATGAAGGGGCCGTCAGGCACAGAAACTCCATACTGAGCCAACGTCTGATCCTCGCCCTGACATCAGATGCAAGAGATATTGGATCAGATCTGCAGGGGGTACCTGCCGTGCTCTCCCCCTGAAACCAAAGTCTAGCTTGTGTTCTCAGATTTCCGTCCTCACACTCCTGGCCCTGAAGCCCTCAGGTTTGTCAATTCTGGACCGACAATGAAGCACTCTGCCTGCCCTCTAGAAAAAATATATTGCCTAATGAGCTGCCCAGGCAGCCTAAATGAGGAAAAACCTACACGGCACTCGAATGTACCCAAATTATATAATCTAACCTGGGCACTATTGCAATGTCTGACACAACCTGAGCCCGGACCTCCTGACCAACACCAGGACAGCTGACCGCACACTGAGCATATCAGACCCGCCATGGCCTTAGGTCATCATCTCTTCCCTACCTCACATTTCAGGCATCAGAACCAAACCTTATCTCCAATCACTGCCCAGGGGTGACTGTGATGCAGAAATCAGAACTCTTCCTTACCCATGGCAAGGAACCTTGTGGTTGGCATGTTGTCCAACGTTCGGTGTAGGAGGAACCAGCATTCACCCGGAGGCCCCGCCCATTCTTGAAGGCGACGGGGGCATAAACATGCATTGTGACCCTCAGCGTGAGGCCTGTCCTCCAGTAAGTCCTCTCAATGGCTGGACCCTTAGATGTCATCATGGGCTTCACATGTCCCTAGGCCCGAATTTTTGACCAGATTTCTGGTCGTCCAGTCGCCCCTCCCCAGGGCTCTACTCTGGAATCCCTCATTTGGTGGGACACCTGAGGTTGAAAAAAAAAAACAAAACAAAACAAATCAACAACAACAACAAAACGGACCTCTTCCATCCCACAGAATGAGCCCAAACTCTTTGGACAGGGCCAAACCCCCAGAGAGTAAGACTCGTCCAATTCCCATGAAGTCACCCGGAAATTTCACGACCATGAGTGACACGATATCCAGAGACAAAAACTTGAGCAAGAGCCTCACACTCGCCCTTTTTTCATATCCCAAAGAGTTCTCCTCATTTTCTGTAGATCAGTCCTGCCATACCTATGACCCGAAAAATAAGCCGAGTTTGTGTTTTCAGACAACTGTCCAAACAGCTCAGGCCTACACACCCTACAGGCTCAGGCCCCTGGAGCCAAACCTGAGGACTGTCCTTGCCCTCTCCAAGGTAATTTTATGTGCCCATTCAAATGGCCACAACGCTACTAATCGGATAAACCTCCAAAGTCCCTGAGGCCATCCCAATAGTTCTGGCTTCCCAGGAATCAGCGGCAATCTGAAACCATCTGAGCAACTACCTGCACTCAGAACCGTAGACTGATGTCCCCAGAAGTAAAAAGGAATGAACAGGCCCCTAGGCACTAATCGGATGCATTGCTTTGTTTTCCAGGCATTTCTCCTCAGAGGCCTGGATTTCAGTACCAGCATATGGCTGTTTCTATACTCACCATTCAGAACAAATCTCATATACACACGGGAAACTTGCACGTCGGAGCTGTCTCAAAGCCTCTGTTTAGGAGAACCCTACAGGGCCCCAGTGCCACCGCTTCTTTCCAAGGTCTCCATAGACACAAAGACATATTAGGACACATCCACGGGAGAGTCAATTTCAACTCAGCCTCCTCGGTTGTTCCCCAAGATCCAGCAGATCTAACCTGTCTTGTTGCTTGGAGGCAATTGGAATGTGAGGTGGACTACCCAGCCATCCATCCTTAGAACCCTGCTCAGAATCGTTGGACAGGAGCAACCAACAGGTCTCAATTGTCCTGCAGAAGAATTTTTGCAGTTGGGAGCTTCACACAACTCCCATCGTGGGAAAACCCCCATGGCCTCTTGATCCACCCACCCCTTCAAGTAGGGGCCATCAGGGACAGAAAGCCCAACCTGAGCGATCGTCTGATCTTCGACCTGACTTCAGATGCAAGAGATCTCGATTCAGGTCTGTAGATTGTGCCTGCCATATCGTCACCCAGACCTAGGCCTAGCTTGGGTTCTCAGACTTCCGTCCTCAGTCTACTGGCCCACAAGCCCTCCAGTTTGGCCATCCAGAACTACAATGCAGCACTGTGCCTGCCCTCCAGAGGAAAAACATTGCCCTCTGGGGCTAACCAGAAACCCCAAATGAGGATCAACCTGCACTCCATTCGGCTGTACCCCAAATATATAGGCTGACCGGGGCACTAATGCCCTTTCTGACAGCCTGATCCTGGACCTCTTGGTTCCACCCAGACAGCTGGCTGCACATTGAGCACATCGGACCTGCCATGGCCTTAGGTCGTCATCACTTCACAACCTCGGTTTTCAGGCTACAGAACCTAGACCTTATCTCCAATCACGGCCCGGGTTTGAAAATGATGCAGAAATCAGAACTCTTTCCCCATGGCAAGAAAACTTGTGGTTGGCATGTGGTCCAACGTTCAGTGTAGTTGAATCCAGTGTGGCCCATGAGGCTCCGCCCATGCTTGCGGTTCACATTGGTCACAAACACACATTGTGACCCTCAACCTGAGGCCAGTCCTCAGGTAAGGCCTCTCACTGGCTGGATGGTGAGACAGCATATTGGGCTTGCCATGCCCCTAGGCCCCAATTTTTAACCATAGTTTGGGTTGTCCCTTCACTCTTCCCCAGGGCTCTGCTTTGGAATTCCGCTTTTGGTGGGACACCTGAGGTAACAAACCTGAAAGGAGTCCTCCCATCCCACAGATTGACGAAAAACAATTGGGATCAAGCCTAATCCACAGAGAGGGAAGATTCGTCCATGGCCCATGAGGCCTACCCAACATTCCAGGGCTATCGCTGATACAAAATCCGGAGACAAAAGCCTGAGCAATCGCCTCAGACACGCTCATTCTTCATATCGTGAAGAGTTCTTCCCATGGTTTGTAGATCAGGCGTGCCATACCTACGTCCCCAAACCTAAGCTGAGTTTGTGTTTTCAGACTTCTGTCCTCAAAGTCCTGGGCCACACACCCTCCAGGCTGGGGCCCCTGGAACCTCACATTTGGACTGTGCCTACCTAATCCATGGGATTTCTGCCCATTCCATTGTCCAAAATCGTATAAATTAGGAGAACCCTCCAAGCCCCGGAGGCCATCCCAATAGTATAGGTCGCCCGGGACAAAAAAAGTGCTGTCTGACACCAGCTGAGCATCTACCTCCACTCATACCGTAGATGGATATCCCCAGAGAAGAAGATTGAACCATACAGGACCCTAGGCCATTATCGGATCCTTTGCTTTGGTTTACAGGCATGTCTCCTCTAAAGCCTGGATTCCAATACCAGCATAGGGGTTTTCTTGAGGCACCATAAGAACAAATCTCGTCTCCACAAGGAAAACGTGTGCATGGGAGCTATGTCAAAAGGTTCGGAGAATACTTCAGGATGCCGGTGCCACCGCCCCATTCCAAGGCCCTCATGGACACAAACACACATTAGGACCCATCCTCGGGAAAGTCCATTTCAACTCAGCCACCCCGGTTGCTCCCGCAGATCCATCAGATCTAAACTGTCTTGTTGCTAGGAGACAATTGGAATGCGAGGCTGGCTTCCCAGGCCTCCATCCTCGAATGTTGCTCTGGAGTCATTCCATATGGGACGTCCTGGAGCTGTCCAACAGGTCTCAATTGTCCCGCAGAAGGAATCCTTGAAGGGGGCTTCCCACAACTCCCAACGTGGGAAAACCTCCAGGGCCTCGAGATTCCGCTCCCTTCATGAAGGGGCCGTCAGGCACAGAAACTCCAACCTGAGCCAACGTCTGATCCTCGCCTTGACATCAAAGGCATGTGATATAGGTTCAGAACTAGAGGGGGTACCTGCCGTGCCCTCACCCTGATACCGTAGTCTACCTTGTGATCTCAGACTTCCGTCCTCACACTCCTGGCGCCGAACCCCTCATGTTTGGCAATTCTGGACCGAAAATGAAGCACTCTGCCTGCCCTCTAGAAAAAATATATTGCCAATTAGCCGCCCAGGCAGCATAAAGGGGGAAAAATCGACACGGCACTCGAATGTGCCGAAATTATATAGTCAAACCTGGGCACTAATGCACTGTCTGACACAAGCTGAGCCAGGACCTCCTGACCAACACCCAGACAGCTGACCGCACACTGAGCACATCAGACCCGCCATGGCCTTAGGTCATCATCTCTTCCCTACCTCAGTTTTCAGGCTTAAGAACCTAGACCTTATCTCCAATCACTGCCCAGGGGTGACTGTGATGCAGAAATCAGACTCTTCCTTACCCATGGCAAGAAACCTTGTGGTTGGCATGTTGTCCAACGTTCAGTGTAGGAGAAACCAGCATTCACCCTGAGGCCCCGCCCATTCTTGAGTGCGACGAGGGGATAAACACGCATTGTGACCATCAGCGTGATTCCTGTCCTCTAGTAAGTCCTCTCAGTGGCTGGACCCTTAGATGTCATCCTGGGCTTGACATATCCCTAGACCCCAATTTTTGACCAGATTTCTGGTCGTCCAGTCGCCCCTCCCCAGGGCTATACTCTGGAATCCCTCATTTGGTGGGACACCTGAGGTTGAAAAACAAAACAAAACAAATCAACAACAACAACAAAACGGACCTCTTCCATCCCACACAATGACCCCAAACTCTTTGGACGGGGCCAAACCCACAGAGAGTAAGACTCGTCCAATTCCCATGAAGTCACCCGGAAATTTCACGACCATGAGTGAGACGAGATCCAAAGACAAAAACTTGAGCAAGAGCCTCACACTCGCCTTTTTTTCATATCCCAAAGAGTTCTCCTCATTTTCTGTAGATCAATCCTGCCATACCTATGACCCGAAATATAAGCCGAGTTTGTGTTTCAGAAAACTGTCCAAACAGCTCTGGCCTACACACCCTACAGGCTCAGGCCCCTGGAGCCAAACCTGACGACAGTGCTTGCCTTCTCCAAGGAAATTGTAGGTGCTCATTCAAATGGCCACAACCCTACTAATAGGATAAACCTCCAAAGTCCCTGTGGCCATCCCAATATTTGTGGCTTCCCAGGACAAACAGGGGCAATCTGAGCCCATCAGAGCACCTACCTGCACTCAGACCCGTAGACTGATGTCCCCAGAGGTAAAAAGGAAAGAACAGGCCCCTAGGCACCTATCGGATCCATTGCTTTGGTTTCCAGGCATCTCTCCTCAGAGGCCTGGATATCAATATCAGCATATGGCTGTTTCTTGACTCACCCATCAGAACAAATCTCATGTACACATGGGAAACTTGCACGTTGGAGCTGTGTCAAAGCCTCTGATTAGGAGAACCCTTCAGGGCCCCTGTGCCACCGCTTCTTTCCAAGGTCTCCATAGACACAAAGACATATTAGGACACATCCACGGGAGAGTCCATTTCAACTCAGCCTCCTTGGTTGCTCCCCCAGATCCATCAGATCTAACCTGTCTTGTTGCTTGGAGACAGTTGGAATGCGAGGTGGGCTACCAAGCCATTCATCCTTAGAACCATGCTCGGAATCATTGGCCTGGAGCCTACCAACAGGTCTCAATTGTCCTACAGAAGAATCTTTGCAGTTGGGAGCTTCTCAAAACTCCCATATTGGGAAAACCCCCATTACCTCGTGATCCACCCACCCCTCAAGACGGGGCCATCAGAGACAGAAAGTCCAACCTGAGCGATCGTCTGATCCTCGCCCTGAATTCAGATGCACGAGAGATCGATTCAGGACTGTAGATTGTGCCTGCCATATCCTCACCCAGAAACCTAGGCCTAGCTTGGGTTCTCAGACTTTGGTCCTCAGACTACTGGCCCACAAGCCCTCCAGTTTGGCAATCCAGAAGTACAATGCAGCTCTCTGCCTGCCCTCCAGAAGAAAAACGTTGCCTTATGGAGCTACCTAGAAACCCGAATTAGGATCAACTGAACGCCACTCGAATGCACCCCAAATATACAGTCTACCCTGTCTAATGCCCTGTCTGACACAGCATGAGCCCACACCTCCAGACCTACGCTCCACAGCTAGCCACACACTGAGCTCATTGTACCCATCAGGTCCTTAGGTCTTCATCTCTTCCCAACCTCGGTTTTCGGGTTTCAGAACCTAGACCTAAACTCCAATCACTGTCCAGGGGTGAACGTGATGCAGAAATCACAACTCTTCCTTCGCCATGGCCGGAAACCTTGTGGTTGGCATATTCTCCAACGTTCAGTGTAGGAGTATCCAGCGTGGCCCAAGAGGCCCTTCCCATGCTTGAGGGCCTTGTTGGGCACAAATAGGCATTGTGACCCTCAGCATGAGCCCTGTCCTCAAGGAAGACCTCTCAGTGTCTGAATCAAGTGCCCACATATTGGACTTCCCATGCCCCCAGGCCCCCAAACTTAAACAGAGTTGGGGTTATCCAGTTGTCCCTACCAAGGACTCTGCTCCTGAATCCCTCTTTTATTGCCACACATGAGGTCCATTAAATAAAATAAAAAACAGAAAGGACACCTCCATTCCCACAGAATGTACCCAAACTCTTGGGATTGGGTCAAATCCTCAGAGAAGGAAAGCCGTCCACAACCCATGAGGCCATGCCAGCATTCGACCCACATTTTTGACACAAATCCAGAGACAAAACCTGAGCAAGCACCTCAAACTCACCCTTTTTCATATCCCGAAGTGTTATCACGGTCTGTAGATTGGTCGTGCCATACCTATGTCCCCAATCCTAAGCGGAATTTGTGTTTTCAGACTTCTTTCCCCACAGGCCTGGCCCACACACCCTCAAGGCTGGGCCCCTAGAGCCAAACTCATAACTGTGCCTGCCCTCTCCAGGGGATTTCTGCCCATTCCATTGGCCACAACCCTATAGATTAGGAGAAACTCCAAAGTCCCGAGGCCATTCCCAATATTATAGGCTGCCCAGGACAAACTGGGGCCATCTGACACAAGCCGAGCAACTACCTCCCCTCAGATATATAGACACGTATCCCCAGGAAAGAGATTGAACCGGACAGGCACCTAGGCCCTAATCATATCCATTGCTTTTGTTTCCAGGCATCTCTGCTCAGAGGCCTGGTTTCTAATACCAGCATATGGGAGATTCCTTAGGCACTCATCAAAACAATTCTCTTCTCTACATAGGAAACGTACTCTTTAGAGCTCCATCAAAACCTCCGGTTATGAACATCCCTCAAGGCCCCGGATCAAGCACCCCATTCCAAGGTCTCCATGGACACAAATGCACATTATGACCCATCTTCAACTCACCCATTTGAACACACCCGCCTCGGTTACTCCCCTAGATCCAGCAGATCGAACTTGCCTTGGCGCTATGAGACACCTGGAATGGGAGGCAGGCTGCCCAGGCATCCATCCTTAGAACCCTGCTCTGGATAACTTCCTTATGGGATGTCCTGGAGCCATCCAGCAGGTCTCGACTGTCCCACGGAAGGAATCATTGCGGTTTGGAGCATCTCACAATTCCCATCGTGGGAAAACCTCCATGGCCTCGTGACACCCTCCCCTTCATGAAGGGGCCGTCATGGACATAAACTCCAACCTGAGCCAACGTCTGATCCTAGCTCTGTCTTCAGGTACACGGGATCTCGAATCATCTCTGCAGAGGGTTCCTGCCGTCCCCTCACCCCGAAATCTAAGTCTGGCTTGTGTTCTCAGAATTTTTTCTTCACACTCCTGGCCCACAAGCCTTCCAGTTTGGGAATTCTGGAGCCACTATGTGGCACTGTGTTTTCCTTCCAGAAGAAAAACGTTGCCCTCTGGGGCTACCCAGTAACCACAAATGAGTACCAACCTGCACGAAACTCGACTGCACCCCAATGGTACAGTCTAGCCTGGGCACTAATTCCCTGTCTGCCACAGCCTGAGCCTGCACCTCCCAACCCACACTCAACAGCTGGCCGAACACTGAGCACATCAGACACACCATGGCCTTTGGTCTTCATCTCTTCCCAACCTCAGTTTTCAGGCTTCAGAATCTAGACCTTAAATCCAATCACAGTCCAGGAGTGAAAGTGTTGCAGAAATTAGAACTCCTTCTTCCCCATGGCCAGAAAACTTGTGGTTGCCATATTGTGCAACGTTCAGTGTAAGAGAAACCAGCATGGTACATTAGGCCACGCCCTGACTTGAGGGGCTCCTTGGGCACAAAAACACATTGTGAAACTCAATGTGAGCCCTATGCTCAAGGAAGGCCTCTCAGTGTCTGGACCAAGAGCCCACATATGGGGCTTGCCATGTTCTTAGGTCCCAATGTTAACCAGAGTTCGGGTTGTCCAGTCGCCCCTCCCCAGCACTCTGCTGTGGAATCCCTCTTTTGGTCCACCTGAGTTAAAAAAAAAATAAATAAATAAAAACAGAAAGGCCTCCTCCCTTCCCACAGAATGACCCCAAACTCCTGGGATTGGGTCAAATCCCCAGAAGGGGAGCCTCATCGATGGCCCATGAGGACACCCGGACATTCCATGGCAATCGGTGACACATATCCAGAAAAAAATAAGCATGAGCAAGCACCTCACGTTCGCCCTTTGTTCATATCCCGAGGAGCTCTCCTCACGGTCTATATATCGGGCCTGCCATACCTACAGACCCAAACCTAAGTGGAGTTTGTGTTTTCAGACTTTTGTCCAAATAGCCCTGGACCACACACGCTCCACACTTGGGTCCCTGGAGCCACACCTCAGGACTGTGCTTCCCTTTCAAGAGAATTCTTCCCATTCCATTGGCCACAACCTTGCAAATTAGGAAAAACCTCCAAAGTTACCGAGGCCATCCCAATAGTGTAGGCCGCCCAGGACAAACAGGTGTGATCTCAAACCAGCTGAGCAACTACCTCCACTCAGACAAAAGATGTCCCCAGAGAAGAATATTGAACCGGACAGGCCCCTAGGCCGTAATCAGATCCATTGCTTTGGTTTCCAGGCATCTCTCCTCAGAGGCCTCATTTCCAATACCAGCAAATGGTGGTTTCCTGAGGCACCAATAAGAACAAATATCGTCTCCCCATGGAAAACTTGCTCATTGGAGCTTTGTTATCACCTCTGGTTAGGAGAATCCTTCAGGGCCCTGCTGCCACTGCCCCATACCAAGGTCTCAATGGGCTCAAACCAACATTACGACCATCCTCAGGAAAGTCCATTTCAACTCATTTAAGACCATCCTCAGGAAAGTCCATTCCAACTCAGCCCCCTCTGATGCTACCCCAAGCCAGCAGATCAAACGTTTCTTGTTGCTAGGAGACAATTGGAATTGAGGCTGTCTGCCCAGGCATCCATACTTAGAACCCTGTTCTGGAAAAGTACCTTATGAGACGTCCTGGAGCCATCCAACAAATCTTAATCGTCCCACAGAAGAAATCCTTGTGGTTTGGAGCATCTCACAACTCTAATAGTGGGAAAACCCCATGGCGTCAAAATGCCCCCCCTTCATGAAGGGGCCAACATGGACAGAAACTCCAACCTGAGCCAAAGTCTGATCCTCGACCTGACTTCAGACTCATGAGATCTCAATTCAGCTCTGCAGAGTGTGCCTGCCATGTCCATTCCCCGAAACCTAAGCCTAGCTTGTGTTCTCAGACTTCCGTCCTCACTCTCCTGGCCCACAAGCCCTCCAGTTTGGGAATTCCGAAGCCACAATGCAGCACTCTGCCTGCCCTCCAGAAGAAAAACTTTGCCCTATGCTGCTAATAAGAAACCCCAAATGATTATCTAATGCATGCCACTCCACTGTAAAGCAATTATACAGCCGACCCTGAATACCAATGCCCTGTCTGGCACAGCCTGAGACAAGACATCCCAAACGACACCTAGACAGCTGGCTCCAACCTGGACACAAGGGACCCGCTATGGCTGTAGTTCGTCATCTCTTCCAAACCTCGGTTTTCAGGCTTCAGAACCTAGACCTTATCTCCAATCACTGCCCAAGGCTGAACGTGATGCAGAAATTAGAATTCCTCCTTCCCCATGGCCAGAAACCTTGTGGTTGACATGTTGTCCAACGTTCAATGTGGGAAAACCTGCATTGTCGGAAAGGCCACGCCCGTGCTTGAGGGCCGTCTAGGGCACAGACATGCATTGTGACCTGTAGCGTGAGTCCCGTATTAAAGTAACACCTCTCAGTGGCTGGACCAAGATCCTGCATATGGGGTTGTCATATCCATAGGCCCCCAGGCTTAACCAGAGAGCAAGTATTCCAGTTGTCAGTACCCACTGCTATGCTCCAGAATCCCTCTACTGGGGGGACACATGAAGCAGAAAACAGGACACTTCCCTTCCCACAGAATGACCCCAAACTCTTGGGGGCTGGACAAACTACCAGAGAGGGAGACTTCTACGACCCATGAGGCAACTCCTACAGTAAACGGCCATTGTGGACAAAATATCCAGAGACAAAAGACTGAGTGACTGCCTCCCTCTCACCCTTCTTTCATATCCAGAGGAGCTTCCCTCACGGACTGTAGATCAGGCCTGCCATAAACTCGGCCCCAAACCTGAGCTGAGTTTGGGTTTTTGGATGTCTGTCTGCACAGCAGTGGCCCACACCGCCTCCAGGCTGGGGTCTCTGGAGCCACACCACAGAACTGTGCCTGCTCTCTCCTAAGAAACTGCCCGTTCCATTGGCCACAACTCTACAAAATAGTAGAAACCTCAAGGTCCCCAAGGACATCCCACTACCGCAAGCCGCACTGGACAAACAGGGGCATTATGACACCAGCTGAGCAACAACTACCTCCATGCAGACACACAGACTGATATCCGCAGAGACAGAAGATTGAACCAGACAGGCCCCTAGGCCCTATTATGAACTCTTGCTTTGGTGTCCAGGTATCACTCCTCAGAGGCCTGGGTTCGAAGACCAGCATATGGGGCTATCCTGAGGCACCAGACAGAACACCTCTCATCTCCACATGGAAAGCTTCCTTGTTGGAGTTGTGTCAAACCCTTCGGGTTGGAGAATCCTGCAGAGTCCCTTAGCTACTGCCACATTCCAAGGTCTCCATGGCCACCAACCCACATTATGACTCATACTCAGGAAAGTCCATTTAAACTCAGCCTTCTGTGTAGCTCACCCAAGAGCCCGCAGATTGAGAGTGCCTTGTCTCGACCAGGCAATGGGAAGGGGAGTTGGCGTTTCTCAGCATCCATGCTTAGGCCCCTGCTCTCGAGTCTTTCTGTTGGGGCATCCTGGAACCATCCAATAGTACTCGACTGTCCTGAAGAAGGAAACTTTGAAGTTTAGAGCAGCTCACAACTCCCAGCGTAGGGAAACCTCCATGGCCTCATGACGCCCCCACCCCCTTCAGGAAGGGGCCGTCATGGACACAAACTCCAGCTTGAGGCAACATCTGATACTCGCCCTGACCTCAGATGCAGGAGATCTCGATTCAGCCTCTGCACAGTGTGCCCAAACCTCGTGCTACCTTGTGTTTTCAGACTTCCTTCCTCACACTCCTGGCAAACATGTCCTCAAGACTTGGAATTCTGGAACCAAAATGCAGCCCTATGCTGGCCCTCCAGAAGAAAAACATTGCTCTATGGGGATCTCCATAAACCCCAAATGAGGATCAACCTGCTCGGTTCTCGACCTCACCCCAATTGGATTGATTGGGTTGTCCATTCATCCCTCCCCAGAGCTCTGCTTTGGAATCCCTCTTTTGGTGGGACACCTGAGGTAACAGAACTAAAAGGACTCCTCCCATCCTTCAGATTGACCCCAAACAATTGGGATTGGACCAAATTCACAGAGAGGAAGTCTCGTCCATGGCCCATGAGGCCTCCCCGAGATTCCACAGCCATCGTTGACAACAAATCCAGAGACAAAAGTTTGAGCAAGCACCTCACACTCGCTCTTTTGTCGTATCCCGAAGAGTTCTCCTCACGGTCTGTAGATCGGGCCTGCCATACCTACTTCCCAAACCTATGCCGAGTTTGTGTTTTCAGACTTCTGCCCCACATTCCTGGCCCACAGACCCTTCAGGCTGGGGCCCCTGGAGCCACACATCAGGACTGTGCCTGTCCATACCACGGGAATTCTGCCCATTCCATTGTCCACAATCGTACAAATTAGGAAAAACCTCCAGAGTCCCCAAGGACATCCCAATAATGTAGGCCGCCCAGGACAAACAAGGGTCATCTGAAACCAGCTGAGCATCTACCTCTACTCAGCGTAGATGGATGTCCCCAGAGAAGAAGATTGAATCAGACAGGCCCCTAGGCCTGAATCAGATTCATTGTTTCGGTTACAGGTATCTCTCCTCAGAGGCCTGGTTTCCAATATTAGCATATGGGGATTTCATGAGGCAGCAATCAGAACAAATCTCTTCTCCACATGGGAAAATTATCCTTTGAAGATGTCTCAAAACCTCCAGTTAGGAGAATCCTTCAGGGCCTGTGTGCCACTGCCCCATTACAAGGTCTCCATAGACACAAAAACACATTAGGACCCATCCACAGGAGAGTCCATTTCAACTCAGCGTATTCGGGTGCTCCGCGAGATCCAGCAGATCTAACTTGTCTTGTTGCTAGGAGACAATTGGAATGTGAGGTGGCCTACCCCGCCATCCATCGTTGGCCTGGAGCCAACCAACAGGTCTCAATTGTCCTGCAGAAGAATCTTTGCAGTTGGGAGCTTCTCAGAACTCCCATCGTGAGAGAAGCCCCATGGCCACATGATCCCCCCCCCTTCATAAAGGGGCCATCAGGGACATAAGGTCCAACCTGAGCGATCGTCTGATCCTCACCCTGACTGCAGATGCACGAGATCTAGATTCCCGTCTCACCCAGAATCCTAGGCCTAGCTTGGGTTCTCAGACTTCCGTCCTCAGACTACTGGCCCACAAGCCCTCCAGTTTGGCAATCCAGAACTACAGTGCAGCACTCTGCCTGCCCTCCAGAAGAAAAACATTGCTGTCTGGGGCTACCCAGAAACACCAAATGAGATTCAAGCTGCACGCCATTCGGCTGTACCGCAAATATATAGACTGACCTGGGCACTAATGCCCTATCTGACGCAGCCTGATCCTGGACCTCCTGGACCCACCCTAGCAGCTGGCCGCACACTGAGCACATTGGACCCGCCATGGCCTTAGGTCGTCATCGCTACTCAACCTGGTTTTCAGGCTTCAGAACCTAGACCTTATCTCCTATCACGGCCCGGGTTTGAAAATGATGCAGAAATCAGAATTCTTACCCCATGGCAAGAAACCTTGTGGTTGGCATGTTGTCCAAGATCCGTGTAGTAGAAACCAGTGTGGCCCATAAGGCCCCGCCCATGCTTGCGGGCCAGATTGGTCACAAACACACATTGTGACCCTCAGCCTGAGCCCAGTCCTCAGGTAAGGCCTCTCAGTGGCTGGATGGAGAGACAGCATATTGGGCTTACCATGCCCCTAGGCCCCAATTTTTAACCATAGTTCGGGTTGTCCCTTCACTCTTCCCCAGGATTCTGTTTTGGAATTCCTCTTTTGGTGGGACTCCTGAGGTAACAAACCTGAAAGGAGTCCTCCCATCCCACAGATTGACGAAAAACAATTGGGATCAGGCCAAATCCACAGAGAGCAAGATTCGTCCATGGCCCATGAGGCCTCCCCAACATTCCACGGCCATCGCTGATACATAATCCAGAGACAAAAGCCTGAGCACGCGCCTCAGACTCGCTCATTCTTCAAATCCTGAATAGTTCTTCAGATAAGAACCTACACGGCACTGGAATGCACCCAAAAAATATAGTCTAACCTGGGCACTAATGCACTGTCTGACAACCTGAGCCCGGACCTCGTGACCAACACCCAGACAGCTGACCGCACACTGAGCACATCAGAAACGCCATGGCCTTAGGTCATCATCTCTGCCCTACCTCAGTTTTCAGGCTTCAGAACCTAGACCTTATCTCCAATCACTGCCCAGGTGTGACTGTGATGCAGAAATCAGAACTCTTCCTTACCCATGGCAAGAAACCTTGTGGTTGGCATGTTGTCCAACGTTCAGTGTAGGAGAAAAGAGCATTCACCCTGAGGCCCCGCCCATTCTTGAGTGGGATGGGGGCATAAACACGCATTGTGTTCCTCAGCGTGAGTCCTGTCCTCTAGTACATCCTATCAGTGGCTAGACCATTAGATGTCATAATGGGCTTGACATGTCCCTAGGCCCCAATTTTTAACCAGATTTCTGGTTGTACAGGCACAACTCCCCAGGGCTCGACTCTGGAATCCCTCATTTGGTGGGACACCTAAGGTTGAAAAACAGAACAAAACAAACCAACAACAACAGAACAACGGACTTCTTCCATCCCACAGAGTGACCCCAAACTCTTGGACGGGGCCAAACCCCCAGAGAGTAAGACTCGTTCATTTCCCATGAACTCACCCGGATATTTCACGACCATGAGTGACACGAAATCCAGAGACAAAATCTTGAGCAAGAGCCTCACACTCGCCCTTTTTTCATATCCCGAAGAGTTCTCCTCATGTTCTGTAGGTCAGTCCTGCTATACCTATGACCCGAAACATAAGCCAAATTTATGTTTTCAGACAAATGTCCAAACAGCCCTGGCCTACACACCCTACAGGCTCAGGCCCCTGGAACCAAACCTGACGACTGAGCTTGCCCTCTCCAAGGGAATAGTATGTGCCCATTCAAATGGCCACAACCCTACTAAGAGGATCAACCTCCAAAGTCCCTGAGGCCATCCCAATATGTGTGGCTTCCCAGGACAAACAGGGGCAATCTGGGCCCATCTGAGCACCTACCGGCACTCAGACCCGTAGACTGATGTCCCCAGGGGTAAAAAGGTACGAACAGGCCCCTAGGCACCTATCGGATCCATTGCTTTGGTTTCCAGGCATCTCTCCTCAGAGGCCTGGATTTCAATAACAACATATGGCTATTTCATGACTCACCCATCAGAACAAATCTCATCTACACATGGGAAACTTGCACGATGGAGCTGTGTGAAAGCCTCTCTTTACGAGAACCCTTCAGGGCCCCAGTGCCACCGATTCATTCCAAGGTCTCCATAGACACATTATCATATTAGGACACATACACGGGAGAGTCCATTTCAACTCAGCCTCCTCAGTTGCTCTCCCAGATCCAGCAGATCTAGCCTGTTTGTTGCTTGCAGACAATTGGAATGCTTGGTGGCCTACCAAGCCATCCATCCTTAGAACCCTGCTCAGAAACGTTGTCCTGGAGCCAACCAACAGGTCTCAATTGTCCTGCAGAAGAATCTTTGCAGTTGGGAGATTCTCACAACTCCCATCTTGGGAAAACCCAATGGCCTCGTGATCCACCCCCCTTTCAAGAGGGGGCCATCAGGGACAGAATGTCCAACCTGAGCGATCGTCTGATCCTCGCCCTGACTTCAGATGCACGAGTTCTAGATTCAGGTCTGTAGATTATGCCTGCCATATCCTCACCCAGAAACCTAGGCCTAGCTCCGGTTTTCAGACTTCCGTCCTCAGAATACTGGCCCACAAGCCCTCTAATTTGGCAATCCAGAACTACAATGCAGCACTCTGCCTGCCCTCCAGAAGCAAAGCATTGCACTCTGGGTCTACACAGACCCCAAATGAGGATCAACCTGCACGCCATTCGGCTGTACACCAAATATATAGGCTGACCTGGGCACTTGTGCCCTTTCTGTCACAGCCTGATCCTGGACCTCCTGGCCCCACCCAGACAGCTGGCCGCACACTGAGCACATCGGACCCACCATTGCCTTAGTTCGTCATCTCTTCTGAACCTCGGTTTTCAGGCTTCAGAACGTAGACCATATCTCCAATCACGGCCCGGGTTTGATAATGATGCAGAAATAAGAACTCTTTCCCCATGGCAAGAAACCTTGTGTTTGGCATGTTGTCCAAGGTTCAGTATAGTTGAAACCTGTGTGGCCCATGAGGCCCTGCCCATTATGCGGCCACATTGGTGACAAACACACATTGTGACCCTCACCCTGAGCCCAGTCCTCAGGTAAGGCCTCTTAGTGGCTGGATGGAGAGACAGCATATTGGGCTTGCCAGGCCCCTAGGCCCCAATTTTTAACCATAGTTTGGGTTGTCACTTCACTCTTCAACAGCGCTCTGCTTTGGAATTCATCTTTTGGTGGGACACCTGAGGTAACAAACATGAAAGAAGTCCTCCCACCCCACAGATTGACGAAAAACAATTGGGATCGGGCCAAGTCCACAGAGAGCAAGATTCGTCCATGGCCCATGAGGCCTCCCCAATATTCCACGGCCATCGCTGATAAAAAATCCAGAGACAAAAGCCTCATCACACCCCTAGACTCGCTCATTCTTCATATCCTGAAGAGTTCTTCAGATAAGAACCTACACGGCACTCGAATGCACCCAAAATATATAGTCTAACCTGGGCACTAATGCACTGTCTGACAACCTGAGCCCGGTCCTCGTGAACAACACCCAGAAAGCTGACCGAACACTGAGCACATCAGACCCGCCATGGCCTTAGGTCACCATCTCTTCGCTACCTCAGTTTTCAGGCTTCAGAACCTAGACCTTATCTCCAATCACTGCCCAGGTGTGACTGTGATGCAGAATCAGAACTCTTCCTTACCCATGGCAAGAAAACTTGTGGTTGGCATGTAGTCCAAAGTTCACTGTAGAAGAATCCAGCATTCACCCTGAGGCCCCGCCCATTCTTGAGTGCGACGAGGGCATAAACACGCATTGTGACCCTCAGCGTGAGTCCTGTCCTCTAGTACATCCTCTCAGTGGCTGGACCATTAGATGTCATAATGGGCTTGACATGTCTCTAGGCCCCAATTTTTAACCAGATTTCTGGTTGTCCAGTCGCCCCTCCCCAGGGCTCTACTCTGGAATCCCTCATTTGGTGGGACACCTGAGGTTGAAAAACAAAACAAAACGAATAAACAAGAACAGAACAACGGACTTCTTCCATCCCACAGAATGACCCCAAACTCTTTGGACGGGGTCAAAACCCCAGAGAGTAACACTCGTACATTTCCCATGAAGTCACCCGGAAATTTCACGACCATGAGTGACACGATATCCAGAGACAAATACTTGAGCAAGAGCCGCACCCTCGCCCTTTTTTCAAATCCCGAATTGTTCTCCTCATGGTCTGTAGATCAGTCCTGCCATACCTATGACCCGAAACATAAGCCGAGTTTGTGTTTTCAGACAACTGTCCAAACAGGCCTGGCCTACACACCCTACAGGCTCAGGGCCCTGGAGCCAAATCTGACGACTGTGCTTGCCCTCTCCAAGGGAATTGTATGTGCCACTTCCAATGGCCACAACCCTACTAAGAGTATAAACCTCCAAAGTCCCTGAGGCTATCCCAATATTTGTGGCTTCCCAGGCCATACAGGGGCAATCTGGGCCCATCTGAGCACCTACCGGCACTCAGACCCGAAGACTGATGTCCCCAGACGTAATAAGGAATGAAGAGGCCCCTAGGCAACTATCGGATCCAATGCTTTGGTTTCCAGGCATCTCTCCTCAGAGGCCTGCATTTCAATAACAGCATATGGCTGTTTCTTGACTCACACATCAGAACAAATCTCATATACACATGGGAAACTTGCACGATGGAGCTATATGAAAGCCTCTCTTTAGGGGAACCCTTCAGGGCCCCAGTGCCACCGCTTCATTCCAAGGTCTCCATAGACACAAAATGATATTAGGAAACATCCACGAGAGAGTCCATTTCTACTCAGCCTCCTCGGTTGCTCCCCCAGATCCAGCAGATCTAACCTGTCTTGTTGCTTGGGGACAATTGGAATGCGAGTTCGGCTACCAAGCCATCCATCCTTAGGACCCTGCTCGGAATCGTTGTCCTGGAGCCAACCAACAGGTCTCAATTCTCCTGCAGAAGAATCTTTGCAGTTGGGAGCTTCTCACAACTCCCATCTTGGGAAAACCCCCATGGCCTCCTGATCCACACCCCCTTCAAGAAGGGGCCATCAGGGATAGAATGTCCAACCTGAGCGATTGTCAGATCCTCGACCTGACTTCAGATGCAAGTTGTCCAACGTTAGGTGTAGGAGAAACCAGCTTTCACCCTGAGGCCCCGCCTATTCTTGAGTGCGACGAGGGCATAAACACGCATTGTGAACCTCAGCGTGAGTCCTGTCCTCTAACGTCCTCTCAGTGCAGGACCATTAGTGTCATAATGGGCTTGACATGTCCCTAGGCCCCAATTTTTAACCAGATTTCTGGTTGTCCATTCACAACTACCCAGGGCTCTACTCTGGAATCCCTCACTTGGTGGGACACCTGAGGTTGAAAAACAAAACAAAACAAATCAACAACAACAAAAAAAACGGACTTCTACCATCCCACAGAGTGTCCCCAAACTCCTTGGACGGTGACAAACTCCCAGAGAGTAAGACTCGTACATTTCCCATGAAGTCACCCGGAAATTACACGACGTGAGTGACACAATATCTAGAGACAAAAACGTGAGAAAGAGCCTAACACTGGCCCATTTTTCATATCCCAAAGTGTTCTCCTCATGGTCTGTAGATCAGTCCTGCCATACCTATGACCTGAAACATAAGCCGAGTTTGTGTTTTCAGACAACTGTCCCAACAGCTCTGGCCTACACACCCTACAGGCTCAGGCCCCGGAGGCCAAACCTGAAGACTGTGCTTGCCCTCTCCAAGGGAATTGTATGTGCCCATTCCAATGGCCACAACCCTACTAAGAGGATAAAACTCCAAATTCCTGAGGCCATCCCAATAGTTTTGACTTCCCAGGCAAAGAGGGGCAATCTGAGCCCATCTGAGCACCTACCTGCACTCAGACCCGTAGATTGATATCCCCAGATGTAATAAGGAACGATCAGGCCCTTAGGCCCCATTCGGATCCTTTGTTTTGGTTTCGAGGCATTTCTCCTCAAAGGCCTGGATTTCAATAACAGCATATGGCTGTTTCTTGACTCACCATCAGAACAAATCTCATCTACACATGGGAAACTTGCACGATGGAGCTGTGTGAAAGCCTCTCTTTAGGGCAAACCTTCATAGCCCCAGTGCCACCGCTTCATTGCAAGGTCTCCCTAGACACAAAATCTTATTAGGTCACAACCACGGGAATGTCCACTTCAACTCAGCCTCCTCGGTTGCTCCCCCAGATCCAGCAGATCTGACCTGTCTTGTTGCTTGGAGACAATTGGAATGCAGGGTGGGCTACCCAGCCATCCATCCTTAGAACCCTGCTCGGAATCGTTGTCCTGGAGGCAACCAACAGGGCTCAATTGTTGCAGAAGTATCTTTGCAGTTGGGAACTTCTCACAACTCCCATCGTGGGAAAAGACCCATGGCCTCGTGATCCACTCCCCCCTTCAAAAAGGGGCCATCAGGTACAGAATGTCCAACCTGAGAGATCGTCTGATCCTCGCCCTCACTTCAGATGCACGAGATCTTGATTCAGGTCTGTAGATTGTGCCTGCCATATCCTTACCCAGAAACCTAGGCCTAGCGTGGGTTCTCAGACTTCCGTTCTCAGACTACTGTCCCACAAGCCCTCCAGTTTGGCAATCCAGAACTACAATGCAGCGCTCTGCCTGCCCTCCAGAAGAAAGACATTGCCCTCTGGGGCTACCCAGAAAACCTAAATGAGGATCAACCTGCACGCCATTCGGCTGTACCACAAATATATAGGCTGACATGGGCACTAAAGCCCTTTCTGGCATACCCTGAGCCTGGACCTCCAGGCCCCACCGAGACAGCTGGCCGCACACTGAGCACATTGGACCCGTCATGGCCTTAGGTCGTCATCTCTTCTCAACCTCGGTTTTGAGGCTTCAGTACCTAGACCTTATCTCCAATCATGGCCGGGTTGAAAATGATGCAGAAATCAGAACTCTTTCCCCATGGCAAGAAACCTTGTGGTTGACATGTTGTCCAAGGTACAGTGAAGTTGAAATCCGTGTGGCCCATGAGGCACCGTCCATACTTGCGGGCCACATTGGTCACAAACACACATTGTGACCCTCAGCCAGAGCCCAGTCCTCAGGTAAGGCCTCTCAGTGGCTGGATAGAGAGACAGCATATTGGGCTTGCCATGCCCCTAGGCCCCAATTTTTTACCGTAGTTCGGGTTGTCCCTTCACTCTTCCCAAGGCTCTGCTTTGGAATTCCTCTTTAGGTGGGGACCTGAGTTAACAAACCTGAAAGGAGTCCTCCCATCCCACAGATTGACGAAAAACAATTGGGATCGGGCCAAATCCACAGAGAGCAAGATTCGTCCATGGCCCCTGAGGCCTCCCCAACATTCCACGGCCATCCCTGATACAAAATCCAGAGACAAAAGCCTGAGCATGCGCCTCAGACTCACTCATTCTCATATCCTGAAGAGTTCTTCAGATCAGAACCTACACGGCACTCGAATGCACCCAAAATATATGGTCTAACCTGGGCACTAATGCACTGTCTGACAACCTGAGCCCGGACCTCGTGACCAACACCCAGACACCTGGCAGCACACTGAGCACATCAGACCCGCCATGGCCTTAGCTCATCATCTCTTCCCTACCTCAGGTTTCAGGATTCAGAACCTAGATATTATCTCTAATCATTGCCCATGGGTGACTTGATGCAGAAATCAGAACTCTTCCTTACCCATGGCAAGAAACCTTGTGGTTGGCATGTTGTCCAACGTTCAGTATAGGAGAAACTAGCATTCACCCTGAGGCCCCGCCCCTTCTTGAGAGCGACGAGGGCATAAACACGCATTGTCACCCTCAGCGTGAGTCCTGTCCTCTAGTACGTCCTCACAGTGGCTGGACCATTAGATGTCATAATCGGCTTAACATGTCCCTAGGCCCCAATCTTTAACCAGATTTCTGGTTGTCCAGTCGCCACTCCCCAGGGCTCTCCTCTGGGATCCCGCATTTGGTGGGACACCTGAGGTTGAAAAACAAAACAAAACAAATCAACAACAACAGAACAACGGACTTCTTCCATCCCACAGAATGACCCCAAACTCTTTGGACGTTGCCAAACACCCAGAGAGTAAGACTCGTCCATTTCCCTTGAAGTCGCCCGCAAATTTCACGACTATGAGTGACACGAAATCCATAGACAAAAACTGAGCAAGAGCCTCACACTCGCCCTTTTGTCATATCCCGAAGAGTTCTCCTCATGGTCTGTAGATCATTCCTGCCATACCTATGACCCGAAACATTAGCGGAGTTTGTGTTTTCAGACAAGTGTCCAAACAGCCCTGGCCTACACACCCTACAGGCTCAGGCCCCTGGAGCCAAACCAGACGACATTGGCTTGCCCTCTATCAGGGAATTGTATGTGCCCATTCCAAAGGACACAACCCTACTAATAGGATAAACTTCCAAAATCCCTGAGGCCATCCCAATATTTGTGGCTTCCCAGGACAAACAGGGGCAATCTGGGCACATCTGAGCACCTACCAGCACTCAGACCCCTTGACTGATGTCCCCAGAGGTAAAAAGGTACGAACAGGCCCCTGGGCACCTATCGGATCCATTGCTTTGGTTTCGAGGCATCTCTCCTCAGAGGCCTGGATTTCAATAACAGCATATGGCTGTTTCTTGACTCACCCATGAGAACAAATCTCATCTACACATAGGAAACTTGCACGATGGAGTTGTGTGAAAGCCTCTCTTTAGGAGAACCCTTCAGGGCCCCAGTGCCACCGCTTCATTCCAAGGTCTCCATAGACACAAAATCATATTAGGACACATCCACTGGAGAGTCCATCTCAACTCAGCCTCCTCGATTGGTGCCCCACATCCAGCAGATGTAACCTGTCTTGTTGCTTGTAGACAATTGGAAAGTGAGGTGGTCTACCCAGCCATCCATCCTTAGAACCCTGCTCGGAATCGTTGTCCTGGAGCCAACCAACATGTCTCAATTGTTGCAGAAGAATCTTTGCAGTTAGGAGCTTCTCACAACTCCCATCGTGGGAAAACCCCCATTACCTCGTGATCCACTCCCACCTTCAAAAAGGGGCCATCAGGGGCAGAATGTCCAACCTGAGAGGTCGTCTGATCCTCGCCCTGACTTCAGATGCACGAGACCTCGATTCAGGTCTGTAGATTGTGCCTGCCATATCCTCACCCAGAAACCTAGGCCTAGCTTGGCTTCTCAGACTTCCGTCCTCAGACTACTTGCCCACAAACCCTCCAGTTTGGCAATCCAGAAATACAATGCAGCACTCTGCCTGCCCTCCAGAAGAAAAACATTGCCCTCTGGGGCTACCCAGAAACCCCAAATGAGGATCAACGGGGCACGCCATTCGGCTGTACCCCAAATATATAGGCTGACCTGGGCACTAATGCCCTTTCTGACACAGCCTGATCCTGGACCTCCTGGCCCCACCCAGACAGCTGGCCGCACACTGAGCACATCGGACCCCTCATGGCCTTAGGTCGTCCTCTCTTCTCAACCTCGGTTTTCAGGCTTCAGAACCTAGACCTTATCTCCAATCACGGCCTGGGTTTGAAAATGATGCAGAAATCAGAACTCTTTCCCCATGGCACGAAACCTTGTGGTTGGCATGTAGTCCAAGGTTCAGTGTAGTTGAAACCAGCATGGCCCATGAGGCCCCGCCCATGCTTGCGGGCCACATTGGTCACAAACACACATTGTGACCCTCAGCCTGAGCCCAGTCCTCAGGTAAGGCCTCTCAGTGGCTGGATGGAGAGACAGCATATTGGGCTTGGCATGCCCCTAGGCCCCAATTTTTTACCGTAGTTCGGGTTGTGTCTTCACTCTTCCCCAGGGCTCTGCTTTGGAATTCCTCTTTTGGGGGGACACCTGAGGTAACAAACCTGAAAGGAGTCCTCCCATCCCACAGATTGACGAAAAACAATTGGGATCGGGCCAAATCCACAGAGAGCAAGATTCGTCCATGGCCCATGAGGCCTCCCCAACATTCCACGGCATCGCTGATACAAAATCCAGAGACAAAAGCCTGAGCACGCGCCTCACTCTCGCTCATTCTTCATATCCTGAAGAGTTCTTCAGATAAGAACCTACACGGCACTCGAATGCACCCAAAATATATAGTCTAACCTGGGCACTAATGCACTGTCTGACAACCTGAGCCCGGACCTCGTGACCAACACCCAGACAGATGACCCCACACTGAGCACATCAGACCCGCCATAGCCTTAGGTCATCATCTCTTCCCTACCTCAGTTTTCAGGCTTCAGAACCTAGACCTTATCTCCAATCACTGCCCAGTGGTGACTGTGATACAGAATCAGAACTCTTCCTTACCCATGGCAAGAAACCTTGTGGTTGGCATGTTGTCAACGTTCAGTGTTGGAGAAACCTGCATTTACCCTGAGGCCCCGTTCATTCTTGAGAGCGTCGAGAGCACAAACACGCATTGTGACCCTCAGCGTGAGTCCTGTCCTCTAGTACGTCCTCAAGTGGCTGGACCATTAGATGTCATAATGGGCTTAACATGTCCCTAGGCCCCAAATTTAACCAGATTTCTGTTTGTCCAGTCGCCCCTCCCCAGGGCTCTCCTCTGGGATCCCCCATTTGGTGGGACACCTGAGGTTGAAAAACAAAACAAAACAAATCAACAACAACAGAACAACGGACTTCTTCCATCCCACAGAATGACCCCAAACTCTTTGGACGTGGCCAAACCCCCAGAGAGTAAGACTCGTCCATTTCCCATGAAGTCACCCGGAAATTTCACGACTATGAGTGACACGATATCCAGAGACAAAAACTGAGCAAGGGCCTCACAATCGCCCTTTTTTCATATCCCGAAGAGTTCTCCTCATGGTCTGTAGATCAGTCCTGCCATACCTATGACCCGAAACATAAGCCGAGTTTGTGTTTTCAGACAAGTGTCCAAACAGCCCTGGCCTACACACCCTACAGGCTCAGGCCCCTGGAGCCAAACCTGACGACTTTGGCTTGCCCTCTCCTAGGGAATTGTATGTGCCCATTCCAAAGGCCACAACCCTACTAATAGGATAAACTTCCAAAATCCCTGAGGCTATCCCAATATTTGTGGCTTCCTTGGACAATCAGGGGCAATCTGGTCCCATCTGAGCACCTACCAGCACTCAGACCCGTAGACTGATATTCACAGAAGTAAAAAGGAACAAACAGGCCCCTAGTTACATACCGGATCCATTGCTTTGGTTTCCAGGCATCTCTCATCTGAGGCCTGGATTTCAATAAGAGCATATGGCTGTTTCTTGACTCACCCATCAGAACAAATCTCATCTACACATGGGAAACTTGCACGATGGAGCTGTGTGAAAGCTTCTATTTAGGAGAACCCTTCAGGGCCCCAGTGCCACCGCTTCATTCCAAGGTCTCCATAGACACAAAATCATAAGGTCACATCCACGGTAGAGTCCTTTTCAACTCAGCCTCCTCGGTTGCTCCCCCAGATCCAGCAGATCTAACCTGTCTTGTTGCTTGGAGACAATTGGAATGCGAGTTGGGCTACCCAGCCATCCATCCTTAGAACCCTGCTCGGAATCGTTGTCCTGGAGACAACCAACAGGTCTCCATTGTCCTGCAGAAGAATTTTTGCAGTTGGGAGCTTCTCCCAAATCTCATCGTGGGAAAACCGCCAAGGCCTCGTGATCCACCCACCCCCCCTTCAAGAAGGGGCCATAAGGGACAGAATGTCCAACATGCGCGATCGTCTGATCCAGCCCTGACTTCAGATGCACGAGATCTCGATTCAGGTCTGTAGATTGTGCCTGCCATATCCTCACCCAGAAACCTAGGCCTAGCTTGGGTTCTCAGACTTCCATCCTCAGACTACTGGCCTACAAGCCGTCCAGTTTGGCAATCCAGAGCTAATAATGCATCACTCTGCCTGCCCTCCAAAGAAAAACATTGCCCTCTGGGGCGCCCAGAAACCCCAAATATGGATCAACCTGCACGCCATTCGGCTGTACCCCAAATATATAGGCTCACCTGGGCACTAAAGCCCTTTCTGACACAGCCTGAGCCTGGACCTCCAGGCCCCACCCAGACAGCTGGCCGCAGACCGAGCACATCGGACCCGATATTGCCTTAGTTCGTCATCTCTTCTCAACCTCGGTTTTAAGGCTTCAGAACCTGGAACTTATCTCCATTCACGGCCCGGGTTTGGAAATGATGCACAAATTAGAACACTTTCCCCATGGAAAGAAACCTTGTGGTTGACATGTTGTCCAAGGTTCAGTGTAGTTGAAACCCGTGTGGCCCATGAGGCCCCGTCCATGCTTGCGGGCCACATTGGTCACAAACACACATTGTGACCCTCAGCCTGAGCCCAACCTCAGGTAAGGCCTCTCAGTGGCTGGATGGAGAGACAGCATATTGGGTTTGCTATGCCCCAGGCCCCAATTTTTTACCGTAGTTCGGGTTCTGTCTTCACTCTTCCCCAGGGCTCTGCTTTGGAATTCCTCTTTTGGGGGGACACCTGAGGTAACAAACCTGAAAGGAGTCCTCCCATCCCACAGATTGACGAAAAACAATTGGGATCGGGCCAAATCCACAGAGAGCAAGATTCGTCCATGGCCCATGAGGCCTCCCCAACATTCCACGGCCATCGCTGATATAAAATCCAGAGACAAAAGCCTGAGCACACGCCTCAGACTCGCTCATTCTTCATATCCTGAAGAGTTCTTCAGATAAGAACCTACACGGCACTCGAATGCATCCAAATTATATAGTCTAACCCGGGCACTAATGCACTGTCTGACAACCTGAGCCCGGACCTCGTGACCAACACCCAGACAGCTGACCGCACACTAAGCTCATCAGACCCGCCATGGCCTTAGGTCATCATCTCTTCCCTACCTCAGTTTTCAGGCTTCAGAACCTAGACCTTATCTCCAATCACAGCCCGGGTTTGAAAATAATGAAGAAATCAGAACTCTTTCCCCATGGCAAGAAACCTTGTGGTTGGCATGTACTCCAAGTTTCAAGTACTTCAAACCAGTGTGGACCAAGTGGCCCCGCCCATGCTTGGTGGCCACATTGGTCACAAACACACATTGTGACCCTCAGCCTGAGCCCAGTCCTCGGGTAAGGCCTCTCAGTGGCTGGATGGAGAGACAGCATATTGGGCTTGCCATGCCCCTAGGCCCCAATTTTTAACCATAGTTCGGGTGTCCCTTCAATATTCCCCAGGTCTCTGGTTTGGAATTCCTCTTTTGGTGCGACCCCTGAGGTAACAAACATGAAAGGAGACATCCCATCCCACAGATTGACGTAAAACAATTGGGATCGGGCCAAATCCACAGAGATAAGATTCGTCGATGGCCCATGCGGCCTCCCCAACATTCCACGGCCATCGCTGATACAAAATCCAGAGACAAAAGCCTGAGCACGCGCCTCAGAATCGCTCATTCTTCATACCCTGAAGAGTTCTTCAGATAAGAACCTACATGGCACTCGAATGCACCCAAAATATATAGTCTAACCTGGGCACTAATGCACTGTCTGACTACCTGAGCCCGGACCTCGTGACCAACACTCAGACAGCTGACCGCACACTGAGCACATCAGACCTACCATGGCCTTAGGTCATCATCTCTTCCCTACCTCAGTTTTCAGGCTTCAGAACCAAGACCTTATCTCCAATCACTGCCCAGGGGTGACTGTGATGTAGAAATCAGAACTCTTCCTTACCCATGGCAAGAAACCTTGTGGTTGGCATGTTGTCCAACGTTCAGTGTAGGAGAAACCAGCATTCACCCTGAGGCCCCACCCATTCTTGAGTGCGAAGAGGGCATAAACACGCATTGTGACCCTCAGTGTGAGTCCTGTCCTCTAGTAAGTCCTCTCAGTGGTTGGACCATTAGATGTCATAATGGGCTTGACATGTCCCTAGGCCCCAATTTTTAACCAGATTTCTGGTTGTCCAGTCGCCCCTCCCCAGGGCTCTACTCTGGAATCCCTCATTTGGTGGGACACCTGAGGTTGAAAAACAAAACAAAACAAATCAACAACAACAGAACATCGGACTTCTTCCATCCCACAGAATGACCCCAAATCTTCGGACGGGGCCAAACCCCCAGAGAGTAAGACTCGTCCATTTCCCATGAAGTCACCCGGAAATTTCATGACCATGAATGGCATGATATCCAGAGATAAATACTTGAGCAAAAGCCTCACACTCGCCCTTTTTTCATATCCCGAAGAGTTCTCCTCATGGTCTGTAGATCAGTCCTGCCATACCTATGACCCGAAACATAAGCCGAGTTTGTGTTTTCAGACAACTGTCCAAACAGCCCTGACCTACACACCCTACAGGCTCAGGACCCTGGTGCCCAAGCTGACGACTCTGCTTACCCTCTCCAAGGGAATTGTGTGTGCCCATTCCAACGGCCAAAACCCTACTAATAGGATAAACCTCCAAAGTCCCTGAGACCATCCCAATATTTGTGGATTCCCATGACAAACACGGGAATCTGGGCCCATCTGAGCACCTACTTGCACTCAGACCCGTAGACTGATGTCCCCAGAGGTAAAAAGGAACGAAGAGGCCCCTAGGAAACTATCGAATCCATTGCTTTGGTTTCCAGGCATCGCTCCTCAGAGGCCTGGGTTTCAATAACAGCATATGGCTGTTTCTTGACTCACCCATCAGAACAAATCTCATCTGCACATGGGAAACTTGCATGATGGAGCTGTGTGAAAGCCTCTCTTTACGAGAACCCTTCAGTGCCCCAGTGCCACCGCTTCATTCCAAGATCTCCATAGACATAAAATCATATTAGGACACATCCACCGGAGTGTCCATTTCAACTCAGCCTCCTCGGTTGCTCCCCCAGGTCCAGCACATCTAACCTGTCTTGTTTCTTGGACAAAATTGGTATACCCAGCCATCCATCCTTAGAACCCTGCTTGAAAATGTGGCCCTGTGCCAACCAACAGGTCTCAATTGTCCTGTAGAAGAATCTTTGCAGTTGGGAGTTCACACAACTCCCATCGTGGGAAAACCCCCATGGCCTCGTGATCCACCACCCCTTCAAGAAGGGGCCATCAGGGTCAGAATGTCCAACCTGAGCGATCGTCTGATCGTCGCCTTGTCTTCAGATGCACAAGATCTCGATTCAGGTCTCACCCAGAAACCTAGGCCTAGCTTGGGTTCTCAGACATCCGTCCTCAGACTATTGGCCCAGAAGCCCTCCAGTTTGGCAATCCAGAACTAAAATGCAGCACTCTGCCTGCCCTCCAGAAGAAAAAAATTGCAGTCTGGTGCTACCCAGTAACCCCAAATGAGGATCAACCTGCACGCCATTCGCCTGTACCACAAATATATAGGCTGAACTGGGCACTAATGCCCTTTCTGACACAGCCTGAGTCTGGACCTCCTGGCCCCAACCAGACAGCTGGCCGCACACTGCGCACATCAGACCCGCCATGGCCTTAGGTCGTCGTCTCTTCTCAATCTCGGTTTTCAGGCTACAGAACCAAGACCTTATCTCCAATCACGGCCCGGGTTTGAAAATGATGCAGAAATCAGAACTCTTTCCCCATGTCAAGAAACCTTGTTGTGGCATGTTGTCCAAGTTTCAGTGAACTTGAAACCAGTGTGGCCCATGAGGCCCCGCCCATGCTTGCGGGCCACATTGGTCACAAACACACATTGTGACCCTCAGCCTGAGCCCAGTCCTCAGGTAAGGCCTCTCAGTGGCTGGATGGAGAGACAGCATATTGGGCTTGCCATGCCCCTAGGCCCCAATTTTTAACCATAGTTCGGGTTGTCCCTTCAGTCTTCCCCAGGGCTCTGCATTGGATTCCTCTTTTGGTGGGACACCTGAGGTAACAAACCTGAAAGGAGTCCTCCCATCCCACAGATTGACGAAAAACAATTGGGATCGGGCCAAATCCACAGAGAGCACGATTCCACCATGGCCCATGAGGCCTCCCAACATTCCACGGCCATCGCTGATACAAAATCCAGAGACAAAAGCCTGAGCACGTGCCTCAAATCGCGCATTTTTCATATCCTGAAGAGTTCTTCAGATAAGAACCTACACGGCACTCGAATGCACCCAAAATATATAGTCTAACCTGGGCACTAATGCACTGTCTGACAACCTGAGCCCGGACCTCGTGACCAACACCAAGACAGCTGACCGCACACTGAGCGCATCAGACCCGCCATGGCCTTAGGGCATCATCTCTTCCCTACCTCAGTTTTCAGGCTTCTGAACCTAGAACTTATCTCCAATTACTGCCCAGGGGTGACTGTGATGCAGAAATCAGAACTCTTCCTTACCCATGGCAAGAAACCTTGTGGTTGCTATGTTGTCCAACATTAGTGTAGGAGAAACAGGCATTCACCCTGAGGCCCCGCCCATTCTTGAGTGCGACGAGGGCATAAACACGCATTGTGAACCTCAGCGTGAGTCCTGTCCTCTAGTACGTCCTCTCAGTGGCTGGACCATTAGATGTCATAATGGGCTTGACATGTCCCTAGGCCCCAATTTTGAACCAGATTTATGGTTGTCCAGTCGCCCCTACCCAGGGCTCTACTCTGGAATCCCTCATTTGGTGGTACACCTGAGTTTGAAAAACAAAACAAAACAAATCAACAGCAACAAAACAACGGACTTCTTCCGTCCCTCAGAATGACCCCAAAATCTTTAGACGGGGCCAAACCCCCAGAGAGTAAGACTCGTCCATTTCCCATGAAGTCACCCGGAAATTTCACGACCATGAGTGACACGATATCCAGAGACAAAAACTTGAGAAAGAGCCTCACACTCGCCCTTTTTTCATATCCCGAAGAGTTCTCCTCATGGTCTGTAGATCAGTCCTGCCATACCTATGACCTGAAACATAAGCCGAGTTTGTGTTTTCAGACAACTGTCCAAACAGCCCTGACCTACACACCCTACAGGCTCAGGACCCTGGTGCCCAAGCTGACGACTCTGCTTACCCTCTCCAAGGGAATTGTGTGTGCCCATTCCAACGGCCAAAACCCTACTAATAGGATAAACCTCCAAAGTCCCTGAGACCATCCCAATATTTGTGGATTCCCATGACAAACACGGGAATCTGGGCCCATCTGAGCACCTACTTGCACTCAGACCCGTAGACTGATGTCCCCAGAGGTAAAAAGGAACGAAGAGGCCCCTAGGAAACTATCGAATCCATTGCTTTGGTTTCCAGGCATCGCTCCTCAGAGGCCTGGGTTTCAATAACAGCATATGGCTGTTTCTTGACTCACCCATCAGAACAAATCTCATCTGCACATGGGAAACTTGCATGATGGAGCTGTGTGAAAGCCTCTCTTTACGAGAACCCTTCAGTGCCCCAGTGCCACCGCTTCATTCCAAGATCTCCATAGACATAAAATCATATTAGGACACATCCACCGGAGTGTCCATTTCAACTCAGCCTCCTCGGTTGCTCACCCAGGTCCAGCACATCTAACTTGTCTTGTTTCTTGGACTCAATTGGAATGCGAGGTGGGCTACCCAGCCATCCATCCTTAGAACCCTGCTTGGAAATGTGGTCCTTGTGCCAACCAACAGGTCTCAATTGTCCTGCAGAAGAATCTTTGCAGTTGGGAGTTCACACAATTCCCATCGTGGGAAAACCCCCATGGCCTCGTGATCCACCACCCCTTCAAGAAGGGGCCATCAGTGTCAGAATGTCCAACCTGAGCGATCGTCTGATCCTCGCCCTGTCTTCAGATGCACAAGATCTCGATTCAGGTCTCACCCAGAAACCTAGGCCTAACTTGGGTTCTAAGACTTCCGTCCTCAGACTATTGGCCCAGAACCCTCCAGTTTGTCAATCCAGAACTAAAATGCAGCACTCTGCCTGCCCTCCAGAAGAAAAACATTGCACTCTGGGGCTTCCCAGAAACCACAAATGAGGATCAACCTGCACGCCATTCGGCTGTACCCCAAATATATAGGCTGAACTGGGCACTAATGCCCTTTCTGACACAGCCTGAGTCTGGACCACCTGGCCCCAACCAGACAGCTGGCCGCACACTGCGCACATCGGACCCGCCATGGCCTTAGGTCGTCATCTCTTCTCAATCTCGGTTTTCAGGCTTCAGAACCTAGACCTTATCTCCAATCACGGCCCGGGTTTGAAAATGATGCAGAAATCAGAACTCTTTCCCTATGTCAAGAAACCTTGTGGTTGGCATGTTGTCCAAGTTTCAGTGAACTTGAAACCAGTGTGGATATGAGTCCCCGCCCATGCTTGCGGGCCACATTGTTCAGAAACACACATTGTGACCCTCAGACTGAGCCCAGTCCTCAGGTAAGGCCTCTCAGTGGCTGGATGAAGAGACAGCATATTGGCCTTGCCATGCCCCTAGGCCCCAATTTTTAACCATAGTTCGGGTTGTCCTTTCACTCTTCCCCAGGGCTCTGCTTTGGAATTCCTCTTATGGGGGGACACCTGAGGTAACAAACCTGAAAGGAGACGTCCCATCCCACAGATTGACGAAAAACAACTGGGATCGGACCAAATCCACAGAGAGCAAGACTCGTCCATGGCCCATGTGGCCTCCCCAACATTCCACGGCCATCGCTGATAAAAAATCCAGAGACAAAAGCCTGAGCACACGCCTCAAATAACTCATTCTTCATATCCTGAAGACTTCTTCAGATAAGAACCTACACGGCACTCGAATGCACCCAAAATATATAGTCTAACCTGGGCACTAATGCACTGTCTGACAACCTGTGCCCGGACCTCGTGACCAACACCCAGACAGCTGACCGCACACTGAGCGCATCAGACCCTCCATGGCCTTAGGACATCATCTCTTCCCTACCTCAGTTTTCAGGCTTTTGAACCTAGACCTTATCTCCAATTACTGCCCAGGGGTGACTGTGATGCAGAAATCAGAACTCTTCCTTACCCATGGCAAGAAACCTTGTGGTTGGCATGTTGTCCAACATTCAGTGTAGGAGAAACAGGCATTCACACTGAGGCCCCGCCCATTCTTGATGGCGACGAGGGCATAAACATGCATTGTGACCCTCAGCGTGAGTCCTGTCCTCTAGTACGTCCTCTCAGTGGCTGGACCATTAGATGTCATAATGGGCTTGACATGTCCCTAGGCCCCAAATTTTAACCAGATTTCTAGTTGTCCAGTCGCGCCTCCCCAGGGCTCTACTCTGGCATCCCTCATTTGGTGGGACACCTTAGGTTGAAAAACAAAACAAAACAAATCAAGAGCAACAGAACAACGGACTTCTTCTATCCCAGAGAATGACCCCAAACTCTTTGTACGGGGCCAAACCCCCAGAGAGTAAGACTCGTCCATTTCCCATGAAGTCACCCGGAAATTTCACGACCCTGAGTGACACGATATCCAGCGACAAAAACTTGAGCAAGAGCCTCACACTCGCCCTTTTTTCATATCCCGAAGAGTTCTCCTCATGGTCTGTAGATCAGTCCTGCCATACCTATGACCCGAATCATAAGCCGAGTTGGTGTTTTCAGACAACTGTCCAAACAGCCCTGGCCTACGCACCCTACAGCTTCAGGCGCCTGGAGCCAAACCTGACGACTGTGCTTGCCCTCTCCAAAGGAATTGTATGTGCCCACTCCAATGGCCACACCCTATAAATAGGATAAATCTCCAAAGTCCCTGAGGCCATCCCAATATTTGTGGCTTCCCAGGACAAACATGGTCAATCTGAGCCCATCTGAGCACCTACCGGCACTCAGTCCCATAGACTGATGTCCCCAGATGTAAAAAGGAACGAACAGGCCCATAGGCACCTAACGGATCCATTGCTTTGGTTTCAAGGCATCTCTCCTAGGAAGCTTGGATTACAATAACAGCATATGGCTGTTTATTGACTCACACATCAGAACAAATCTCATCTATACATGGGAAACTTTCACGATGGAGCTGCGTGAATGCCTCTCTTTAGGAGAACCCTTCAGGGCCCCAGTGCCACCGCTTCATTCCAAGGTCTCCATAGACACAAAATCATATTAGGACACATCCACGGGAGAGTCCATCTCAACTCATCCTCCTCGGTTGCTCCCCCAGATCCAGCAGTTCTCACCTGTCTTGTTGCTTGGAGACAATTGGAATGCGAGTGGGCTACCCAGCCATCCATCCTTAGAACCCTGCTCGGAATCGTATTCCTGGAGCCAACCAACAGGTCTCAATTGTCCTGCAGAAGAATCTTTGCAGTTGGGAGCTTCTCACAACTCCCATCGTGGGAAAACATCCATGGCCTCATGATCCACCCCCCCCTTCAAGAAAGGGCCATCAGGGACAGAATGTCAAACCTGAGCGATCGTTGATCCTCGCACGGACTTCAGATGCACGAGATCTCAATTAAGGTCTGTAGATTTGCCTACAATATCCTCACCCAGAAACCGAGGCCTAGCTTGGGTTCTCAGACTTCCGTCCTCAGACTACTGGCCAACAAGCCCTCCAGTTTGGCAATCCAGAACTACAATGCAGCACTCTGCCTGCCCTCCAGAAGAAAAACATTGCACTCTGGGGCTACCCAGAAACCCCAATGAGGATCAACCTGCACGGCATTCGGCTCTACCCATAATATATAGGCTGACCTTGACAGTAAAGCCCTTTCTGACACAGCCTGAGCCTGGACATCCTGGCCCCACCCAGACAGCTGGCCACACACTGAGCACATCGGACCCACCATGGCCTTAGGTCGTCATCTCTTCTCAACCTCGGTTTTTAGTCTTCAGAACCTAGATCTTATCTCCAATCACTGCCCAGGTTTGAAAATGATGCAGAAATCAGAACTCTTTCCCCATGGCAAGAAACCTTGTGGTTGGCATGTTGTCCAAGATTCAGTGTAGTTGAAACCAGTGTGGCCCATGAGGACCCGCCCATGCTTGCGGGCCACATTGGTCACAAACACACATTCTGACCTTCGGCCTGAGCCCAGTCCTCAGTTAAGGCCTCTCAGTGGCTGGATGGAGAGACAGCATCTTGGGCTTGCCATGACCCTAGGCCCCAATTTTTAACCATAATGCGGGTTGTGCCTTCACTCTTCCCCAGGGCTCTGCTTTGGAATTCCTCTTTTGGTGGGACCCCTGAGGTAACAAACATGAAAGGAGTCCTCCCATCTCACAGATTGTCGAAAAACAATTGGGATCGTGCAAATCCACAGAGAGCAAGATTCGTCAATGGCCATGAGGCCTCCCCAACATTGCACGGCCATCGCTGATAAAAAATCCAGAGACAAAAGCCTGAGCACGCACCTCAAACTCACTCATTCTTCATTTCCTTACCTGAGTTCTTCAGGTAAGAACCTACACGGCACTCGAAGGCACCCAAAATGTGTAGTCTAACCTGGGCACTAATGCACTGTCTGACTAGCTGAGCCCGGACCTCATGACCAACACCCAGATAGCTGACCGCACACTGAGCACATCAGACCCGCCATGGCCTTAGGTCATCATCTCTTCCCTACCTCAGTTTTCAGGCTTCAGAACCTAGACCTTATCTCCAATCACTGCTCAGGGGTGACTGTGATGCAGAAATCAGAACTCTTCCTTACCCATGGCAAGAAACCTTGTGGTTGGCATGTTGTCCAACGTTCAGTGTAGGAGAAACCAGCATTCAACTTGATGCCCCGCCCATTCTTGAGAGCGACGAGGGTATAAACACGCATTGTGACCCTCAGCATGAGTCCTGTCCTCTAGTACGTCCTCTAAGTGGCGTGAGCATTAGATGTCATAATGGGCTTCACATGTCCCTAGGACCCAATATTAACCAAATTTCTGATTTTCCAGTCGCCCCTACCCAGTGCTCTACTCTGGAATCCCTCATTTGGTGGGACCCCTGAGGTTTAAAAACAAAACAAAACAAATCAACAACAACAGAAAAACGGACTTCTTCTATCCCACAGAATGACCCCAAACTCTTTGGACGGGGCCAAACCCCCAGAGTGTAATACTCGTCCATTTCCCATGAAGTCACCCAGAATTTTCACGACCATGAGTGACACGATATCCAGAGACTAAAACTTAAGCAAGAGCCTCACACTCGCCCTTTTTTCATATCCCGAAGAGTTCTCCTCATGGTCTGTAGATCAGTCCTGCCATACCTATGACCCGAAGCATAAGCCGAGTTTGTGTTCAGACAACTGTCCAAAGAATCCCTGGCCTAAACACCCTACAGGCTCAGGCCCCTGGAGACAAACCTGAAGACTGTGCTTGCCCTCTCCAAGGGAATTGTATGTGCCCATTCCAATGGCCACAACCCTACTAATAGGATAAACATCCAAAGTCCCTGATGCCATCCCAATATTTGTGGCTTCCCAGGACAAACAGGGGCAATCTGGGTCCATCTGAGCACCTACCGGCACTCAAACCTGTAGACTGATGTACCCAGAGGTAAAAAGGAACGAACAGGCCCGTAGGCATCTATCGGATCCATTGCTTTGGTTTCCAGGCATCTCTTCTCAAAGGCCTGTATTTCAAAAACAACATATGGCTGTTTCTTGACTAACCCATCAGAACAAATCTCATCTACACACGGGAAACTTGCACGATGGAGCTCCGTGAAAGCCTCACTTTAGGAGAACCCTTGAGGGCCCCAGTGCCACCACTTCATTCCAAGGGATCCATAGACACAAAATCATATTAGGACACATCCACGGTAGAGTCCATTTCAACTCAGCCTCTTCGGTTGCTTCCCAGATCCAGCAGATCTAACCTGTCTTGTTGCTTGGAGACAATTGGAATGCGAGGTGGGCTACCCAGCCATCCATCCTTAGATCCCTCCTCGGAATCGTTGTCCTGGAGCCAACCAACAGGTCCCAATTGTCCTGCAGAAGAATCTTTGCAGTTTGGAGCTTCTCACAACTCCCATTGTGGGAAAACCCCCATGGCCTCGTGATCCACCCCCCCTTCAAGAAAGGGCCATCGGGGACAGAATGTCCAACCTGAGCGATAGTCTGATCCTCGCCATGACTTCAGATGCACGAGATCTCGATTCAGGTCTGTAGTTTGTGCCTGCCATATCCTCACCCAGAAACCTAGGCATAGTTTGGTTTCTCAGACTTCCGTCCTCAGACTACTGGCCCACAAGCCCTCCAGTTTGGGAATCCAGAACTACAATGCAGCATTCTGCCTGCCCTCCAGAAAAGAAAACATTGCCCTCTGGGGCTACCCAGAAACCTCAAATGAGGATCAACCTGCATGCCATTTGGCTGTACCCCAAATATATAGGCTGACCTGGGCACTACTGCCCTTTCTGACACAGCCTGAGCCGGGAACTCCAGGCCCCACCCAGACAGCTGGCCGCAAACTGAGCACATCGGACCCGTCATGGCCTTAGGTCGTCATCTCTTCTCAACTCGGTTTCAGGCTTCAGAACCTAGACCATATATCCAATCACCGCCCGGGTTTGAAAATGATGCAGGAATCAGACCTCTTTCCCCATGGCAAGAAACTTGTGGTTGGCATGTTTTCCAATGTTAAGTGTAGTTGAAAACCGTGTGGCCCATGAGGCCCCGCCCATGCTTGCGGGCCACATTGGTCACAAAAACACATTGTGACCCTCAGCCTGAGCCCAGTCCTCAGGTAAGGCCTCTCAGTGGCTGGATGGAGAGACAGCATATTGGGCTTGGATCCTCCCATCCCACAGATTGACGAAAAACAATTGGGATCGGGCCAAATCCCGAGAGAACAAGATTCGTTTTTGACCCATGAGGCCTCGCCAACATTCCACGGCATCGCTGATACAAAATCCAGAGACTAAAGCCTGAGCACGCGCCTCAGACTCGCTCATTCTTCATATCCTGAAGAGTTCTTCAGATAAGAACCTACACGGCACTCGAATGCACCCAAAATATATAGTCTAACCTGGGCACTAATGCACTGTCTGACAACCTGAGCCCGGACCTCGTGACCAACACTCAGACAGCTGACCGCACACTGAGCGCATCAGACCCGCCATGGCCTTAGGTCATCATCTCTTCCCTTCCTCAGTTTTCAGGCTTCTGAACATAGACCTTATCTCCAATTACTGCCCAGGGGTGACTGTGATGCAGAAATTAGAACTCTTCCTTACCCATGGCAAGAAACCTTGTGGTTGGCATGTTGTCCAACGTTCAGTGTAGGAGAAACCAGCATTCACCCTGAGGCCTCGCCCATTCTTGAGTGCGACGAGGGTATAAACACGCATTGTGACCCTCAGCTTGAGTCCTGTCCTCTAGTACGGCCTCTCAGTGGCTACCATTAGATATCATAATGGGCTTGTCATGTCCCTAGGCCCCAATTTTTAACCAGATTTCTGGTTGTCCCGTCGCCCCTCCCCAGGGCTCTACTCTGGAATCCCTCATTTGGTGGGACACCTGAGGTTGAAAAACAAAACAAAACAAATCAACAACAACAGAACAACGGACTTCTTCCATCCCACAGAATGACCCCAAACTCTTTGGTCGGGGCCAAACCCCCAGAGAGTAAGACTCGTCCATTTCCCATGAAGTCACCCGGAAATTTCACGACCATGAGTGACACGATATCCAGATACAAAAACTTGAGCAAGAGACCTCACACTCGCCCTTTTTTCATATCTCGAAGAGTTCTCCTCATGGTCTGTAGATCAGTCCTGCCATACCTATTACCCGAAACATAAGCTGAGTTTGAGTTTTCAGACAACTCTCCAAATAGCCCTGGCCTACACACCCTACAGGCTCAGGCCCCTGGAGCCAAACCTGAACACTGTGCTTGCCCTCTCCAAGGGAATTGTATGTGCCCATTCCAATGGCCACAACCCTACTAATACGATAAACTTCCAAAGTCCCTGAGGCCATCCCTATATTTGGGGCTTCCCAGGACAAACAGGGGCAATCTGGGCCCATCTGAGCACCTACCGCCACTCAGACCCGTAGACTGATGTCCCCAGAGGTAAAAAGGAACGAACAGGCACATAGGCACCTATCGGATCCATTGCTTTGATTTCCAGGCATCTCTCCTTAGAGATCCTTAGAACCTTTAGAATCCTGCTCTTGCGTCGTTCCTTATGGGACATCCTTGAGCCATCCAACAGGTCTCGACTGTCCCACAGGTGTCCTTGTGCATGGACCACCTCACAACTCATATCATGGAAAGCTTCCAAGGTCGCATGATGCCCCCAATCTTCATGAAGGCGGATCATGGAAAGAAACTCCAACCTGAGCCAACGGCTTATCTTCGCCTTGACTTCAGATGCACGAGATCTTGATTAAGCCCTTCAGAGTGTACCTGCTGTGCCCTCACCCCAAAACCTAAGCATAGCTAGTGTTCTCAGACTTCCGTCCTCACTCTCCTGGAACACACGCCCTCCATTTTGGGATTTCCGATGACACAGTGCTGCTTTCTGCCTGCCCTCTAGAAGAAAAACGTTGCCCTATGGGTCTACCCAGAAAACTCAAATGAGGATTAACCTGCATGCCACTCAACTGTACACCAATTATATAGTCTAGCCTGTGCACTAATGCCCAGTCTGACACAACCTGAGGCCTGAATTCCCAACCGACACCCAGACAGCTTGCTGTACACTGAGAACATCTGAACCGCCATGGCCTTAGGTTACCATCTCTTTCCAACCTGGTTTTCAGGCTACAGATACCTAGTCCTTATCTCTACTCATTTCCCATGGGTGAACGTGATGCAGAAATCATAACTCCTCCTTCCCTCTCGCCAGAATCTTGTGGTTGGCATCTTATCCAAAGTTTAGTGTAGGACCCCTGTAAGGCCTACAGGAGTAGTAGTAGGGCCCCTGAGGGTAGTGTAGGGTCCCTGAGGCCCTGCCCATGCTTAAGAGCTGCGGTGGGCACAAACACACTTTGGGACCCTCAGTTTGAGCCCTGTCCTCAAGTAAAGCCTCTCAGTGGCTGGACCATGAGCCCGCATATGGGGCCTGCCATGCCCCAAGTCATCCAATCTTAACCAGATGTAGATAAATCTAGTCACCCCTACTAAGGGCTCTGCTCTGGAATCCCTCTTTGGTGGGACATTTGAGGTAAGTAAACACAGAAAGGATTCCTCCCACCCACAGAATGACCACAATCACTTGGGATCAGGCCATCCCCAGAGAGAAAGACTCCTCCATGGCCCATGAGGCCAGCCCGACATTCCACGGCCACTATTGACACAAAATCCAGAGACATAAGCCTCACCCTTAGGTCATAGCCCAAAAAATTCTCCTCATAGTCTGTAGATCGGGCCTGCCATACCTACGTCCCCAAACCGTGTTTTCAGACTTCTATCCTGACATCCCTGTCCCACACACCCTCCAGGCTGAGGCCCCTGGAGCCACACCTCAGGACTGTGCCTGCCCTCTCCAAGGAAATTCTTCCCATTCCATTGGCCACAACCCTACAGATTAGGAGAAACCTCCAAAGTCCCAGAGGCCATTCCAATAGTGTAGGCCGCCCAGTACAAAGAGGGGTGATCTGTCACAAGCTGAGCAACGACCTCAACTCACCCGTAGACAGATATCCCAAGAGAAAGGTATTCAACTGGACAGGCCCCTAGAACGTAATTGGTTCCATTGCTTTTGTTTCTAAGCATCTCTCCTCAGAGGCCTGTTTTCCAATACCAGCATATGGGGGATTCCAGAGATACCAATCAGAACAAATCTTGTCTCCACATGGGAAACTCATCCTTTGGAGCTCTGTAAAAACCACCAGTTAGGAGAAAGCTTCAGGTAACCTGAGCCACCGCCCTATTCCAAGGTCTCCATGGACACAAAACCGCATTATGACCATTCGGCAGGAGAGTACATTTCAACTCTGCCCCGTTGATTACTCCCCCAGAGCCAGAATATCAAACCTGCCTTGTCGCTAGGAGACAATTTGAATGCAAAGCAGTCTCTCTAGGCATCCATCGTTGGAATCCTGCTCTGGTGCCGTTCCATATGGGATGTCCTGGGAGCCTTCCAACAGGTCTTGACTGTCCTGCAGAAGGAATCCTTGCAGATTGGAGCATCTCACAACTCCTATCGTGGGAAAACCTACATGGCCTCATGAGATGCTCCCCTTTATAAAGGGGCCATCATGGACAGAAACTCCAACCTGAGCCAACTTCTGATCCATTGCTTTGGTTTCTATGTATCTCTCCTCAGAGGCCTGGTTTCCATATCAGAATATGGTGGTTTCCTAAGGAAACAATCAGAACAGATCTCATCTCCACATGAGAAACTTGCTCCTTGAAGCTGTGTCAATACCTCAGGTTAGGAGGATCCTTCAGGGCGCTGGCACCATGGCCCAATTCCAAGGTCTCCAAGGACACAAACTTACATTATGATCCATCCTCAGGAGAGTCCATTTCAAATCAGCCCCCTCGGCTGCTCACCCAGAGCCAGCAGATCAAACCTGCCTTGTCACTAGGAGACAGTTGGAATGCGAAGTGGGCTGCCCAGGCATCAATCCTTAGAACCCTGCTCTGGAGAATTTCTTTATGGGACGTCTTGAATCCAACCAACCTGTCTTGACTGTCTCGCAGAATGAATCCTTGTGGTTTGAAGCATCACACAATCCCACTGTGAGAAAACCTCCATTTCCTCATGATGCCCCACACCTTCATAAATGGGCCATCATGGACAGATACTCCATCCTAAGCCAAAGTCTGATCCGCGCCCTGAATTCAGAAGCACGAGATCTCGATTCAGCACTTGAGAGTGTGCCTGCTGTGCCCTCGCCCCGAAACCTAAGCCTAACTTGTGTTCTAAGACTTCCGTCTTCACAATTCTGGCCACACCCCTCCAGTTTGGCAATTCTGGAGACACAATGCAGCACTCTGCCTGCCCTCCAGAAGAAAAATGTTGCCCTATAGGGCTAACCAGAAACGCCAAATGAGTAACAACCTGCATGCCACACGACCATACCCCAATTATACAATCTAGCCTGTGCACTAAAGCCCTGTCTGACACAGCCTGAAGGCAGACCTCCAGTCCAACACCCAGACAGCTGGCCGTACACTGAGCATATCAAACCCTCAATGGTTTTCGGCCATCATCTCTACCCAACCTCAGTTTTCACCTTCAGAACCTAGACCTTATCTCCACTCACTGCTCAGGAGTGAACGTGATACAAGAATCAGAACTTCTCCTTCGCCATGGCAAGAAACCTTCTGGTTGGCATGTTGTCCAACGTTCATTGTAGGAGCAAGCAGCATGGACTATGAGGCCCCACCTATCCCTGAGGGCTACAATTTGCACAAACACACATTGTGACCCTCAGCGTGAGCCCTATCCTCATGTAAAGCCTCTTAGTGACTGGAACAACATCCCACATATGGGGCTTGCCAATCCCCTAGTCCCCCAATCTCAACCAGAGTTAGAGATGTCTAGTCACCCCTACTCAGGGCACTGCTCTGGAATCCCTCTTTGGTGGGACACCTGAGGTAAAAAAAAAAAAAAATATATATATATAGAAAGGACTCTTCCCATCCACAGAATGATCCCAACCACTTGTGATCAGGCCATATCACCAGAGAAAGACTTGTCCATGGCCCTTGAGGACACCCTGACATTCCACGGCCACCGTAGGCACAAAATCCAGAGCATAAAGCCTGAGCAAACGCCACATACTCGCCCTTTGTTCATAGCCGGGAAAATTCTCACGGTCTGTAGATCGAGCCTTCATACATGCATCCCCAAACGTAAGCTGAGTTTGTGTTTTCAGACTTCTGTCCCCACAGTCCTGGCCCACACACCATCCAAGCTGGGGCCCTGGAGCCACACCTGAGGACTGTGGCTTCCTTCTCCAGGGGAATTCTGCCATTTCCATTGGCCACAACCCTATAGATTAGGAGAAACCTCCAAACTCCCTGAGGCCATCCCAATAGTGTTGGCTGCCCAGGACAAACAGGGATGATCTTTCACAAGTTAGGAAACTACGTCCACTCAGACCCAGAGACAGATATCCCCATAGAATAAGATTGAACTGGACAGGCACTTAGGCCCTAATCAGATCCATTGCTTTTGTTTCCAGGCATCTCTCCTCAGAGGCCTGGTTACCAATACCAGCATATGGGGGATTACTGAGGCACTCATAGAAAAATCTCGTCTCCACATAGGAAATGTACTCTTTGGAGCTCTATAAAAACCTCTGTTTAGGAGAATCTTTCAGGGCCCCGGATCTAGCGCCCCATTCCAAGGTCTCCATGGACTTAAACCCACATTATGATCTATCCTCGGTAGAGTCCATGTCAACTCATCCCCCTTGGTTTCTCCCCCAGGGCCTGCAGATCAAACCTGCCTTGTTGCTAGGAGACAACTAGAATGGGAGGCGGGCTGCCCAGGCATCCATCCTTAGAACCCTACTCTGGAGTCGTTCCATATGGGACATCCTAGAGCCATCCAACAGGTCTCAAGTGTCCCACAGAAGGAATCTTTGCAGTCTGGTGCATCTCACACTCCAATTGTGGGAAAATCTTCATGGCCCCTTGAGACGCTCCACTTTATAAAGGGGCCATCATGGACAGAAACTCCAACCTGAGCAAACGTCTGATATTCGCCCTGGCTTCAGGTGCATGAGATCTTGATTCAGGTCTGCAGAGTGTGCCTTCTGTGCCCTCACGCCAAAAACTAAGCCTAGCTTGTGTTCTCAGACTACCGTCCTCACACCCCTGGCCCAAAAGCCCTACAATTTGGCAATACTGGGGCCACAATGCAGCACTCTGCCTGCCCTCCAGAAGAAAAACGTTGCCTTATGGAGCTACCTAGAAACCCGAATGAGGATAAACTGAACGCCACTCGACTGCACCCCAAATATACAGTCTACCCTGTCTAATGCCCTGTCTGACACAGCATGAGCCCACACCTCCAGACCTACGCTCAACAGCTAGCCACACACTGAGCTCATTGTACCCATCAGGTCCTTAGGTCTTCATCTCTTCCCAACCTCGGTTTTCGGGTTTCAGAACCTAGACCTAAACTCCAATCACTGTCCAGGGGTGAACGTGATGCAGAAATCACAACTCTTCCTTCGCCATGGCCGGAAACCTTGTGGTTGGCATATTCTCCAACGTTCAGTGTAGGAGAATCCAGCGTGGCCCATGAGGCCCTTCCCATGCTTGAGGGCCTTGTTGGGCACAAATAGGCATTGTGACCCTCAGAATGAGCCCTGTCCTCAAGGAAGACCTCTCAGTGTCTGAATCAAGAGCCCACATATTGGACTTGCCATGCCCCTAGGCCCCCAAACTTAAACAGAGGTGGGGTTATCCAGTTGTCCCTACCAAGGACTCTGCTCGGGAATCCCTCATTTATTGGCACACATGAGGTACATAAAATAAAATAAAAAAACAAAAAGGACACCTCCCATCCCACAGAATGTACACAAACTCTTGGGATTGGGTTCAATCCTCAGAGAAGGAAAGCCGTCCACAACCCATGAGGCCACGCCAGCATTCGACCCACATTGTTGACACAAATCCAGAGACAAAACCTGAGCAAGCACCTCAAACTCACCCTTTTTCATATCCCGAAGTGTTATCACGGTCTGTAGATTGGGCGTGCCATACCTATGTCCCCAATCCTAAGCGGAATTTGTGTTTTCAGACTTCTGTCCCCACAGGCCTGGCCCACACACCCTCAAGGCTGGGCCCCTAGAGCCAAACTCAGAACTGTGCCTGCCCTCTCCAGGGGATTTCTGCCCATTCCATTGGCCACAACCCTATAGATTAGGAGAAACTCCAAAATCCGAGGCCATTCCCAATATTATAGGCTGCCCAGGACAAACAGGGGCCATCTGACACAAGCCAAGCAACTACCTCCCCTCTGATCCATAGACACATATCCCCAGGAAAGAGATTGAACCGGACAGGCACCGAGGCCCTAATCATATCCATTGCTTTTGTTTCCAGGCATCTCTCCTCAGAGGCCTGGTTTCCAATACCAGCATATGGGAGATTCCTTAGGCACTCATCAAAACAATTCTCTTCTCTACATAGGAAACGTACTCTTTAGAGCTCCATCAAAACCTCCGGTTATGAACATCCCTCAAGGCCCCGGATCAAGCACCCCATTCCAAGGTCTCCATGGACACAAATGCACATTATGACCCATCCTCAACTCACCCATTTCAACACACCCGCCACGGTTACTCCCCTAGATCCAGCAGATCGAACTTGCCTTGGCGCTATGAGACACCTGGAATGGGAGGCAGGCTGCCCAGGCATCCATCCTTAGAACCCTGCTCTGGATAACTTCCTTATGGGATGTCCTGGAGCCGTCCAGCAGGTCTCGACTGTCCCACGGAAGGAATCATTGCGGTTTGGAGCATCTCACAATTCCCATCGTGGGAAAACCTCCATGGCCTCGTGACACCCTCCCCTTCATGAAGGGGCCGTCATGGACAGAAACTCCAACCTGAGCCAACGTCTGATCCTAGCTCTGTCTTCAGGTACACGGGATCTCGAATCATCTCTACAGAGGGTTCCTGCCGTCCCCTCACCCCGAAATCTAAGTCTGGCTTGTGTTCTCAGAATTTTTTCCTCACACTCCTGGCCCACAAGCCTTCCAGTTTGGGAATTCTGGAGCCACTATGTGGCACTGTGTCTTCCTTCCAGAAGAAAAACGTTGCCCTCTGGGGCTACCCAGTAACCACAAATGAGTACCAACCTGCACGAAACTCGACTGCACCCCAATGATACAGTCTAGCCTGGGCACTAATTCCCTGTCTGCCACAGCCTGAGCCTGCACCTCCCATCCCACACTCAACAGCTGGCCGAACACTGAGCACATCAGTCACACCAAGGCCTTAGGTCTTCATCTCTTCCCAACCTCAGTTTTCAGGCTTCAGAACCTAGACCTTAAATCCAATCACAGTCCAGGAGTGAAAGTGTTGCAGAAATTAGAACTCATTCTTCCCCATGGCCAGAAAACTTGTGGTTGCCATATTGTGCAACGTTCAGTGTAGGAGAAACCAGCATGGTACATTAGGCCACGCCCTGACTTGAGGGGCTCCTTGGGCACAAAAACACATTGTGAAACTCAATGTGAGCCCTATGCTCAAGGAAGGCCTCTCAGTGTCTGGACCACGAGCCCACATATGGGGCTTGCTATGTTCTTAGGTCCCAATGTTAACCAGAGCTCTGGTTGTCCATTCGCCCCTCCCCAGGACTCTGCTGTGGAATCCCTCTTTTGGTGGTCCACCTGAGGTAAAAAAAAAAAAAAAACAGAAAGGCCTCCTCCCTTCCCAAAGAATGATCCCAAACTCTTGGGATTGGGTCAAATCCCCAGAAAGGGAGCCTCATCGATGGCCCATGAGGACCCCCGGACATTCCATGGCAATCGGTGTCACATATCCAGAAAAAAATAAGCATGAGCAAGTACCTCATTTTCGCCCTTTGTTCATATCCCGAAGAGTTCTCCTCACGGTCTAAATATCAGGCCGGCCATACCTACAGACCCAATACTAAGCGGAGTTTCTGTTTTCAGACTTTTGTCCAAATAGCCCTGGACCACACACGCTCCACACTTGGGTCCCTGGAGCCACACCTCAGGACTGTGCTTCCCTTTCAAGAGAATTCTTCCCATTCCATTGGCCACAACCTTGCAAATTAGGAAAAACCTCCAAAGTTACCGAGGCCATCCCAATAGTGTAGGCCGCCCAGGACAAACAGGTGTGATCTCAAACCAGCTGAGCAACTACCTCCACTCAGACAAAAGATGTCCCCAGAGAAGAATATTGAACCGGACAGGCCCCTAGGCCCTAATCAGATCCATTGCTTTGGTTTCCAGGCATCTCTCCTCAGAGGCCTCATTTCCAATACCAGCAAATGGTGGTTTCCTGAGGCACCAATAAGAACAAATCTCGTCTCCCCATGGAAAACTTGCTCATTGGAGCTTTGTTATCACCTCTGGTTAGGAGAATCCTTCAGGGCCCTGGTGCCACTGCCCCATACCAAGGTCTCAATGGACGTAAACCAACATTAAGACCATCCTCAGGAAAGTCCATTTCAACTCATTTAAGACCATCCTCAGGAAAGTCCATTCCAACTCAGCCCCCTCTGATGAAGCCAGCAGATCAAACGTTTCTTGTTGCTAGGAGACAATTGGAATTGAGGCTGTCTGCCCAGGCATCCATACTTAGAACCCTGTTCTGGAAAAATACCTTAGGAGACGTCCTGGAGCCATCCAACAAATCTTAATTGTCCCACAGAAGGAATCCTTGCGGTTTGGAGCATCTCACAACTCTAATAGTGGGAAAACCCCCATGGCCTCATAATGCCCCCCCCCTTCATGAAGGGGCCAACATGGACAGAAACTCCAACCTGAGCCAAAGTCTGATCCTCGACCTGACTTCAGACTCATGAGATCTCAATTCAGTTCTGCAGAGTGTGCCTGCCATGTCCATTCCCCGAAACCTAAGCCTAGCTTGTGTTCTCAGACTTCCGTCCGCACTCTCCTGGCCCACAAGCCCTCCAGTTTGGGAATTCCGAAGCCACAATGCAGCACTCTCCCTTCCTTCCAGAAGAAAAACTTTGCCCTGTGCTGCTAATAAGAAACCCCAAATGATTATCTAATGCATGCCACTCGACTGTAAAGCAATTATACAGCCTACCCTGAATACGAATGCCCTGTCTGGCACAGCCTGAGACAAGACATCCCAAACGACACCTAGACAGCTGGCTCCAACCTGGACACAAGGGACCCGCTATGGCTGTAGTTCGTCATCTCTTCCCAACCTCGGTTTTCAGGCTTCAGAACCTAGACCTTATCTCCAATCACTGCCCAGGGCTGAAAGTGATGCAGAAATTAGAATTCCTCATTCCCCATGGCCAGAAACTTTGTGGTTGGCATGTTGTCCAACGTTCAATGTGGGAAAACCTGCATTGTCGGAAAGGCCACGCCAGGGCTTGAGGGCCGCCTAGGGCACAGACATGCATTGTGACCTGTAGCGTGAGTCCCGTATTAAAGTAACGCCTCTCAGTGGCTGGACCAAGATCCTGCATATGGGGCTTGTCATATCCATAGGCCCCCAGGCTTAACTAGAGAGCGAGTATTCCAGTTGTCAGTACCCACTGCTATGCTCCAGAATCCCTCTACTGGGGGGACACATGAAGCAGAAAACAGGACTCTTCCCTTCCCACAGAATGACCCCAAACTCTTGGGGGCTGGACAAACTACCAGAGAGGGAGACTTCTACGACCCATGAGGCAACTCCTACATTAAACGGCCATTGTGGACAAAATATCCAGAGACAAAAGACTGAGCGACTGCCTCCCTCTCACCCTTCTTTCATATCCAGAGGAGCTCCCCTCACGGACTGTAGATCAGGCCTGCCATAACCTCGGCCCCAAACCTGAGCTGAGTTTGGGTTTTTGGATGTCTGTCTGCACAGCCGTGGCCCACACCGCCCTCCAGGCTGGGGTCTCTGGAGCCACACCACAGAACTGTGCCTGCTCTCTCTCCTAAGAAACTGCCCGTTCCATTGGCCACAACTCTACAAAATAGTAGAAAACCTCAAGGTCCCCAAGGACATGCCACTACCGCAAGCCGCACTGGACAAACAGGGGCATTATGACACCAGCTGAGCAACTACTACCTCCATGCAGACACACAGACTGATATCCGCAGAGACAGAAGATTGAACCAGACAGGCCCCTAGGCCCTATTATGAACTCTGGCTTTGGTGTCCAGGTATCACTCCTCAGAGGCCTGGGTTCGAAGACCAGCATATGGGGCTATCCTCAGGCACCAGACAGAACACCTCTCATCTCCACATGGAAAGCTTCCTTGTTGGAGTTGTGTCAAACCCTTCGGGTTGGAGAATCCTGCAGAGTCCCTCAGCTACTGCCACATTCCAAGGTCTCCATGGCCACCAACCCACATTATGACTCATCCTCAGGAAAGTCCATTTAAACTCAGCCTTCTGGGTAGCTCACCCAAGAGCCCGCAGATTGAGCGTGCCTTGTCTCGACCAGGCAATGGGAAGGTGAGTTGGTGTTTCTCGGCATCCATGCTTAGGCCCCTGCTCTCGAGTCTTTCTGTATGGGGCATCCTGGAACCATCCAATAGTACTCGACTGTCCTGAAGAAGGAAACTTTGAAGTTTGGAGCAGCTCACAACTCCCAGGGTAGGGAAACCTCCCTGGCTTCATGAAGCCCCCACCCCCTTCAGGAAGGGGCCGTCATGGACACAAACTCCAGCTTGAGGCAACATCTGATCCTCGCCCTGACCTCAGATGCAGGAGATCTCGATTCAGCCTCTGCACAGTGGGCCCAAACCTCGTGCTACCTTGTGTTTTCAGACTTCCTTCCTCACACTCCTGGCAAACATGTCCTCAAGACTTGGAATTCTGGAACCAAAATGCAGCCCTATGCTGGCCCTCCAGAAGAAAAACGTTGCTCTATGGGGATCTCCATAAACCCCAAATGAGGATCAACCTGCTCGGTTCTCGACCTCACCCCAATTGGATTGTTCGGGTTGTCCATTCATCCCTCCCCAGAGCTCTGCTTTGGAATCCCTCTTTTGGTGGGACACCTGAGGTAACAAAACTAAAAGGACTCCTCCCATCCTTGAGATTGACCCAAAACAATTGGGATTGGACCAAATTCACAGAGAGGAAGTCTCGTCCAGGGCCCATGAGGCCTCCCCGAGATTCCACAGCCATCGTTGACAACAAATCCAGAGACAAAAGTCTGAGCAAGGGCCTCACACTCGCTCTTTTGTCGTATCCTGAAGAGTTCTCCTCACGGTCTGTAGATCGGGCCTGCCATACCTACTTCCCAAACCTAAGACGAGTTTGTGTTTTCAGACTTCTGTCCCCACATTCCTGGCCCACAGACCCTTCAGGCTGGGGCCCCTGGAGCCACACATCAGGACTGTGCCTGTCCATACCACGGGAATTCTGCCCATTCCATTGTCCACAATCGTACAAATTAGGAAAAACCTCCAGAGTCCCCAAGGACATCCCAATAATGTAGGCCGCCCAGGACAAACAAGGGTCATCTGAAACCAGCTGAGCATCTATCTCTACTCAGCGTAGATGGATGTCCCCAGAGAAGAAGATTGAATCAGACAGGGCCCTAGGCCTGAATCAGATTCATTGCTTTCGGTTACAGGTATCTCTCCTCAGAGGCCTGGTTTCCAATATTAGCATATGGGGATTTCATGAGGCAGCAATCAGAACAAATCTCTTCTCTCACATGGGAAAATTATCTTTTGAAGATGTCTCAAAACCTCCAGTTAGGATAAGCCTTCAGGGCCTGTGTGCCACTGCCCCATTACAAGGTCTCCATAGACACAAAAACACATTAGGACCCATCCACCGGAGAGTCCATTTCAACTGAGCGTATTCCGTTGCTCCGCGAGATCCAGCAGATCTAACTTGTCTTGTTGCTAGGAGACAATTGGAATGTGAGGTGGCCTACCCCGCCATCCATCCTTAAAACCCTGCTCGGAATCGTTGGACTGGAGCCAACCAACAGGTCTCAATTTTCCTGCAGAAGAATCTTTGCAGTTGGGAGCTTCTCAGAACTCCCATCGTGAGAGAACTCCCCATGGCCACGTGATCCCCCCCCCTTCATAAAGGGGCCATCAGGGACATAAGGTCCAACCTGAGCGATCGTCTGATCGTCACACCCTGACTTCAGATGCACGAGATCTCGGTTCAGGTCTGTAGTATGTGCCTGCCATGTCCTCACCCAGAAACCTAAGCTTTGCTTGTGTCCTCAGACTTCTGTCCACAGACTACTGGCTCACAAGACCTCCAGTTTGGCAATCCAGAACTACAATGCAGCACTCTACCTGCCCTGCAGAAGAAATACATTGCCCTCTGGGGCTACCTAGAAACCCCAAATGAAGATCAACCTGAACGACACTTGGTTATACCCAAAATATATAGGATTACATGGACAATAATGCCCTTTCTGACACAGCCTGAGTCTGGACCTCCTGGGCCCACCCAGACAGCTGGCTACAAACTGAGAACTTCAGACCCCCCATGGCCTTAGGTCGTTATCCCTTCCCAACCTCAGTTTCAGGCTTCAGAACCTAGACCTTACCTCCAATCACTGCCCAGCTTTGAAAATGATGCAGAAATCAGAACTCATTCCCGAAGGCAGGAAATCTTGTGGTTGGCTTTTTGTCCAACGTTCAGTGTAGTGGTAACCAGTGTGTCCCTTGAGGCCCCGCCATTGCTTGCGGTCCAGATAGGTAGCAAACACACATTGTGACCCTCAGCCTTAGCCCAGTCCTCAGGTAAGGCCTCTCAGGGGCTGGATGAAGAGACAGCATATTGGGCTTGCCATTCCCCTAGGCCCCAATTTTTAACCATAGTTCGTGTTGTCCCTTCACTCCTCCCCAGGGCTCTGCTTTGGAATTCCTCTTTTGGTGGGACACCTGATGTAACAACCCAGAAAGGAGTCCTCCCTCCAACAGATTGAAGAAAAACAATTGGGATCGGGCCAAATCCACAGAGAGGAAGATTCGTCCATGGCGCATGAGGCCTCCTCGACATTCCACGGCCATCGCTGATACAAAATCCAGAGACAAAAGCCTAACCAAGCACCTCAGACTCGCACTATCTTCATATCCTGAAGATGTCTTCTCATGGATTGTAGATCGGGCCTGCCATACCTACGTCCCCAAACATAAGCTGAGTTTGTGTTTTCAGACTTCTGTCCTCAAAGTCCTGGGCCACACACCATCCCGGCTGGGGACCCTGGAGCACACATTAGGACTGTGCCTACCCAATCCATGTGAATTCTGCCCATTCCATTGTCCAAAATCGTACAAATTAGGAGAACCCTCCAACGTCCCTGAGTCCATCCCAATAGAATAGGTCGCCAGGGACAAAAAAGGGCAGTCTGACACCAGCTGAGCATCTAACTCCACTCATACCCTAGAATGATGTCCCCAGAGAAGAAGATTGAACCAGACAGGACCCTACGCCAAAATCGTATCCATTGCTTTCGTTTACAGGCATGTCTCCTCAAAATTCTGGATTCCAATACCAGCATTGGTGTTTTCCTGAGGCACCCATCAGAACAAACCTCGTCTCCACAAGGAAACTTGAGCATGGGAGCTATGTCAAAAGCTGAGGAGAATACTTCAGGGTCCCGGTGCCACCACCGCCCCATTCCAAGGCCTCATGGACACAAACACACATTAGACCCATCCTCAGGAAAGTCCATTTAAACTCAGCCACCCCGGTTGCTGCCGCAGAGCCATCAGATCTAAACTGTCTTGTCGCTAGGAGACAATTAGAATGCGAGGCGGACTTCCCAGGCATCCATCCTCGAACGTTGGTCTGGACTCATCCATATTGGATGTCCTGGAGCTGTCCAACAGGTCTCAATTTTCCCGCAGAAGGAATCCTTGGAGGGGGCATCCCACCAATCCCAACGTGGGAAAAAATACACGGCATCGAGATTCGGCTCCCTTTATGAAGGGGCCGTCATGAACAGAAAATCCAAGCTGAGCCAACGTCTGATCCTCGCTCTGACTTCAGATGCATGAGATATTGCTTCAATCTTCAGGAGGTACATGCCGTGCCCTCGCCCTGAAACCCAAGTCTATCTGTCCCTAGGACCCAATTTTAACCAGATTTCTGGTTGTCCAATCGCCCTCCCCAGGGCTCTACTCTGGAATCCCTCATTTGGTGGGACCCCTGAGTTTGAAAAACAAAACAAAACAAAACAAAACAACAACAACAAAAAACGGACTACTTCCGTCCCATAGAATGACCCCAAACTCTTTGGATTGGGCCAAACCCCCAGGGAGTAAGACTCGTCCATTTCCCATGAAGTCACCCGGAAATTTCATGACCATGAATGGCATGATATCCAGAGATAAATACTTGAACAAGAGCCTCACACTCGCCCTTTTTTCATATCCCAAAGAGTTCTCCTCATGGTCTGTAGATCAGTCCTGCCATACCTATGACCCGAAACATAAGCCGAGTTTGTGTTTTCAGACAACTTTCCAAACAGCCCTGGCCTACACAGCCTACAGGCTTAGGCCCCTGGAGCCAAGCTGAGGACTGTACTTGCCCTCTCCAAAGGAATTCTGTGTGTCCATTCCAATGGCCACAACGCTACTAATAGGATAAACCTCCAAAGTCCCTGAGGCAATCCCAATAGTGGTGGCTTCCCAGGACAAACAGGAGCAATCTGAGCCCATCTGAGAACCTACCTGCACTCAGACTTGTAGACTGATATCCCCAGAGGTAAAAAGGAACGAACAGGCCCCTAGGCCCTAATCGGATCCATTGCTTTGGTTTCCAGGCATCTCTCCTCAGAGGCCTGGATTTCAGTACCAACATATGGCTGTTTCTTGACTCACCCACCAGAACAAATCTCATCTACACATGGGAAACTTGCACGTGGGAGTGATGTCAATGCCTCTGTTTAGGAGAACCCTTCATGCCAAAGTGCCACCGCGTCATTCCACGGTATCCATAGACACAAAAAACACATTAGGACCCATCCACAGGAGAGTCCATTTCAACTCAGCGTATTCGGTTGCTCCGCGAGATCCAGCAGATCTAACATGTCTTGTTGCTAGGAGACAATTGGAATGCGAGTTGGGCTACCCAGCCATCCTTCCTTAGAACCCTGATCGGAATCGTTAGCCTGGAGCCATACAACAGGACCCAATTGTCCTGCAGAAGAATCTTTGAAGTTGGGAGCTTCTCACAACTCCCATCGTAGGAAAACACCCATGGCCTCGTGATCCCCCCCCCTTCATGAAGTGGCCCTCAGGGACATAAGGTCCAACCTGAGCGATCGTCTGATCCTCACCCTGACTTCAGTTGCACGAGATCTCGGTTCATATCTGTAGATTGTGCCTGCCATGTCCTCAACCAGAAACCTAAGCCTAGCTTGTGTCCTCAGACTTCCATCCTCAGACTAATGGCCCACAAGCCCTCCAGTTTGGCAATCCAGAATTATAATGCAGTACCCTGCCTGCCCTCCAGAAGAAAAACATTGCTTTCTGGGGCTACCCAGAAACCCCAAATGAGGATCAACCTGCACGCCATTTGGCAGTACCCAAAATATATAGGCTGACCTGGGCAATAATGCTCTTTCTGACAGAGGCTGAGCCTGGACCTCCTGGCCCCACCCATACAGCTGGCCGCTCACTGAGCACATCAGACCAGCCATTGCCTTAGGTCGTTATCTCTTCCCAGCCTCGGTTTTCAGGATTTAGAACCTAGACCTTATAAACAATCACTGCCCATGTATGAAAATGATGCAGAAATCAGAACCCTTTCCCGATGGCAAGAAACCTTGTGGTAGGCTTGTTGTATAATGTTCAGTGTAGTGGATACCAGTGTGTCCAATGAGGACCCGCCATTGCTCGCGGGCCACATAGGTGGCAAACACACATTGTGACCCTCAGCCTTAGCCCAGTCCTCATAAGGCCTCTCAGTGGCTGGATGAAAAGACAGCATATTGGGCTTGCCATGCCCCTAGGCCCCAATTTTTAACAATAGTTCGGGTTGTCCCTTCACTCTTCCCCAGGGCTCTGCTTTGTAACTCCTCTTTTGGTGGGACACCTGAGGTAACAACCCTGAAAGGAGTACTCCATCCAACAGATTGACGAAAAACAATTGGGATTGGGCCAAATCCACAGAGAGCAAGATTCGTCCATGGCCCATGAGGCCTCCTCTACATTTCACGGCCATCGCTAAAACAAAATCCAGAGACAAAAGCCTGAGCAAGCGCCTCAGACTCGCACTATCTTCATATCCTGAAGATGTCTTCTCATGGATTGTAGATCCGGCCTGCCATACCTACGTCCCCAAACATAAGCTGAGTTTGTGTTTTCAGACTTCTGTCCTCAAAGTCCTGGGCCACACACCATCCAGGCTGGGGACCCTGGAGCCACACATTAGGACTGTGCCTACCCAATCCATGGGAATTCTGCCCATTCCATTGTCCAAAATCTTACAAATTAGGAGAACCCTCCAAAGTCTCTGAGGCCATCCCAATAGTATAGGTCGCCCGGGACAAAAAAGGTCAGTCTGTCACCAGGTGAGCATCAACCTCCACTCATACCCTAGATGGATGTCCCCAGATAAGAAGATTGAAACAGACAGGACCCTAGGCCAAAATCGGATCCATTGCTTTGGTTTACAGGCATGTCTCCTCAAAACCCAGGTTTCCAATACCAGCATTGCGGTTTTCCTGAGGCACCCATCAGAACAAACCTCATCTCCACAAGGAAACTTGTGCATGGGAGCTATGTCAAAAGCTGAGGAGAATACTTCAGGGTCCCGGTGCCACCGCCCCATTCCAAGTCCCTCGTGGACACAAACACACATTAGACCCATCCTCAGGAAAGTCCATTTCAATTCAGCCACCCCGGTTGCTCCCGCAGAGCCATCAGATCTAAACTGTCTTGTCGCTAGGAGACAATTAGAATGCGAGGCGGGCTTCCCAGGCATCCATCCTCGAACGTTGGTCTGGACTCATCCATATGGGATGTCCTGGAGCTGTCCAACAGGTCTCAATTGTCCCGCAGAAGGAATCCTAGGAGGGGGCATCCCACCACTCCAAACGTGGGAAAACCTCCACGGCCTCGAGATTCGGCTCCCTTCATGAAGGGGCCGTCATGAACAGAACATCCAAGCTGAGCCAACGTCTTATCCTCGCTCTGACTTCAGATGCATGAGATATTGCTTCAGATCTTCAGGAGGTACATGCCGTGCCCTCGCCCTGAATCCCAAGTCTAGCTTGTGTTCTCAGACTTCCATCCTCACACTCCTGGCCCCGAAGCCCACAAGTTTGGCAATTCCGGACCATCATTGCAGCACTCTGCCTGCCCGCGAGAAACAAAATATTGCCCAATGAGCTGCCCGGGGACATTAAATGAGAATAAACCTACTCGGCACTCGAATGTACCCCAATTATATAATCTAACCTGGGCTGTAATGCACTGTCTGACACACCCTGAGCCGGGACCTCCTGAGCAACACAGAGACAGCTGACCGCACCCTGAGCCCATAAGACACGCCGTGGCCTTAGGTCATCATCTCTTCCCTACCTCAGTTTTCAGGCTTCAGAACCTAGACCATAACTCCAATCACTGCCCAGGGGTGAGTGTGATGCAGAAATCAGAACTCTTTCCTTACCCATGGCAAGAAACCTTATGGTTGGCATGTTGTCCAACATTCAGTGTAGGGGAAACCAGCATTCACCCTGAGGCCCCACCCATTCTTGAGTGCGACGAGGGCATAAACACGCATTGTGACCCTCAGCGTGAGTCCTGTCCTCTAGTACGTCCTCTCAGTGGTTAGAACACTAGATGCCATAATGGCTTGATATGTCCCTAGGCCCCAAATTTAAACCAGATTTTTGGTTGTCCAATCGCCCCTCCCCAGGGCTCTACTCTGGAATCCCTCATTTGGTGGGGTTTGAAAAACAAAACAAAATAACAACAACAACAACAACAACAAAAAAAAAAAACTGACTTCTTCCATCCCACAGAATGACCCCAAACTCTTTGGACGGGGCCAAACCCCCAGAGAGTAAGACTCGTCCAGTTCCCATGAAGTCACCCGGATATTTCATGAACATGAATGGCACGATATCCAGAGATAAAAACTTGAGTAAGAGCCTCACACTCGCCCATTTTTCATATCCCGAAGAGCTCTCCTCATGGTCTGTAGATCAGTCCTGCCATACCTATGACCCGATACATAATCCGAGTTTGTGTTTTCAGACAACTGTCCAAACAGCCCAGGCCTTCACACCCTACAGGCTAGCCCCTGGAGCCAACCTGAGGACTGTACTTGCCCTCTCCAAGGGAATTCTGTGTGCCTATTCCAATGGTCACAACTCTACTAATAGAATAAATCTCCAAAGTCCCTGAGGCCATCCCAATTGTGGTGGCTTCCCAGGACAAACAGGAGCAATCTGAGCCCATCTGAGAAGCTACCTGCATTCAGACTTGTAGACTGATATCCCCAGAGGTAAAAAGGAATGAATAGGCCCCTAGGCCCTAATCGGATCCATTGCTTTGGTTTCCAGGCATCTTCCTCAGAGGCATGGATTTCAGTACCAGCATATGGCTGTTTCTTGACTCACCCATCAGAACAAAACTCATCTACACATGGGAAACTTGCACGTGGGAGGTGTGTCAAAGCCTCTTTTTAGGAGAACCCTTCAGGGCCCCAGTGCCACCGCTTCATTCCAAGGTCTCCATAGACACAAAATCATATTAGGACACATGCACGGGAGAGTCCAAATCAACTCAGCGTATTCGGTTGCTCCGCGAGATCTAGCAGATCTAACTTGTCTTGATGCTAGGAGACAATTGGAAAGCGAGGTGGCCTACCCCGCCATCCATCCTTAAAACCCTGCTCAGAATCATTGGCCTGGAGCCAACCAACAGGTCTCAATTTTCCTGCAGAAGAATCGTTGCAGTTGGGAGCTTCTCACAACTCCCATCGTGAGAAACCCCCATGGCCACGTGATACCACCACTTCATGAAGGGGCCATCAGGGACATAAGGTCCAACCTGAGAAATAGTCTGATCCTCACCCTGACTACAGATGCACGAGATCTCTATTCAGGTCTGTATATTGTGCCTGCCATGTCCTCACCCAGAAACCTAAGCCTAGCTTGTGTCTTCAGACTTCCGTCCTCAGACTAATGGCCCACAAGCCCTCCAGTTTGGCAATCCAGAATTACAATGCAGCACTCTGCTTGCCCTGCAGAAGAAAAATATTGCCCTCTGGGGCTACCTAGAAACCCCAAATGAAGATCAACCTGCACGCCACTTGGCTGTACCCAAAATATATAGGCTGACCTGGGCAATAATGCCCTTTCTGACAGAGCCTGAGCCTGGACCTCCTGGCCGCACCCAGACAGCATGCCGCTCACTGAGCACATAGGACCAGCCATTGGCTTAGGTCGTTATCTCTTCTTCCAAACCTCGGTTTTCAGGATTTAGAACCTAGACCTTATCTCAAATCACTGCCCAGGTTTGAAAATGATGCAGAAATCAGAACTCCTTCCCAATGGCAAGAACCTTGGGGTTGGCTTGTTGTCCAACGTTCAGTGTTGTGGAAACCTGTTTGTCCGATGAGGCCCCGCCATTGCTCACGGGCCACATAGGTGGCAAACTCACATGTGACCCACAGCCTTAGCACAGTCCTCAGGTAAGACCTCTCAGTGTCTGGATGAAGAGACAGCATATTGGGCTTGCCATGCCCATACGCCCCAATTTTTAACCATAGTTCGTGTTGTCCCTTCATGCTTCCCCAGGGCTATGCTTTGGAATTCCTCTTTTTGTGGGACACCTGATTTAACAACCCTGAAAGGAGTCCTCCATCCAACAGATTGACGAAAAACAATTGGGATTGGGCCAAATCCACAGAGAGCAAGATTCGTCCATGGCCTATGAGGCCTCCTCGACATTCCACGGCCATCGCTGAAACAAAATTCAGAGACAAAAGTCAGAGCAAGCGCCTCAGACTCGCACTTTCTTCATATCCTGAAGATGTCTTCTCATGGTTTGTAGATCGGGCCTGCCATACCTACGTCCACAAACATAAGGTGAGTTTGTGTTTCAGACTTCTGTCCTCAAAGTCCTGGGCCACACACCATCCAGGCTGGGGACCCTGGAACCACACATTAGGACTGTGCCTACCCAATCCATGGGAATTCTGCCCATTCCATTGTCCAAAATCGTACAAATTAGGAGAACCCTCCAAAGTCCCTGAGGCCATCCCAATAGTATGGGTCGCCAGGGACAAAAAAGGTCAGTATGACACCAGCTAAGCATCTACCTCCACTCATACCCTAGATGGATGTCCCCAGAGAAGAAGATTGAACCAGACAGGACCCGAGGCCAAAATCGGATCCATTGCTTTGGTTTACAGGCATGTCTCCTCAAAACCCTGTTTTCCAATACCAGCTTGGGGTTTTCCTGAGGCACCCATTAGAACCAAACTCGTCTCCACAAGGAGACTTGTGCATGGGAGCTATGTCAAAAGCTGAGGAGAATACTTCAGGGTCCTGGTGCCACTGCCCCATTTAAAGGCCCTCATGGACACAAACACACATTAGACCCATCCTCAGGAAAGTCCATTTCAACTCAGCAACCCCGGTTGCTCCCGCAGAGCCATCAGATCTAAACTGTCTTGTCGCTAGGAGACAATTGGAATGCGAGGCGAGCTTCCCAGGCATCCATCCTCGAACGTTGGTCTGGACTCATCCATATGGGATGTCCTGGAGTTGTCCAACAGGTCTCAATTGTCCCGCAGAAGGAATCCTAGGAGGGGGCATCCCACCACTCCAAACGTGGGAAAACCTCCACGGCCTCAAGAATCCACTCCCTTCATGAAGGGGCCGTCATGAACAGAAAATCCAAGCTGAGCCAATCTGATCCTCGCTCTGACTTCAGATGCATGAGATATTCCATCAGATCTTCAGGAGGTACATGCCGTGCCCTCGCCCTGAAACCCAAGTCTAGCTTGTGTTCTCAGACTTCCATCCTCACACTCTTGGCCCCGCAGCCCACAAGTTTCGCAATTCCGGACCATCATTGCAGCACTCTGCCTGCCCTCGAGAAACAAAATATTGCCCAATGAGATGCCCGGGCACATTAAATGAGAATAAACCTACATGGCACTCGAATGTACCCAAATTATATAGTCTAACCTGGGCAGTAATGCACTGTCTGACACAGCCTGAGCCGGGACCTCCTGAGCAACACCCAGACAGCTGACCGCACACTGAGCACATCAGAACCGCGATGGCCTTCGATCATCATCTCTGCCCTACCTCAGTTTTCAGGCTTCAGAACCTAGACCTTATCTCCAATCAATGCCCAGGGGTGACTGTCATGCAGAAATCAGAACTCCTACTTACCCAAGGCAGGAATCCTTGTGGTTGCCATGTTGACTTAAGTTCAGTGTAGGGGAAACCAACATTCTGTCTGAGGCCCCGCCCATTCCTGAGTGCAACGAGGGCATAAACACGCATTGTGACCCTCAGCATGAGTTCTGTCCTCTAGTAGGTCCTCTCAGTGGCTGCACCATGAGATGTCATAATGGGCTTGACATGTCCCTAGGCCCCAATATTTAACCAGATTTCTGGGTGTCCAGTCACAACTCCCCAGGGCTCTACTCTGGAATCCCACATTTGGTGGGACACCTGAGGTAGAAAAACAAAACAAAACAAATCAACAACAACAGAACAACGGACTTCTTCCATCCAACAGAGTGAACCCAAACTCCTTGGTCGGGTCCAAACCCCCAGAGAGTAAGACTCGTCCATTTCCCATGAAGTCACCCGGTTATTTCATGAACATGTGTGACACAATATCTAGAGACAAAAAGGTGAGCAAGAGCCTCACACTCTCCCATTTTTCATATCCTGAAGAGTTCTCCTCTTGGTCTATAGATCAGTCCTGCCATAACTATGACCCGAATCATAAGCCGAGTTTGTGTTTTCAGACAACTGTCCAAACAGCCCTGGCCTACACACCCTACAGGCTCAGGCCCCTGGAGACAAACCTGAAGACTGTGCTTGCCCTCTCCAAGGGAATTGTGTGTGCCCACTCCAGTGGCCACAACCCTATTAAAAGGTTAAACCTCCAAAGTCCCTGAGGCCACCCAATATTTGTGGCTTCCCAGGACAAACAGGGGCAATATAGGACCATTTGAGCACCTACCGGCACTCAGTCCCGTAGACTGATGTCCCCAGAGGAAAAAAGGAACGAAGAGGCCCCTAGGCACCTATCGATCCATTGCTTTGGTTTCCAGACATCTCTCCTCAGAGGGCAGGATTTCAATAACAGCATATGGCTTTTTCTTGATTCACCCATCAGAACAAATCTCGTCCACACACGGGAAACTTGCACGATAGAGCTGTGATGTGTGAAAGCCTCTCTTTAGGAGAACCCTTCAGGGCCCCAGTGCCACCCCTTCATTCCAAGGTCTCTATAGACCCAAAATCATATTAGGACACATCCACTGGAGAGTCCTTTTCATCTCAGCCTCCTCGGTTGCTCCCCCAGATCCAGCAGATCTAACCTGTCTTGTTGCTTGGAGACAATTGGAATGAGAGGTGGGCTACCCAGCCATCCATCCTCAACACCCTCCTCAGAATTGCTGTCCTGGAGCCAACCAACAGGTCTCAATTGTCCTGCAGAAGAATCTTTGCAGTTAGGAGCTTCTCACAACTCCCATCGTGGGAAAACCCCCATGGACGCGTGATCCGCCCCCCTCCCCTTCAAGAAGGGACCATCAGGGACAGATTGTCCAACCTGAGCGATCGTCTGATCCTCGCCTTAACTTCAGATGCACGAGGTCTCGATTCAGCTCTGTGGATTGTGCCTGCCATATCCTCACCCAGAAACCTAGGCTTAGCTGGGTTCACAGACTTCCATCCTCAGACTACTGGCCAACATTCCACGGCCATCGCTGATACAAAATCCAGAGACAAAAGCCTGAGCACGCGCCTCAGACTCTCTCATTCTCCATATCCTGAAGATTTCTTCATATAAGAACCTACACGGCACTCGAAAGCACCCAAAATTAATAGTCTAACCTGGGCACCAATGCACTGTCTGACATCCTGAGGCCGGACCTCTGCCGAACACCCAGACAGCTGACCACACACTGAGGACATCAGACCCGCCATGGCCTTAGGTCATCATCTCTTCCCTACCTCAGTTTTCAGGCTTCAGAACCTAGACCTTATATCCAATCACTGCCCAGGGTTGACTGTGATGCAGAAATCAGAACTCTTCCTTACCCATGGCAAGAAACCTTGTGGTTGGCATGTTGTCCAACGTTCAGTGTAGGAGAAACCAGCATTCAGACTCAGGCCCCGCCCATTCTTGAGTGCAACGAGTGCATAAACACGCATTGTGACCCTCACTGTGGGTCCTGTCCTCTAGTACGTCCTCTCAGTGGCTGGAACATTAGATGTAATAATGGGCTTGACATGTCCCTAGGCCCCAATTTTAAACGAGATTTCTGGTTGTCCAGTCGCCCCTCCCCAGGGCTGTACTCTGGAATCCCTCATTTGGTGGGTCACCTGAGGATGAAAAACAAAAAAAACGAATCAACAACAACAAAACAACGGACTTCTTCCATCCCACAGAATAACCCCAAACTCTTTGGACGGGGCCAAACCCCCAGAGAGTAAGACTCATCCATTTCCCATGAAGTCACCCGGAAATTTCACGACCATGAGTGACACGATATCCAGAGAGAAAAACCTGAGCAAGAGCCTCACACTCGCCCTTTTTTCATATCCAGAAGAGTTCTCCTCATGGCCTGTAGATCTGTCCTGCCATACCTATGACCCGAAACATAAGCCGAGTTTGTGTTTTCAGACAACTGTCCAAACAGCCCTGGCCTACACACCCTACAGGCTCAGGCCCCTGGAGCCAAAACTGACGACAGTGCTTGCCCTCTCCAAGGGAATTGTATGTGCCCATTCCAAGGCCACAAACCTACTAAGAGGATAAACCTCCAAAGTCCCTGAGGCCATCCCAATATGTGTGGCTTCCCAGGACAAACAGGGGCAATCTGGGCCCATCTGAGCACCTACCTGCACTCAGACCCGTAGACTGATGTCCCCAGAGGTAATAAGGAACGAACATGCCCCTAGGCACCTATCGGATCTCTTGCTTTGTTTTCCAGGCATCTCTCCTCAGAGGCCTGGATTTCAATAAAAGCATATGGCTGTTTCTTCACTCTCCCATCAGAACAAATCTCATCTACACATGGGAAACTTGCATGATGGAGCTGTTTGAAAGCCTCTCTTTAGGAGAACCCTTCAGGGCCCAGTGCCACCGCTTCATTCCAAGGTCTCCATAGACACAAAATCATATTAGGACACATCTACGAGAGAGTCCATTTCAACTCAGCCTCCTCGGTTGCTCCCCCAGATCCAGCAGATCTAACCTGTCTTCTTGCTTGGTGACATTTGGAATGCGAGGTGGGCTACCCAGCCATCCATCCTTTGGCCCTGCTCAGAATCGTTGTCCTGGAGCCAACCAACAGGTCTCAATTGTCCTGCAGAAGAATCTTTGCAGTTCGGATCTTCTCAAACTCCCATCATGGGAAAAACCCCATGGCCTTGTTATCCACCCCCCCTTTCAAGTAGGGGCCATCAGGTACAGAATGTCCAACCTGAACGATCGTCTGATCCTCGCCCTGACTTCAGATGCACGAGATTTCGATTCAGGTCTGGAGATTGTGCCTGCCATATTATCACCCAGAAACCTAGGCCTAGCTTGGGTTCTCAGACTTCCGTCCTCAGACTACTGGCCCACAAGCCCTCCAGTTTGGCAATCCAGAACTAAAATGCAGCACTCGGCCTGCCCTCCAGAGGAAAAACATTGCCCTCCGGGGCTACCCAGAAACCCCCAATGAGGATCAACCTGCACGCCATTCGGCTGTACCCCAAATATATAGGCTGACCTGGGCACTAATGCCCTTTCTGACCCAGCTTGATCCTGGACCTCCTGGCCCCACCCAGACAGCTGGCCGCACACTGAGCACATCGGACCCGCCATGGCCTTAGGTCGTCATCTCTTCTCAAACTCGGTTTTCAGGCTTCAGAACCTAGACCTTATCTCTAATCACTGCCCGTTTTGAAAATGATGCAGAAATCAGAACTCTTTCCCCATGGCAAGAAACCTTGTGGTTGGCATGTTGTCCAAGGTTCAGTGTAGTTGAAACCAGTGTGGCCCATGAGGCCCCGCCCATGCTTGCGGGCCACATTGGTCACAAACACACATTGTGACCTTCAGCCTGAGCCCAGTCCTCAAGTAAGGCCTCTCAGTGGCTGGTTGGAGAGACAGCATATTGGGCTTGCCATGCCCCTAGGCCCCAATATTTAACCGTAGTTCGGGTTGTCCCTTCACTCTTCCCCAGGGCTCTGCTTTGGAATTCCTCTTTTGGTGGGACACTTGAGGTAACAAACCTGAAAGGAGTCGTCCCATCCCACAGATTGACGAAAAACAATTGGGATCGGGCCAAATCAACAGAGAGCAAGATTCGTCCATGGCCCATGAGGCTTCCCCAACATTCCACGGCCATCGCTGATAAAAAATCCAGAGATAAAAGCCTAGGCATGGGCCTCAGACTCGCTCATTCTTCATATCCTGAAGAGTTCTTCAGATAAGAACCTACACAGCACTTGAATGCACCCAAAATATATAGTCTAACCTGGGCACTAATGCACTGTCTGACAACCTGAGCCCGGACCTCGTGACAAACACACACACAGCTGACTGCACAGTGAGCACATCGACCCGCCAAGGCCTTAGGTCATCATCTCTTCCCAACCTCAGTTTTCAGGCTTCAGAATCTAGACCTTATCTCCAATCACTGCCCAGGGATGACTGTGAATCAGAAATCAGATCTCTTCCTTACCCATGGCAAGAAATCTTGTGGTTGGCATGTTGCCCAACGTTCAGTGTAGGAGAAACCAGCATTCACCCTGAGGCCCCGCCCATTCTTGAGTGCGACGAGGGCATAAACCGCATTGTGACCCTCAGCATGAGTCCTGTCCTGTACGTCCTCTCAGGGGCTGGACCATTGTATGTCATAATGGGCTTGACATGTCCCTAGGCCCCAATTTTTAACCAGATTTCTGGTTGTCCAGTCGCCCCTCCCCAGGGCTATACTCTGGAATCCCTCATTTGGTGGGACACCTGAGGTTGAAAAACAAAACAAAACAAATCAACATCAACAGAACAACGGACTTCTTCCATCCCACAGAATGACCCCAAACCCTTTGGACGGGGCCAAACCCTCAGAGAGTAAGACTCGTCCACTTCCCATGAAGTCACCCGGAAATTATGAGGACTGGTCTCAGGCTGAGGGTCACAATGTGTGTTTGTGACCAATGTGGCCCGCATGCATGGGCGGGGCCTCATGGGCCACACTGGCTTCAACGACACTGAACCTTGGACAACATGCCAACCACAAGGTTTCTTGCCATGGGGAAAGAGTTCTGATTTCTGCATCATTTTCAAACCCGGGGCCGTGACTGCAGATAAGGTCTAGGTACTGAAGCCTTAAAACCGATGTTGAGAAGAGATAACGACCTAAGGCCATGGCGGGTCCGATGAGCTAACTGTGCGGCCAGCTGTCTGGGTGGGGCCAGGAGGTCCAGGCTCAGGCTGTGTCAGAAAGGGCATTAGTGCCCAGGTCAGCCTATATATTTGGGGTACAGCCGAATGGCGTGCAGGTTGATCCTCATTTGGGGTTACTGGGAAGCCCCAGAGGGCAATGTTTTTCTTCTGGAGGGCCAGCAGAGTGCTGCATTGTAGTTCTGGATTGCCAAACTGGAGGGCTTGTGGGCCAGGAGTCTGAGGACGGAAGTCTTAGAATCCAAGCTAGGCCTAGGTTTCTGGGTGAGACCTGAGATGAGATCTAGTGCATCTGAAGTCAGGGCGAGGATCAGACGATCCCTCAGGTTGGACATTCTGTCCCTGATGGCCCCTTCATGAAGGGGGGGTGGATCATGAAACCTAGGGGGTTTTCCCACTATGGGAGTTGTGAGAAGCTCCCAACTGCAAAGATTCTTCTGCAGTACAATTGAGACCTGTTGGTTGGCTCCAGGACAACGATTCCGAGCAGGGTTCTAAGGATGGATGGCTGGGTAGCCAACCTCACATTCCAATTGTCTCCAAGCAACAAGACAGGTTAGATCTGCTGGATCTGGGGGAGCAATCGAGGAGGCTGAGTTGAAATGGACACTCCCGTGGATGTGTCCTAATATGATTTTGTGTCTATGGAGACCTTGGAATGAAGCGGGGCACTGGGGTCCTGAAGGGTTTTCCTAAAGAGTGTCTTTCACACAGCTCCATCGTGCAAGTTTCCCATGTGTAGATGAGATTTGTTCTGATAGGTGAGTCAAGAAACAGCCATATGATGTTATTGAAATCCAGGCCTCTGAGTAGTGATGCCTGGAAACCAAAGCAATGGATCCGATATGTGCCTAGAGGCCTGTTCGTTCCTTTTTACCTCTGGGGACATCAGTCTATGTGTCTGAGTGCAGGTAGGTGCTCAGATTGGCCCTGATTGCCCCTGTTTGTCCTGGGAAGCCACAAATATTGGGATGGCCTCAGGGACTTTGGAGGTTTATCCTCTTAGTAGGGTTGTGGCCATTGGAATGGGCACATACAATTCCCGTGGAGAGGGCAAGCACAGTCGTCAGGTTTGGCTCCAGGGGCCTGAGCCTGTAGGGTGTGTAGGCCAGGGCTGTTTGGAGAGTTGTCTGAAAACACAAATTCGGCTTATGTTTCGGGTCATAGGTATGGCAGGACTGATCTACAGACCATTAGGAGTACTCTTCGGGATATGAAAAAATGGCGAGTGTGAGGCTCTTGCTCAAGTTTTTTTCTCTGGATATCGTATCACTCATGGTCGTGAAATTTCCAGTGAGTTCATGGGAAATGGACGAGTCTTACTCTCTTGGGGTTTGGCCCCGTCCAAAGAGTTTGGGGTCCTTCTGTGGGATGGAAGAAGTCCGTTGTTCTGTTGTTATTGATTTGTTTTGTTTTGTTTTTGAACCTCAGGTGTCCCACCAATTGAGGGATTCCACAGTAGAGCCCTGGGGAGGGGCAACTGGACAACCAGAAATCTGGTTAAAAAATGGGCCAGGGACATGTCAAGCCCATTATGACATCTAATGTTCCAGCCACTGAGAGGACGTACTAGAGGATAGGACTCACGCTGAGGGTCACAATGCGTGTTTATGCCCTCGTCGCACTCAAGAATGGGCGGGGCCCCAGGGTGAATGCTGGTTTCTCCTACATAGAACGTTGGACAACATGCCAACCACAAGGTTTCTTGCAATGGGTAAGGAAGAGTTCTGATTTCTGCATCACAGTGACCCGTAGGCAGTGATTGGAGATAAGGTCTAGGTTCTGAAGCCTGAAAACTGAGGTAGGGAAGAGATGATGACCTAAGGGCATGGCGGGTCTGATGTGCTCAGTGTGCGGTCAGCTGTCTAGGTGTTGGTCACGAGGTCCGGGCTCAGGTTGTCAGACAGTGCATTAGTGCCCAGGTTAGACTATATATTTTGGGTGCATTCGAGTGCCGTGTAGGTTCTTATCTGAAGAACTCTGCAGGATATGAAGAATGAGCGAGTCTGAGGTGCGTGCTCAGGCTTTTGTCTCTCGATTTTGATTCAGCGATGGCTGTGGAATGTTGGGGAGGCCTCATGGGCCATGGACGAATCTTGCTCTCTGTGGATTTGGCCCGATCCCAATTGTTTTTCGTCAATCTGTGGGATGGGAGGACTCCTTTCAGGTTTGTTACCTCAGGTGTCCCACCAAAAGAGGAACTCCAAAGTAGAGCCCTGGGGAAGAGTGAAGGCACAACCCAAAGTACGGTTAAAAATTGGGGCCTAGGGTCATGGCAAGGCCAATGCTGTCTCTCCATCCAGCCACTGAGAGGCCTTTCCTGAGGACTGGGCTCAGGCTGAGAGGTCACAATGTTTGTTTGTGTCCAATGTGGCCCGCAAGCATGGGCGGGGCCTCATGGGCCACACACTGGTTTCCACTACACTGAACCTTGGACAACATGCCAACCACAAGGTTTCTTGCCATGGGGAAAGAGTTCTGATTTCTGCATCATTTTCAAACCCGGGCCGTGACTGCAGATAAGGTCTTGGTTCTGGAGCCTGAAAACCGAGGTTGAGAAGAGATGACGACCTAAGGCCATGGCGGGTCGGATGTGCTCAGTGTGCGGCTAGCTGTCTGGTTGTGGCCAGGAGTTCGAGGCACAGGCTGTGTCAGAAGGGGCATTAGTGCTCAGGTCAGCCTATATATTTGGGGTACTGCCGAATGGCGTGCAGGTTGATCCTCATTTGGGGTTTCTGGGTAGTCCCAGAGGGCAATATTTTTCTTCTGGAGGGCAGGCAGAGTGCTGCATTGTAGTTCTGGATTGCAAAACTTGAGGGCTTGGGGCCAGTAGTCTGAGGACGGAAGTCTGAGAATCCAAGCTAGGCCTAGGTTTCTGGGTGAGGATATGGCAGGCACAATCTACAGACCTTAATCGAGATCTCGTGCATCTGCGGTCAGGGCGAGGATCAGACGATCGCTCAGGTTGGACATTCTGTCCCTGATGGCCCCTTCTTGAAGGGGGGGTGGATCACGAGGCCATGGGGGTTTTCACATGATGGGAGTTGTGAGAAGCTCCCAACTGCAAAGATTCTTCTGCAGGACAATTGAGACCTGTTCATTGGGTACAGGACAACGATTCGAGCAGGGTGTAGAGGATGGATGGATGGCTGGCTCACCCACCTCGCATTCCAATTGTCTCCAAGCAACAAGACAGGTTAGATCTGCTGGATCTGGGGGAGCAACCGAGGAGGCTGAGTTGAAATGGACTCTCCCGTGGATGTGTCCTAATATGATTTTGGGTCTATGGAGACCTTGGAATGAAGCAGTGGCACTGGGGCCTTGAAGAGTTCTCCTAAAGAGAGGCTTTCACACAGCTCCATCGTGCAAGTTTCCCATTGTAGATGAGATTTGTTCTGATTGTTGAGTCAAGATACAGCCATATGCTGTTATTGAAATCCAGGCCTCTGAGGAGAGATGCCTGGAAACCAAAGCACTGGATCCGATAGTTGCCTAGGGGCCTGTTCGTTCCTTTTAACCTCAGGGGACATCAGTCTACGGGTCTGAGTGCAGGTAGGTGCTCAATGGCCCCATATTGCCCCTGTTTGTCCTGGGAAGCCACAAATATTGGGATGGCCTCAGGCACTTTGGAGGTTTATCCTCTTTGTAGGGTTGTGGCCATTGGAATGGGCACACACAATTCCCTTGGAGAGGGCAAGCACAGTCGTCAGGTTTGGCTCCAGGGGCCTGAGCCTGTAGGGTGTGTAGGCCAGGGCTGTTTGGACAGTTGTCTGAAAACACAAACTCGGCTTATGTTTCGGGTCATAGGTATGGCAGGACAGATCTACAGGCCATGAGGAGAACTCTTCGGGATATGATAAAAGGACGAGGGTGAGGCTCTCTTCAAGTTTTTGTCTCTGGATATCATGTCAGCCATGGTCGTGAAATTTCCGGGTGACTTCTTGGGAAATGGACGAGACTTACTCTCTGGGGGTTTGGCCCCGTCCAAGGAGTTTGGGGTCATTCTGTGGGATGGAAGAAATCCGTTGTTCTGTTATCGTTGATTTGTTTTGTTTGTTTTTCAACCTCAGGTGTCCCACCAAATGAGGGATTCCAGAGTAAAGCCCCCTGGGGAGGGGCGACTGGACAACCAGAAATATGGTTTAAAAATGGGGCCTAGGGACATGTCAAGCCCATTATGACATACAATGGTCCAGCCACTGAGAGGACGTACTAGAGGACAGGACTCACGCTGAGGGTCACAATGCGTGTTTATGCCCTCGTCGCACTCAAGAATGGGCGGGGCCTCAGGGTGAATGCTGGTTTATCCTACACTGAACGTTGGACAACATGCCAACCACAAGGTTTCTTGCATGGGTAAGGAAGAGTTCTGATTTCTTCATCACAGTCACCCCTGGGCAGTGAGTGGAGATAAGGTCTAGGTTCTGAAGCCTGAAAACTGAGGTAGGGAAGAGATGATGACCTAAGGCCATGGTGGGTCAGAGGTGCTCAGTGTTCGGTCAGCTGTCTGGGTGTTGGTAACGAGGTCCGGGCTCAGGTTGTCAGACAGTGCATTAGTTTGGGTGCATTCGAGTGCCGTGTAGGTTCTTATCTGAAGAACTCTTCAGGATATGAAGAATGATCGAGTCTGAGGCGCGTGCTCAGGCTTTTGTCTGTGGATTTTGTATCAGTGATGGCCCTGGAATGTTGGGGAGGCCTCATGGGCCATGGACGAATCTTGCTCTGTGGAATTGGCCCGATCCCAATTGTTTTTCGTCAATCTGTGGGATGGGCAGACTCCTTTCAGGTTTGTTACCTCAGGTGTCCCACCAAAATAGGAATTCCAAAGCAGAGCCCTGGGGAAGATTGGAGGGACAACCCGATCTATGGTTAAAATTGGGGCCTTGGGGCATGGCAAGCCCAATATACTGTCTCCCCATCCAGCTACTGAGAGGCCTTACCTGAGGACTGGGCTCTGGCTGAGGGTCACAGTGTCTGTTTGTGAACCAATGTGGCCCGCAAGCATGGGTGGGGACTCATGGGCCACACTGGTTTAAAATACACTGAACCTTGGACAACATGCCAACCACAAGGTTTCTTGCCATGGGGAAAGAGTTCTGATTTCTGCATCATTTTCAAACCCGGGCCATGATTGGAGATAAGGTCTAGGTTTTGAAGCCTGAAAACCGAAGTTTAGAAGAGATGACGACCTAAGGCCATGGCGGGCCCGATGTGCTCAGTGTGCGGCCATCTGTCTGGGTGGGTCCAGGAGGTCCAGGCTCAGGCTGTGCCAGAAAGGGCATTAGTGCCCAGGTCAGCTTATATATTTGGGGTACAGGCGAATAGCGTGCACGTTGACCCTCATTTGTGGTTTCTAGGTCGCCCGAGAGGCAATGTTTTTCTTCTGGAGGGCAGGCAGAGTGCTGCATTGTAGTTCTGGATTGCCAAACTGGAGGGCTTGTGGGCCAGTAGTCTGAGGACGGAAGTCTAAGAACCCAAGCACAGTCGTCAGGTTTGGCTCCAGGGGCCTGAGCCTGTAGGGTGTGTAAGCCAGGGCTGTTTGGACAGTTGTCTGAAAACACAAACTCGGCTTATGTTTCGGGTCATAGGTATGGCAGGACTGATCTACAAGCCAAACTGGAGGGCTTGTGGGCCAGTAGTCTGAGAACAGAAGTCTGAGAAACCAAGCTAGGCCTAGGTTTCTTGGTGAGGATATGGCAGGCACAATCTACACACCTGAATCGAGATCTCGTGCATCTGAAGTCAGGGCGATAATCAGACTATCGCTCAGTTTGGACATTCTGACCCTTATGGCCCCTTCTTGAAGGGAGGGTGGATCACGAGGCCATGGGGGTTTTCCCACAATGGGAGTTCTGAGAAGTTTCCAACAGCAAAGATTCTTCTGCAGGACAATTGAGACCTGTTGGTTGGATCCAGGACAATGATTCCGAGCAGGGTTCTAAGTATGGATGGCTGGGTAGCCCACCTCGCATTCCAATTGTCTCCATGCAACCAGACAGTTTAGAACTACTGGATCTGGGGAGCAACCGAGGAGGCTGAGTTGATATGGACTCTCCCGTGGATGTGTCCTAATATGATTTTGTTTCTATGGAGACCTTGGAATGAAGCTGTGGCACTGGGGCCCTGAAGCGTTCTACTAAAGAGAGGCTTTCGCACAGCTCCATCGTGCAAGTTTCCCATGTGTAGATGAGATTTGTTCTGATGGGTGAGACAAGAAACAGCCATATGCTGTTATTGAAATCCAGGCCTCTGAGGAGAGATGCCTGGAAATCAAAACAATGGATCCAATAGGTGCCTAGGGGCCTGTTCGTTCCTTTTTACCTCTGGGGACATCAATCTCCGGGTCTGAGCGCCGGTAGGTGCTCAGATGGGCCCAGATTGCCCCTGTTTGTCCCGGGATGCCACAAATATTTGGATGAACTCAGGGACTTTGGAGGTTTATACTATTAGTAGGGTTGTGGCCATTGGAATGGGCACAGAAAATTCCCTTGGAGAGGGCAAGAACTGTTGTCAGGTTTGGCTCCAGGGGCCTGAGCCTGTATGGTGTGTAGGACAGGGCTGTTTGGACAGTTGTCTGAAAACACAAACTCGGCTTATGTTTCGGGTCATAGGTATGGCAGGACTGATCAACAGACCATGAGGAGAACTCTTCGGGATATGTTAAATTGGCGAGTGTGAGGCTCTTGCTCAAGTTTTTGTCTCTGGATATCGTGTCACACAGTGTCGTGAAATTTCCGGGTGACACCATGGGAAATGGACTAGTCTTACTCTCTGGGGGTTTGGCCCCGTCCAAAGAGTTTGGGGTCATTCTGTGGGATGGAAGAAGTCCGTTGTTCTGTTGTTGTTGGTTTGTTTTGTTTTGTTTTTCAACCTCAGGTGTCCCAACAAATGAGGGATTCCAGAGTCGAGCCCTGGGGAGGGTCGACTGGACAACCAGAAATCTGGTTAAAAATTGGGGCCTAGGGACATGTCAAGCCCATTATGACATCTAATGGTCCAGCCACTGAGAGGACGTACTAGAGGACAGGACTCACGCTTGGTCACAATGCGTGTTTATGCCTTCGTCGCTCTCAAGAATGGGCGGGGCCTCAGGGTGAATGCTGGTTTCTCCTACACTGAACGTTGGACAACATGCCAACCACAAGGTTTCTTGCCATGGGTAAGGAAGAGTTCTGATTTCTGCAACACAGTCACCCCTGGGCAGTGATTGCAGATCAGGTCTAGGTTCTGAAGCCTTAAAATTGAGGTAGGGAAGAGATGATGACCTAAGGCCATGGCGGTTCTGATGTGCTCAGTGTGCGGTCAGCTGTCTGGGTGTTGGTCATGAGGTCCGGGCTCAGGTTGTCAGACAGTGCATTAGTGCCCAGGTTAGACTATATATTTTGGGTGCATTCGAGTGCCGTGTAGGTTCTTATCTGAAGAACTCTTCAGGATATGAAGATGAGTGAGTCTGAGGCGCGTGCTCAGGCTTTAGTCTCTGGATTTTGTATCAGCGATGGCTGTGGAATGTTGGGGAGGCCTCATGGGCCATGAACGAATCTTGCTCTCTGTGGATTTGGCCCGATCCCAATTGTTTTTCGTCAATCTATGGGATGGGAGGACTCCTTTCAGGTTTGTTACATCAGGAGGATCACCAAAAGAAGAATTCCAAAGCAGAGCCCTGGGGAAGAGTGAAGGGACAACCCGAACTATGGTTAAAAATTGGGGCCTATGGGCATGTCAAGCCCAATATGCTGTCTCTCCATCCAGCCACTGTGAGGCCTTACCTGAGGACTGGGCTCAGGCTGAGGGTAACAATGTGTGTTTGTGACCAATGTGGCCCGCAAGCATGGGGGGGCCACATGGGCCACCCTGGTTTCAACTACACTGGACTTTGGACAACATGCCAACTACAAGGTTTCTTGCTATGGGGAAAGAGTTCTGATTTCTGCATCATTTTCAAACCCGGGCTGTGATTGGAGATAAGGTCTAGGTTCTGAAGCCTGAAAACCGATGTTGAGAAAAGATGACGACCTAGGGCCATGGCGGGTCTGATGTGCTCAGTGTGAGGCCAGCTGTCTGTGGGGCCAGGAGGTCCAGGCGCAGGCTGCGTCAGAAAGGGCATTAGTGCCCAGGTAAGCCTATATATTTGGGGTACAGCCGAATGGCGCGCAGGTTGATCCTCATTTGGGGTTTCTGGGTAGCCCGAGAGGGCAATGTTTTTCTTCTGGAGGTCACGCAGAGTGCTGCATTGTAGTTCTGGATTGCCATCCTGGAAGGCTTGTGGGTAAGTAGTCTGAGGACGTAAGTCTGAGAACCCAAGCTAGGCCTAGGTTTTGGGGGTGAGGACATGGCAGGCACAATCTACACACCTGAAACGAGATCTCGTGCATCTGAAGTCAGGGCGTGGATCAGACGATCGCTCAGTTTGGACATTCTGTCCCTTATGGCCCCTTCTTGAAGGGAGGGTGGTTCACGAGGCCATGGGGTTTTCCCACGATGGGAGTTCTGAGAATCTCCCAACAGCAAAGATTCTTCTGCAGGACAATTGAGACCTGTTGGTTGGATCCAGGACAATGATTCCGAGCAGGGTTCTAAGGATGGATGCCTGGGTAGGCCACCTCTAATTCCAAATGGCTCCACGCAACAAGACAGGTTAGATCTGATGGATCTGGGGGAGCAACTGAGGAGGCTGAGTTGAAATGGCCTCTCCCGTGGATGTGTCCTAATATGATTTTGTGTCTATGGAATCCTTGGAATGAAGCGGTGGCACTGGGGCCCTGAAGGATTCTCCGAAAGAGAGATTTTCACAAAGCTCCATCGTGCAAGTTTCCCATGTGTAGATGAGATTTGTTCTGATGGGTGAGTCAAGAAACAGCCATATGCTGTTATTGAAATCCAGGCCTCTGAGGAGAGATGCCTGGAAACCAAAGCAATGGATCCGATAGGTGCCCACGGGCCTGTTCGTCCCTTTTTACCTCTGGGAACATCAGTCTTCGGGTCTGAGTGCCGCTTGGTGCTCAGATGGGCCCAGATTGCCCCTGTTTGTCCTGGGATGCCACAAATATTAGGATGGCCTCATGGACTTTGGAGGTTTATCCTATTAGGAGGGTTGTGGCCATTGGAATGGGCACATACAATTCCCTTGGAGAAGGCAAGTACAGTCGTAAGGTTTGGCTCCAGGGGCCTGAGCCTGTAGGGTGTGTAGGCCAGGGCTGTTTGGACAGTTGTCTGAAAACACAAACTCGCCTTATGTTTCGGGTCATAGGTATGGCAGGACTTATCTACAGACCATGAGGAGAACTCTTCGGGATATGAAAAAAGGGCGAGTGTGAGGCTCTTGCTCAAGTTTTTGATTCTGGATATCGTGTCAGCCATGGTCGTGAAATTTCGGGTGACACCATGGGAAATGGACGAGTCTTACACTCTGGGGGTTTGGCCCCGTCCAAAGACTTTGGGGTCATTCTGTGGGATGGAAGAAGTACGTTGTTCTTTTGTTGTTGATTTGTTTTGTTTTGTTTTTCTACCTCAGGTGTCCCACCAAATGAGGGATTCCAGAGTCGAGCCCTGGAGAGGGGCGACTGGACAACCATAAATCTGGTTAAAAATTGGGGCCTAGGGACATGTCAAGCCCATTATGACATCTAATGCTCCAGCCACTGAGAGGACGTACTAGAGGATAGGACTCACGCTGAGGGTCACAATGCGTGTTTATGCCCTCGTCGCACTCAAGAATGGGCGGGGCCCCAGGGTGAATGCTGGTTTCTCCTACATAGAACGTTGGACAACATGCCAACCACAAGGTTTCTTGCAATGGGTAAGGAAGAGTTCTGATTTCTGCATCACAGTGACCCGTAGGCAGTGATTGGAGATAAGGTCTAGGTTCTGAAGCCTGAAAACTGAGGTAGGGAAGAGATGATGACCTAAGGGCATGGCGGGTCTGATGTGCTCAGTGTGCGGTCAGCTGTCTAGGTGTTGGTCACGAGGTCCGGGCTCAGGTTGTCAGACAGTGCATTAGTGCCCAGGTTAGACTATATATTTTGGGTGCATTCGAGTGCCGTGTAGGTTCTTATCTGAAGAACTCTGCAGGATATGAAGAATGAGCGAGTCTGAGGTGCGTGCTCAGGCTTTTGTCTCTCGATTTTGATTCAGCGATGGCTGTGGAATGTTGGGGAGGCCTCATGGGCCATGGACGAATCTTGCTCTCTGTGGATTTGGCCCGATCCCAATTGTTTTTCGTCAATCTGTGGGATGGGAGGACTCCTTTCAGGTTTGTTACCTCAGGTGTCCCACCAAAAGAGGAACTCCAAAGTAGAGCCCTGGGGAAGAGTGAAGGCACAACCCCAAGTACGGTTAAAAATTGGGGCCTAGGGTCATGGCAAGGCCAATGCTGTCTCTCCATCCAGCCACTGAGAGGCCTTTCCTGAGGACTGGGCTCAGGCTGAGAGGTCACAATGTTTGTTTGTGTCCAATGTGGCCCGCAAGCATGGGCGGGGCCTCATGGGCCACACTGGTTTCCACTACACTGAACCTTGGACAACATGCCAACCACAAGGTTTCTTGCCATGGGGAAAGAGTTCTGATTTCTGCATCATTTTCAAACCCGGGCCGTGACTGCAGATAAGGTCTTGGTTCTGGAGCCTGAAAACCGAGGTTGAGAAGAGATGACGACCTAAGGCCATGGCGGGTCGGATGTGCTCAGTGTGCGGCTAGCTGTCTGGTTGTGGCCAGGAGTTCGAGGCACAGGCTGTGTCAGAAGGGGCATTAGTGCTCAGGTCAGCCTATATATTTGGGGGGGGGGTGGTACTGCCGAATGGCGTGCAGGTTGATCCTCATTTGGGGTTTCTGGGTAGTCCCAGAGGGCAATATTTTTCTTCTGGAGGGCAGGCAGAGTGCTGCATTGTAGTTCTGGATTGCAAAACTTGAGGGCTTGTGGGCCAGTAGTCTGAGGACGGAAGTCTGAGAATCCAAGCTAGGCCTAGGTTTCTGGGTGAGGATATGGCAGGCACAATCTACAGACCTTAATCGAGATCTCGTGCATCTGCGGTCAGGGCGAGGATCAGACGATCGCTCAGGTTGGACATTCTGTCCCTGATGGCCCCTTCTTGAAGGGGGGGTGGATCACGAGGCCATGGGGGTTTTCACATGATGGGAGTTGTGAGAAGCTCCCAACTGCAAAGATTCTTCTGCAGGACAATTGAGACCTGTTCATTGGGTACAGGACAACGATTCGAGCAGGGTGTAGAGGATGGATGGCTGGCTCACCCACCTCGCATTCCAATTGTCTCCAAGCAACAAGACAGGTTAGATCTGCTGGATCTGGGGGAGCAACCGAGGAGGCTGAGTTGAAATGGGACTCTCCCGTGGATGTGTCCTAATATGATTTTGGGTCTATGGAGACCTTGGAATGAAGCAGTGGCACTGGGGCCTTGAAGAGTTCTCCTAAAGAGAGGCTTTCACACAGCTCCATCGTGCAAGTTTCCCATTGTAGATGAGATTTGTTCTGATTGTTGAGTCAAGATACAGCCATATGCTGTTATTGAAATCCAGGCCTCTGAGGAGAGATGCCTGGAAACCAAAGCACTGGATCCGATAGTTGCCTAGGGGCCTGTTCGTTCCTTTTAACCTCAGGGGACATCAGTCTACGGGTCTGAGTGCAGGTAGGTGCTCAATGGCCCCATATTGCCCCTGTTTGTCCTGGGAAGCCACAAATATTGGGATGGCCTCAGGCACTTTGGAGGTTTATCCTCTTTGTAGGGTTGTGGCCATTGGAATGGGCACACACAATTCCCTTGGAGAGGGCAAGCACAGTCGTCAGGTTTGGCTCCAGGGGCCTGAGCCTGTAGGGTGTGTAGGCCAGGGCTGTTTGGACAGTTGTCTGAAAACACAAACTCGGCTTATGTTTCGGGTCATAGGTATGGCAGGACAGATCTACAGGCCATGAGGAGAACTCTTCGGGATATGATAAAAGGACGAGGGTGAGGCTCTCTTCAAGTTTTTGTCTCTCTGGATATCATGTCAGCCATGGTCGTGAAATTTCCGGGTGACTTCTTGGGAAATGGACGAGACTTACTCTCTGGGGGTTTGGCCCCGTCCAAGGAGTTTGGGGTCATTCTGTGGGATGGAAGAAATCCGTTGTTCTGTTATCGTTGATTTGTTTTGTTTGTTTTTCAACCTCAGGTGTCCCACCAAATGAGGGATTCCAGAGTAAAGCCCTGGGGAGGGGCGACTGGACAACCAGAAATATGGTTTAAAAATGGGGCCTAGGGACATGTCAAGCCCATTATGACATACAATGGTCCAGCCACTGAGAGGACGTACTAGAGGACAGGACTCACGCTGAGGGTCACAATGCGTGTTTATGCCCTCGTCGCACTCAAGAATGGGCGGGGCCTCAGGGTGAATGCTGGTTTATCCTACACTGAACGTTGGACAACATGCCAACCACAAGGTTTCTTGCATGGGTAAGGAAGAGTTCTGATTTCTTCATCACAGTCACCCCTGGGCAGTGAGTGGAGATAAGGTCTAGGTTCTGAAGCCTGAAAACTGAGGTAGGGAAGAGATGATGACCTAAGGCCATGGTGGGTCAGAGGTGCTCAGTGTTCGGTCAGCTGTCTGGGTGTTGGTAACGAGGTCCGGGCTCAGGTTGTCAGACAGTGCATTAGTTTGGGTGCATTCGAGTGCCGTGTAGGTTCTTATCTGAAGAACTCTTCAGGATATGAAGAATGATCGAGTCTGAGGCGCGTGCTCAGGCTTTTGTCTGTGGATTTTGTATCAGTGATGGCCCTGGAATGTTGGGGAGGCCTCATGGGCCATGGACGAATCTTGCTCTGTGGAATTGGCCCGATCCCAATTGTTTTTCGTCAATCTGTGGGATGGGCAGACTCCTTTCAGGTTTGTTACCTCAGGTGTCCCACCAAAATAGGAATTCCAAAGCAGAGCCCTGGGGAAGATTGGAGGGACAACCCGATCTATGGTTAAAATTGGGGCCTTGGGGCATGGCAAGCCCAATATACTGTCTCCCCATCCAGCTACTGAGAGGCCTTACCTGAGGACTGGGCTCTGGCTGAGGGTCACAGTGTCTGTTTGTGAACCAATGTGGCCCGCAAGCATGGGTGGGGACTCATGGGCCACACTGGTTTAAAATACACTGAACCTTGGACAACATGCCAACCACAAGGTTTCTTGCCATGGGGAAAGAGTTCTGATTTCTGCATCATTTTCAAACCCGGGCCATGATTGGAGATAAGGTCTAGGTTTTGAAGCCTGAAAACCGAAGTTTAGAAGAGATGACGACCTAAGGCCATGGCGGGCCCGATGTGCTCAGTGTGCGGCCATCTGTCTGGGTGGGGGCCAGGAGGTCCAGGCTCAGGCTGTGCCAGAAAGGGCATTAGTGCCCAGGTCAGCTTATATATTTGGGGTACAGGCGAATAGCGTGCACGTTGACCCTCATTTGTGGTTTCTAGGTCGCCCGAGAGGCAATGTTTTTCTTCTGGAGGGCAGGCAGAGTGCTGCATTGTAGTTCTGGATTGCCAAACTGGAGGGCTTGTGGGCCAGTAGTCTGAGGACGGAAGTCTAAGAACCCAAGCACAGTCGTCAGGTTTGGCTCCAGGGGCCTGAGCCTGTAGGGTGTGTAAGCCAGGGCTGTTTGGACAGTTGTCTGAAAACACAAACTCGGCTTATGTTTCGGGTCATAGGTATGGCAGGACTGATCTACAAGCCAAACTGGAGGGCTTGTGGGCCAGTAGTCTGAGAACAGAAGTCTGAGAAACCAAGCTAGGCCTAGGTTTCTTGGTGAGGATATGGCAGGCACAATCTACACACCTGAATCGAGATCTCGTGCATCTGAAGTCAGGGCGATAATCAGACTATCGCTCAGTTTGGACATTCTGACCCTTATGGCCCCTTCTTGAAGGGAGGGTGGATCACGAGGCCATGGGGGTTTTCCCACAATGGGAGTTCTGAGAAGTTTCCAACAGCAAAGATTCTTCTGCAGGACAATTGAGACCTGTTGGTTGGATCCAGGACAATGATTCCGAGCAGGGTTCTAAGTATGGATGGCTGGGTAGCCCACCTCGCATTCCAATTGTCTCCATGCAACCAGACAGTTTAGAACTACTGGATCTGGGGAGCAACCGAGGAGGCTGAGTTGATATGGACTCTCCCGTGGATGTGTCCTAATATGATTTTGTTTCTATGGAGACCTTGGAATGAAGCTGTGGCACTGGGGCCCTGAAGCGTTCTACTAAAGAGAGGCTTTCGCACAGCTCCATCGTGCAAGTTTCCCATGTGTAGATGAGATTTGTTCTGATGGGTGAGACAAGAAACAGCCATATGCTGTTATTGAAATCCAGGCCTCTGAGGAGAGATGCCTGGAAATCAAAACAATGGATCCAATAGGTGCCTAGGGGCCTGTTCGTTCCTTTTTACCTCTGGGGACATCAATCTCCGGGTCTGAGCGCCGGTAGGTGCTCAGATGGGCCCAGATTGCCCCTGTTTGTCCCGGGATGCCACAAATATTTGGATGAACTCAGGGACTTTGGAGGTTTATACTATTAGTAGGGTTGTGGCCATTGGAATGGGCACAGAAAATTCCCTTGGAGAGGGCAAGAACTGTCGTCAGGTTTGGATCCAGGGGCCTGAGCCTGTATGGTGTGTAGGACAGGGCTGTTTGGACAGTTGTCTGAAAACACAAACTCGGCTTATGTTTCGGGTCATAGGTATGGCAGGACTGATCAACAGACCATGAGGAGAACTCTTCGGGATATGTTAAATTGGCGAGTGTGAGGCTCTTGCTCAAGTTTTTGTCTCTGGATATCGTGTCACACAGTGTCGTGAAATTTCCGGGTGACACCATGGGAAATGGACTAGTCTTACTCTCTGGGGGTTTGGCCCCGTCCAAAGAGTTTGGGGTCATTCTGTGGGATGGAAGAAGTCCGTTGTTCTGTTGTTGTTGGTTTGTTTTGTTTTGTTTTTCAACCTCAGGTGTCCCAACAAATGAGGGATTCCAGAGTCGAGCCCTGGGGAGGGTCGACTGGACAACCAGAAATCTGGTTAAAAATTGGGGCCTAGGGACATGTCAAGCCCATTATGACATCTAATGGTCCAGCCACTGAGAGGACGTACTAGAGGACAGGACTCACGCTTGGGTCACAATGCGTGTTTTATGCCTTCGTCGCTCTCAAGAATGGGCGGGGGCCTCAGGGTGAATGCTGGTTTCTCCTACACTGAACGTTGGACAACATGCCAACCACAAGGTTTCTTGCCATGGGTAAGGAAGAGTTCTGATTTCTGCAACACAGTCACCCCTGGGCAGTGATTGCAGATCAGGTCTAGGTTCTGAAGCCTTTAAAATTGAGGTAGGGAAGAGATGATGACCTAAGGCCATGGCGGTTCTGATGTGCTAAGTGTGCGGTCAGCTGTCTGGGTGTTGGTCATGAGGTCCGGGCTCAGGTTGTCAGACAGTGCATTAGTGCCCAGGTTAGACTATATATTTTGGGTGCATTCGAGTGCCGTGTAGGTTCTTATCTGAAGAACTCTTCAGGATATGAAGATGAGTGAGTCTGAGGTGCGTGCTCAGGCTTTAGTCTCTGGATTTTGTATCAGCGATGGCTGTGGAATGTTGGGGAGGCCTCATGGGCCATGAACGAATCTTGCTCTCTGTGGATTTGGCCCGATCCCAATTGTTTTTTGTCAATCTATGGGATGGGAGGACTCCTTTCAGGTTTGTTACATCAGGAGGATCACCAAAAGAAGAATTCCAAAGCAGAGCCCTGGGGAAGAGTGAAGGGACAACCCGAACTATGGTTAAAAATTGGGGCCTATGGGCATGTCAAGCCCAATATGCTGTCTCTCCATCCAGCCACTGTGAGGCCTTACCTGAGGACTGGGCTCAGGCTGAGGGTAACAATGTGTGTTTGTGACCAATGTGGCCCGCAAGCATGGGGGGGCCACATGGGCCACCCTGGTTTCAACTACACTGGACTTTGGACAACATGCCAACTACAAGGTTTCTTGCTATGGGGAAAGAGTTCTGATTTCTGCATCATTTTCAAACCCGGGCTGTGATTGGAGATAAGGTCTAGGTTCTGAAGCCTGAAAACCGATGTTGAGAAAAGATGACGACCTAGGGCCATGGCGGGTCTGATGTGCTCAGTGTGAGGCCAGCTGTCTGTGGGGCCAGGAGGTCCAGGCGCAGGCTGCGTCAGAAAGGGCATTAGTGCCCAGGTAAGCCTATATATTTGGGGTACAGCCGAATGGCGCGCAGGTTGATCCTCATTTGGGGTTTCTGGGTAGCCCGAGAGGGCAATGTTTTTCTTCTGGAGGTCACGCAGAGTGCTGCATTGTAGTTCTGGATTGCCATCCTGGAAGGCTTGTGGGTAAGTAGTCTGAGGACGTAAGTCTGAGAACCCAAGCTAGGCCTAGGTTTTGGGTGAGGACATGGCAGGCACAATCTACACACCTGAAACGAGATCTCGTGCATCTGAAGTCAGGGCGTGGATCAGACGATCGCTCAGTTTGGACATTCTGTCCCTTATGGCCCCTTCTTGAAGGGAGGGTGGTTCACGAGGCCATGGGGTTTTCCCACGATGGGAGTTCTGAGAATCTCCCAACAGCAAAGATTCTTCTGCAGGACAATTGAGACCTGTTGGTTGGATCCAGGACAATGATTCCGAGCAGGGTTCTAAGGATGGATGCCTGGGTAGGCCACCTCTAATTCCAAATGGCTCCACGCAACAAGACAGGTTAGATCTGATGGATCTGGGGGAGCAACTGAGGAGGCTGAGTTGAAATGGCCTCTCCCGTGGATGTGTCCTAATATGATTTTGTGTCTATGGAATCCTTGGAATGAAGCGGTGGCACTGGGGCCCTGAAGGGATTCTCCGAAAGAGAGATTTTCACAAAGCTCCATCGTGCAAGTTTCCCATGTGTAGATGAGATTTGTTCTGATGGGTGAGTCAAGAAACAGCCATATGCTGTTATTGAAATCCAGGCCTCTGAGGAGAGATGCCTGGAAACCAAAGCAATGGATCCGATAGGTGCCCAGGGGCCTGTTCGTCCCTTTTTACCTCTGGGAACATCAGTCTTCGGGTCTGAGTGCCGCTTGGTGCTCAGATGGGCCCAGATTGCCCCTGTTTGTCCTGGGATGCCACAAATATTAGGATGGCCTCATGGACTTTGGAGGTTTATCCTATTAGGAGGGTTGTGGCCATTGGAATGGGCACATACAATTCCCTTGGAGAGGGCAAGTACAGTCGTCAGGTTTGGCTCCAGGGGCCTGAGCCTGTAGGGTGTGTAGGCCAGGGCTGTTTGGACAGTTGTCTGAAAACACAAACTCGCCTTATGTTTCGGGTCATAGGTATGGCAGGACTTATCTACAGACCATGAGGAGAACTCTTCGGGATATGAAAAAAGGGCGAGTGTGAGGCTCTTGCTCAAGTTTTTGTCTCTGGATATCGTGTCAGCCATGGTCGTGAAATTTCGGGTGACACCATGGGAAATGGACGAGTCTTACACTCTGGGGGTTTGGCCCCGTCCAAAGACTTTGGGGTCATTCTGTGGGATGGAAGAAGTACGTTGTTCTTTTGTTGTTGATTTGTTTTGTTTTGTTTTTCTACCTCAGGTGTCCCACCAAATGAGGGATTCCAGAGTCGAGCCCTGGGGAGGGGCGACTGGACAACCATAAATCTGGTTAAAAATTGGGGCCTAGGGACATGTCAAGCCCATTATGACATCTAATGCTCCAGCCACTGAGAGGACGTTTTAGAGGACAGTACTCACGCTGAGGGTCACAATGCGTGTTTATGCCCTCGTCGCACTCAAGAATGGGCGGGGCCTCAGGGTGAATGCTGGTTTCCCCTACACTAGAGGTTGGACAACACGCCAACCACAAGGTTCCTTGCCATGGGTAAGGAAGAGTTCTGATTTCTGCATCACAGTCACCCCTGGTCAGTGATTGGAGATAAGGTCTAGGTTCTGAAGCCTGAAAACTGAGGTAGGGAATGGATGATGACCTAAGGCCATGGCGGGTCTGATGAGCTCCGTGTGCGGTCAGCTGTCTGGGTGTTGTTCACGACGTCCGGGCTCAGGTTGTCAGACAGTGCATTAGTGCCCTGGTTAGACTATATATTTTGGGTGCATTCGAGTGCCGTGTAGGTTCTTATCTGAAGAACTCTTAAGGATATGAATAATGAGCGAGTGTGAGGCGCATGCTCAGGCTTTTATCTCTGGATTTTGTATCAGTGATGGCCGTGGAATGTTGGGGAGGCCTCATGGGCCATGGACGAATCTTGCTCTCTGTGGATTTGGCCCGAACCCAATTGCTTTTCGTCAATCTGTGGTGTGGGAGGACTCCTTTCAGGTTTGTTACCTCAGGTGGCCCACCAGAAGAGGAATTCCAAAGCAGAGCCATGGGGAAGAGTGAAGGGACAACCCGAACTATGGTTAAAAATTGGGGCCTAGGGGCATGGCAAGCCCAATATGCTGTCTCTCCTTCCAGCCACTGAGACGCCTTACCTGAGGACTGGGCTCAGGCTGAGGGGTCACAATGTGTGTTTGTGACCAATGTGGCCTGCAAGCATGGGCGGGGCCTCATGGGCCACACTGGTTTAAACTACACTGAACCTTGGACAACATGCCAACCACAAGGTTTCTTGCCATGGGGAAAGAGTTCTGATTTCTGCATCATTTTTTACACGGGCCGTGATTGGAGATAAGGTCTAGGTTCTGAAGCCTAAAAACCGAGGTTGAGAAGAGATGACGACCTAAGGCCATAGCGGGTCTGATGTCCTCAGTGTGAGGCCAGCTGTCTGGGTGGGGCCCGGAGGTCCAGGCTCAGGCTGTGTCAAAATGTTATTAGTGCCCAGGTCAGCCTATATATTTGGGGTACAGCCGAATGGCGTGCAGGTTGATCCTCATTTGGGGTTTCTGGGTAGCCCGAGAAGGCAATGTTTTTCTTCCAGAGGGCAAACAGAGTGCTGCATTGTAGTTCTGGATTGCCAAACTGGAGGGCTTGTGGGCCAGTAGTCTGAGGACGGAAGTCTGAGAACCCAAGCTAGGCGTAGGTTTCTGGGTGAGGATATAGCAGGCACAATCTACAGACCTGAATCGAGATCTCATGCATCTGAAGCCAGGGCGATGATCAGATGATCGCTCAGGTTGGACATTCAGTCCCTGATGGCCCCTTCTTGAAGGGGGTTTGGATCACGAGGCCATGGGGGTTTTCCCACGATGGGATTTCTGAGAACTCCCAACTGCAAAGATTCTTCTGCAGGACAATTGAGACCTGTTGGTTGGATCCAGGACAAAATTCCGAGCAGGGTTCTAAGGATGCATGGCTGGGGTAGCCCACCTCGCATTCCAATTGTCTCCAAGAAACAAGACACGTTCTAGGGGCATGGCCCAGGGGCATGGCAAGCCCAATATCTGGGCCCATCTGAGCACCTACCGGCACTCAGACCCGTTGACTGATGTCCCCAGAGGTAAAAAAGGAACGAACAGGACCCTAGGCAACTATCGGATCCATTGCATTGGTTTCCAGGCATCTCTCCTCAGAGGCCTGGATTTCAATAACAGCATATGGCTGTTTCTTGACTCACCCATCAGAACAAATCTCATCTACAATGGGAAACTTGTACGATGGATCTGTATGAAAGCGTCTCTTTAGGAGAACCCTTCAGGGCCCCAGTGCCACCGCTTCATTCCAAGGATTCCATAGACAAAAAATCATATTAGGAAACATCCACGGGAGAGTCCTTTTCAACTCAGCCTCCTCGGTTGTTCCCCCCAGAACCAGCAGATCTAACCTGTCTTGTTGCTTGGAGCCATTTGGAATGAGAGGTGGGCTACCCAGCCATCCATCCTTAGAACCCTGCTCAGAATCGTTGTCCAGGTGCCAACCAACAGGTCTCAATTGTCCTGCAGAAGAATCTTGCAGTTGGGAGATTCTCACAACTCCCATCGTGGGAAAACCCCCATGGCCTCGTGATCCACCACCCCTTCAAGAAGGGGCCATCAGGGACAGAATGTCTAACCTGAGCAATCATCTGAGCCTCGCCCTGACTTCAGAAGCACGAGATCTCGATTCAGGTCTGTAGATTGTGCCTGCCATATCCTCACCCAGAAACCTAGGCCTAGCTTGGCTTCTCAGACTTCCGTCCTCCGACTACTGGCACACAAGCCCTCCAGTTTGGCAATCCAGAACTACAATGCAACACTCTGCCTGCCCTCCAGAGAAAAACATTGCCCTCTGGGGCTACCCAGAAACCCCAAATGAGGAAAAAACGCGGCACGCCAAATATATAGGCTGACCTGGGCACTAATGCCCTTTCTGACACAGCCTGAGCCTGGACCTCCTGGCCCCACCCAGACAGCTGGCCGCACACTGAGCACATCGGACCCGTCATGGCCTTAGGTCGTCATCTCTCTTCTCAACCTCGGTTTTCAGGCTTCAGAACCTAGACCTTATCTCCAATCACGGCCCTGGTTTGAAAATGATGCAGAAATCAGAACTCTTTCCCCATGGCAATAAACCTTGTGGTTGGCATGTTGTCCAAGGTTCAGTGTAGTTGAAACCAGTGTGGCCCATGAGGCCCCGCCCATGCTTGCGGGCCACATTGGTCACAAACACACATTGCGACCCTCAGCCTGAGCCCAGTCCTCAGGTAAGGCCTCTCAGTGGCTGGATGGAGAGAGACACAGCATATTGGGCTTGCCATGCCCCCAGGCCCCAATTTTTAACCATAGATCGGGTTGTCCTTTCAGTCTTCCCTAGGGCAACAATCATATAAATAACCATTTCATACCTACTTAAAAATTGCATATAATACCACACTCCTAGATCCTCTCTGAATGCTCTAAAATAACCCTTAAAGGAAATACATTTTTAAAAATAACAGATTTTTTGGCGAATAATTTAATAAAATAAAAGTATCATTCATCTATGTAGATCATAAAAATGTTTTTCATAATCATGAAATTATAACTCTGAAGTGTGCTAAAATGAATCCACCTGCTAAGGGTGAGAGAACAAAAAAAAACATCATTTTTCCAAATAAGAGGAATTTATTACCTTCGAATCAAAGCATGTGGCTTTGTTCAAACTGGCATTAAAGGAATATGGAAACACAAACGATAGAAAGTCATATTTTAGATTTCTAAATCTTCAAAGTGAAGAGTATACATTTTTTAAATGTTACATAATGCTACATAATGACAAGATGACAGATTGTGACAAATAGCATTTTAAAAGCTCTACTCATAATGGAACGGAAGGTGTCATTTCCCTATAATTTTATATATGTCATTAATTTACTATATCTGGATACAACATATTACCAAACAGATGTTCATCAAAGACTAAATCATTTTTACTGGAGCATAATAATTTGAACCTACATCTATTAATCATTTTTTTTTCGATCAAACATTTATAGTCTCACTAAACATTTTATCAGTTGTTGACAAAATTAAAAAACAGTAGGATAAAATGTCGTGATTGGAAAAGTAGATTTTCTTTGAAATTTGCATTTAAATGAAAATATTTGCTGATATTTTAAAAACTTTAAATGTAATTTTATATATATCTGACCTTGCAAATGATATAAAACGTTTGGAGACTTAATATAGTTTGGGGCACATGGTAAGCAATAATCAATTTTTTTGTTGATCCAAGTGTTCTTGTATTATTTTTCTTAATTATTCTAGTACCACAATTTATAGTTCTAAGATTTTTCCACACGCCCCATTTTAATATCTCTTAAGGTGGCACTCACCTTGCACTTGATGACATATCCTAGTTTAACTGTCAGCATTTCTCTTTCTTAGTCGAACATAAACTATAGTGCATCTTACCCTTGATGAAAGCTAGGATGCAATTAAATACTCTATTATGGTTACGATTCTGATATTTGAAATCCTCCGGTAGCTCCCTGTGCCCACACAGTGTAGAACCTCACCTCCTCGGCATAGTATACAAACCATCTCACCCCCAGTGTTAACCCCGGGGCTCAGCCTCCATCCCCAGGTGATGCTGCGAGATCAGCTGTCGGTTGTCTTGAACTTGCTGTAGTTTCCCGAATGCACTGTGCTGCCTCCTGGCACTTTGAAACTTGACACACTCAGCTCTGCAGAGCTGAAAAGAGATCTCGTGCATCTGAAATCAGGTGAGGATCTGACGAACGCTAAGGTTGGAGTTTCAGTCCCTTATGGCCCTCTTCATGAAGAGGTGGTGGATCACGAGGCCATGGAATTTTTCCCACGATGGGAGTTGTGAGATGCTCCAAACCGTAAAGATTCTTCTGCAGGGCGATTGAGACCTGTTGGTTGGCTCCAGGACTTCCCATACGGATCGATTCCGAGTAGGGTTCTAAGGATGGATGGCTGGGAAGCCCGACTCTCATTCCTCTTGTGTCCTAGTGGCAAGAAGGTTAGATCTGCTGGATCTGGGGGAGAAACTGAGAGGGTTGAGTTGAAATGGACTCTCTTGTGGATGGGTCCTAATGTGGGTTTGTGTCCATGGAGAACTTGAAATGAGGCAGCGGCACAGGGTCCCTGAAGGGTTCTCCTAACCAGAGGCTTTGACACAGCTCCAACGTGCATGATTCCCACGTGGAGACGAGATTTGTTCTGATGGGTGCCTCAAGAAACAGCCATATGCTGCTATTTTAATCCAGGCCTCTGGGGAGAGATGCCTAGACAACAAAGCAATGGATCCGATTAGGTCTAGGGGCCTGCTCATTCCAATTTACCTCTGGGGACATCTGTCCACGGGTCTAAGTGCAGGTAGATGCTCAGCTGGTGTCAGACCGCCCTTGTTTTTCCTGGGCAGTCAACACTATTGGGATGGCCCCGGGCACTTTGGAGGTTTATCATCCTATTTCTAGGTTTGTGGCCAATGGAATGGCAGAATTCCCAGGTACAGTCCTCAGGTTTGGCTCCAAGAACCTGTGCCTGTAGGTTTTGTGGGCCAGGGCTGTGGGGACAGTTGTCTGAAAACACAAATCCGGCTTAGGTTTCAGGTCGTAGGTATTGCAGGACTGATCTACAGACCGTGTTGAGAACTCTTCAGGATATGAACAAGGGGGGCGAGTGTGAGACGCTTGCTCAAGATTTTGTCTCTGGATATTGTGTCACTGATGGCCGTGGAATGTCCGGGTGGCCTCATGGGCCATGGACGAGTCTTCCTCTCTGGGCATTTGGCCCGATCCGAAGAGTTTGGGGTTATTCTTTGAGATGGGAGGAGTCCGTTTTGTTTTTGTTTTTACCTCAGTTGTCCCACCAAAAGAGAGTTTCCAGGGCAGAGCCCTGGGGAGGGGCGACCGGACAAACCAGAAAGCTGGTTAAAAACTTGGGGCCTAGGGGCATGGCAAGCCCATTATGACGTCTAATGGTCCAGCCACTGAGAGGACTTACTAGAGGACAGGACTCACGCTGAGGGTCACAATGCGTGTTTGTGCTCTCTTCGTACTCAAGCATGGGCGGGGCCTCATGGTGAACGCTGGTTTCTCCTACACTGAACGTGGGACAACATGCCAACCACAAGGTTTCTTGCCATAGGGAAGGAGGAGTTCTGATTTCTGCATCACATTCACCCCTTGGCGGGGTGTGGAGTTAAGGTCTATGTCCTGAAGCCTGAGAAGCTAGGTTGGCAATAGATGACGAGCTAAAGCCATGGCAGGTCTGTTGTGCTCAGTGTGCGGTCAGCTCTCTGGGTGTTGGTCAGGAAGTCCGGGCTCAGGCTGTGTCAGACAGTGTATTAGTGCCCAGATTTGTCGATATAATTTGTGTACAGAAGGGTGCCGTGTAGGTCTATCCTCATTTCGGGTGTCTGGGAAGCTCCATAGGGCAACATTTTTGCTTTTTATCTGGAGGGCAGGCAGAGTGCTGCCTTGTGGGTCCAGAATTGCCAAACGTGAGGTCTTGGGGGCCAGGAGTGTGAGGACGGACATTGGAGAACAGAAGTTTCACATAGGTTTAAGGGCGAGGGCAAGGCCGGCACACTCTGCAGAGCTGCATCGAGATGTCGTGCATCTGAATTCAGGGCGAGGATCAGACGTTGGCTCAGGTTGGAGTTCCTGTCCATGATTTCCCCTTCAGAAAGGGGGTGGGGGCTTCAGAAAGCCATCACGGTTTTCCCACGTTGGGAGTTGTGAGATGCTCCAAAACGCAAGGATTCCTCCTGCAGGACATTTGAGAACTTTTGGATGGGTCCAGGACGTTCCATATGGAACGACGCCAGAGCAGGGTTCTAAGGGCGGAGCCCTGGGCAAGCCGCCTCGCATCTCAATCGTCTCCTAGCGACAAGACAGGTTCTATCTGCTGGCTCTGGCGGAGCAACCGAGAAGCCAGAGTTGAAATGGACTCTCCTGCGGATGGATCCTAATGTGGGTTTGTGTCCATGGAGACCTTGGAAAGGGGTGGTGGCACCGGGCCCTGAAGGATTCTCCTAACCGGAAGTTTTGACACAGTTCCAGCCTGCTATTTTCCCATGTCGAGACAAGATTTGCCTCCGGAAACCCCCGCATGCTGGTATTTGAAAACATGCCTCTGAGGAGAGATGCCTGGAAACCCAAAGCAATGGATCCGATTACGGCCTAGGGACCTGTGAGGTTCAATCTACTACCCTGGTGACATCCAACTACGGTATGAGTGGAGGTAGATGCTCAGCTGTTGTCAGATGCCCTTGTTTGTCCCGGGCGGCCTACACAATTGGGATGGCCTCAGGGACTGTGGAGGTTTCTCCTAATTTGGAGGCGTGTGGTCAAGTGAATGGGCAGAATTCCAGTGGAGTGGGCAGGCACAGACCTGATGTGTGGCTCCAGGGGCCCCAGCCTGGAGGGTGTGTGGGGCCAGGAGCGTGGGGATAGAAGTCTGAAAACACTAACGCGGCTTACGTTTGGGGACATAAGTATGGCAGGCCCGATCTACAGGCCCTGAGGAGAACTCTTCGGGATATGAAGAAAGAGTGAGTGTGAGGCATTTATTCAGGCTTTTGTCTCTGGATTTTGTGTCAACAATGGCCGTGGAATGTCGAGGAGGCCTCATGGGCCATGGACAAGTCTTCCTCTCTGTGGATTTGGCACGTACCCAATTGTTTTGGGTCCATCATGGGGATGGGAGGAGTCCTATCAGTTTGGTTACCTCAGGTGTCCCACCAAAAGAGGGATTTCAAAGCAGAGCCCTGCGTAGGGGTGAATGGACAAACCAAACTATGGTTAGTTCCAGCCACTGAGAGGCCTTCCTTGAGGACAGAACTCACGCTGAGGGTCACAATGTGTGTTTATGCCTTCTAAGCGCTCAATCATGGGCGGGAATCATGGTCCACACACTGTTGCTCCTACACTGAACGTTGGGCTCCATGCCACCACATCTATTCGTGCCATGGGGTAGTAGTAGTTCTGATTTTTTTCATCTCTTTCACCGCTGGGTCGTGATTGGAGTTAAGGTCTAGGTTGTGTAGTCTGAAAACCGAGCTTGGGAAGAGATGACGACTTAAGTCCATGACAGGTCCGACGTGCTCAGTGTGGAGCCAGGTCGCTGAGTGTTGGTCGGGAGGTTCAGGCCTAGGCTGCGTCAGACCAGGCATTAGTTTTCAGGGTATATTGTATAATTGGGGGAGAGTCGAGTCGAGTACCGTGCAGCTTGATCCTCATTTAGCGTTTCTGGGTAGCCCCAAGGGCAACGTTTTTCTTCTGGAGGGCAGGCAGAGTGCTGCTTTGTGGCTTTGGAATTCCCAAACTGGATGCCCTTTGGGCAAGGAGTGTGAGGACGGAAGAATAAGAACACAAGTTAGGCGTAGGTTTCGGGGCGAGGGGCACGGCAGGCACTATCTGCACATCTGAATCGGTACTTCGTGCATCTGAAGTCAGGGAGGGTTCAGACCTAGGCTCAGGTTGGAGTTTCTGTCCATTATGGTCCTTTCTTGAAGGGGGCAGCATCTCGAGGCCATGGAGGTTTACCCAGGAGGGGAGTTGGGATATGCTCCAAGCCACAAGGATTTTCTCTGATCAACAATTGAGATCTGTTGGATCGCACCAGGATGTTTCATACGGAACGACAGCAAAGCAAGGATCGAAGGATGGAACCCTGGGCAGACTGCCTCGATTCTAACTGTCTCCTAGTTAACAGACAGTTTTGATATGCTAGCTCTAGGGGAGCAACGGAGGGGGCTGATTTGAAATGGACTCTCCTGCGGATGGGTCCTATTGTGGGTTTGTGTGCATGGAGACCTTGGCACGGGGCGGTGGCACACGGACCCTGAATGCTTCTCCTAACCAGAGGTTTTTGCATCATCTCCAAAAGACAAGTTTCCCATGTGGAGACTAGATTTGATCTGATTGGTGCCTCAGGAAAGCCCCACATGCTGATATTGGAAACCAGGCCTCTGATGAGAGATAGCAGGAAACCAAAACAATGGACCCCATTAGGGCCTAGGGCCCTGTCCCGTTCAAGCTCCTTCTCTGGGGACATCCATCTAAAGTATGAGTGGAGATGGATGCTCAGCTGGTTCCAGGCAGCCCTTGTTTGTCCTGGGCGTTCTATACTATGGGGATGGCCTTGGGGACTTTGGAGGTTTCTCCGAGTTTGTATGGTTGTGGTCAATGGAAGGGGCAGAATTCCTGTGGAGTTGAGAGGCACAGACCTGATGTGTGGCTCCAGGGTCCCCAGGCTGGAGGGAGTGGAAGCCAGGAATGTGGGGATAGAAGTCTGAAAACACACACTCGGCTTGTTTTGGTGACGTATGTATGGCAGTTCCGATCTACAGATCGTGAGGGGAACTCTTTGGGATAGGAAGAAAGAGCGAGTGTGAGGCGCTTATTCAGGCTTTTGTCTCTGGATTTTGTGTCAACGATGGGCGTGGAATGTCGGGGTGGCCTCATGGGCCATGGATGAGTCTTCCTCTCTGTGGATTTGGCCCGATCCCAATTTGGGGGTCAATCTGTGGGATGGGAGGAGTCCTTTCAATTTGGTTACCTCATTCTAAAGCAGAGCACTGGGGAGGGGCGAATGGACAACACGAACTATGGTTAAAAATGGGGGCCTAGGGGCATGGCAAGCCCAATATGCCGTCTCTTGGTGCAGCCACTGGGAGACCTTACTTGGAGACTGGGCTCACGCTGAGGGTCACAATGCGTATTTGTGACCAATGCGGCCCTCAAGCATGGCGGGGTCAAAGGGCCACACTGCTATCAACTACACTGAACGTTGGGCAACACGCCAACCACAAGATTTCTTGCCATGGGGAAGGATTTTCAGATTTCTGCCTCATGTTCAACCCTGGGCAGTGATTGGAGAAAACGTCTAGGTTTTGAAGCCTGAAAACCGAATTGGGAAGAGATGACGTAGGGTCAGAGTTAGGGTTAGACGTCTTTGGAGTCAGGGTTAGCGTAAGGCTTAGTGTAGGGGTCAGGTTTAGGGTTCGGTTCATGGTTAGGTTTAGTGTCATGATCACAGTAGGTTCAGGGTTAGCGTTACGGTCAGAGTCAGGGTCAGGGTCAGTGTTTAGACTGACAGTTAGTTTTATGTCCAGGCAGGGTCATGATCAGATTTACGGTCCGGTCCAAGTTTTGGTTTGGGGGCAAGGTCATGTCAGGTCAGGGTTAGGTTTTGGACAGGTTTAGTGTCAGGGTTAGGGTCAGGGTCAGGTTTAGGTTCATGGTTTTGGTAAGGTCAGCTTTATTTTTAGGTTCTGTTTCATGAGTAGGTTGAGGATCAGGGTTAGCTTTAGGGTTACTAATCTGTTCAGGATCACGGATTGAGTCAGAGTTAGGTTTACAGTCAGGTTTAGGGTCAGTATTAAGGTCAAGGCCAGGGTCTGGTTTAAGGTTAAGGTCTGACATAGGCAAAGTACAGAGTTAGGGTATGATCAGGTTCAGGGAGAGGGTCAGGATTATTGTTAAAGTGTGGTTAGGTTTAGGGTTAGAGGTAGGTTGCGTGTTAGGGTTAGACCGGGTTAGGGTCAGTGTCAGGGATAATGTTAGGGGTTAGGTTTAAGGTTAGGTTCAGCGTTAGGTTTCGGGTCAGGGCCCGTGTTAGTGTCAGGGTCAGGGTTACGTTTAGGGTTAGAGATAGGTTCAGGCTTACTTTCAGTGTCAGGTTTATTGTTAGGGTGAGGGTCAGGGTCACTGTTAGGGTCAGGCTTAGGTTTCTGGTCTTTGCCTGGGTCGGGTTCAGGGTGAAGTCTAGGGCCAGTGTCAGGTTTACGGTCAGGATCAGGTATTGGTTTAAAGTCCACATTCGTGTCAGGGACAGGGTTATGTAGTGGTCATTGTTAGGTTCATGGTTAGGTTAAGGGTCAGGTCCAGTGTCCGGGTTTAGGGTCAGGGTCTGGTATAGGCAAAGTTCAGGGTTAGGGTTATGATCAGAGTCAGGTATAGGCTCAGGGTTATTGTTAATGTTTAGGGTTAGTTCTACATTTAGCGTTAGGTTGACGGTTAGGGTTAGAACTTGTTGGGGTCAGGGTCCGTGGTAGGGTTAGGGGTTTGTGTTAGGGTTAGGTTCAGAGATACGTTTCGGGGGAGGGCCCATGTTAGTGTCAGGGTCAGGGTTACATTTAGGGTCAGAGTTAGTTTCAGTCTCACAGTCAGGGTCAGGTTTAGTGTTCTGTTGATTTCGCGGTCACTGTAAGGGTCAGGGTTAGGTTATCGTCATGGTCTGGGTCAGGGTCAGGGTGAAGATTAGCACCAGTGTCCTGTTTAGGGTCAGGTTCAGGTATTGGTTTAAAGTCCACATTCGGGTCTGGGATAGGTTTATTTAGTTGTCAGAGTTAGTGTCAAGGTTAGGATTAGGGTCAGAGTCAGGGTCCGGTAAATGTCAGGGCCAGGGTCAGGTTGAGGGTCATGCTTTCGTATAGGGTCAATGTTCGGTTCACTGTCACAGTTACGTTTTGGCGGTAGGGTTTGGGATTGGGGTTAGGGTTAGAGTTAGAAGTAGGGTTATGTTTAGGATTAGGGATAGATATCGTAATGTCAGGGTTAGGGTTTTGTTTAGGTTAGGGGTTAGTGTTAAGGTCAGGGTCAGCATGATGTTTAGGTTCAGGGTCCTTGTTAGGATCATGGTTAGAGTTACCATTAGGTTTAGGGTTAAGGTCAAGCACAAGTCACGGTCAGGATTAGGTTTAGGGTCCGGGTTAGGTCAGCGTCAGGGTTAGGATTAGAGTCAGGGTCAGGGTCCTGGTTAGGTTTGAGTCATGGTTACGGTAATGTCAGAGTTAGGCTAAGGTTCAGGGTCCACATAGGGGTCAGTGTCAGGCTTAGGTTTATGTTTAGGGTTCAGGTCAGGATCACAGTCAGGGTCAGGGTCAGGGTCAGGGTCAGGGCTTTGGTAAGGGTTTGGGGCAGTCTCACAGTCAGTCAGGGTCAGGGTCAGGGTTAGTGGTTACTGTTAGGGTTAGCCCTAATCCTGGGTCATGGACCCATCCGTTCAGGGTCTCAGGATAAACCCTGGGCAGAAGGGTGTAGACCCTACACCCCATCCCTCTTAACCAGCCTTAAACTGGGGTGTGAACATGACTTGACCACCAGATATCTAAGCCCTCATCAGCCTGATCCTGCTTGGGGCATCTCCACCCTCGATGGCATAGCCAGGACCTCTTTACACACAGACACACAGACACACAGAGGGCACCCCCCCCACACACACACACCCACACACACACAGAGGGGAGGAGACCTAAGCCTATAAGAGTGGATCAGAAGGTGTGGGACTCTCTGATCTGAGCCCCCTGGTGTCACTTTTTGATTTTTTAGCCAAAGGGCCTGAGGCATTGGGGAAACCTGATATGACCTGCCAGGGAGGGGACGTGTCAGACGGGCCAGCTCTCTTCTCCCTGCATCCTCTCGGCTTCAGTACAGCAGAAGAACATGTCGCTTCCTTTAGGATGTGCCTAGATAGAGCTGGGGAGGGCGTTTCTCTGTAATGGATGCCTGGATACGTGGGTTCCAATTCCGTTGGGCCCTTCGTCAAGGAAGTGAGGTCACCACTGCCTGGGGGTTCCTTACCAAACTTCCTGCTCCACCAGAGCTCCCTGAACCGCCGGTCCCCACGCTGCTCAAGGCTCACACTCCACTCAATGCAGTGCCCATCCTGTGACCCCCATACAGCCTCCCCACAGCCCCTGGGAGGCCTGCGTGCAGCTGTTTTCCCCACTGGATGGAAAAGAGCTGGTTTTAGACCAGGTTAGTGTTAGGGTTAGGGTTAAGAAAGAATTAGGGTCAGGGTTAGGGTTAGACGTCTTTGGGGTCAGGGTTAGCATAAGGCTTAGGGTAGGGGTCAGGGTTAGGGTTAGGTTCATGGTTAGGTTTAGGGTCTGGCTCACAGTAGGTTCAGGATTAGCGTTACGGTCAGAGTCAGGCTCAGGGTCAGTGTTAGGCTCACGGTTACGTTTAGGGTAAGATTCAGGGTCATGGTCAGTTTTCGGGTCAGGTTCAAGTTTTGGTTTGGGGGCAAGGTCATGTCAGGTCAGGGTTAGGTTTGGGACAGGTTTAGTGTCAGGGTTAGGGTCAGGGTCAGGGTTAGGTTCATGGTTATGGTAAGGTCAGCTTTAGGTTTAGGTTCTGTTTTATGAGTAGATTCAGGATCAGGGTTAGCTTTAGGGTTACTCATCTGTTCAGGCTCACGGATTGGGTCAGAGTTAGGTTTACAGTCAGGGTTAGGGTCAGTGTTAAGGTCAAGGCCAGGGTCAGTTTTAAGGTTAAGTTCTGACATAGGCAATGTTCAGAGTTAGGGTTATGATCAGGTTCAGGGAGAGGGGGTCAGGGTCAGGATAATTGTTAAAGTGGGGTTAGAGTAAGGCTTAGAGGTAGGTTGAGGGTTAGGTTAGACTTTGTTAGGGTCAGTGTCAGGGATAATGTTAGGGGTTTTTTTAGGGTTAGGTTCAGCGTTAGGTTTCGGGTCAGGGCCCGTGTTAGTGTCAGGGTCACGGTTACGTTTAAGGTTAGAGATAGGTTCAGGCTCACATTCAGTGTCAGGTTTAGTGTTAGGGTGAGGGTCAGTGTCACTGTTAGGGTCAGACTTAGGTTTCTGGTCTTTGCCTGGGTCGGGGACAGGGGTGAAGTCTAGGACCAGTGTCAGGTTTACGGGTCAGGATCAGGTATTGGTTTAAAGTACACATTCGGGTCAATGACAGGGTTAGGTAGTGGTCATTGTTAGGTTCATGGTTAGGTTAAGGGTCAGGGCCAGTGTCCGGTTTAGGGTCAGGGTCTGGTATAGGCAAAGTTCAGGGTTAGGGTTATGATCTTAGTCAGGTATAGGGTCAGGGTTATTGTTAAAGTTTAGGGTTAGTTTTATGTTTAGCGTTAGGTTGACGGTTAGGGTTAGAACTTGTTAGGGTCAGGGTCCGTGGTAGGGTTACGGGTTAGTGTTAGGGTTAGGTTCAGATATAGGATTCGAGGGAGGGCCCATGTTAGTGTCAGGGTCAGGGTTACATTTAGGGTCAGAGTTAGTTTCAGTCTCACAGTCAGGGTCAGGTTTAGTGTTCTGTTGATTTCGCGGTCATTCAGTGTCAGTGTTAGTGTTAGGGTCAGGGATAGGTCTGCGTCAGGGTTAGGATTAGGGTCAGGGTATGGGTCATGGTGAGGTATTAGTCATATTTTCGGTAATGTCAGAGTTTGGTTTAGGTTCAGGGTCCACATCAGGGTCCTTGCCAGGCTAGGTTTCGGTTTATATGGTTCAGGTAAGGATCACAGTAAGGGTCAGGGTCAGAGTCAGGGGGTCAGGGCTTGGGTTAGGGTTTGGGGCAGGCTCACAGTCAGTGTCAGGGTCAGGGTTAGTGGTTACTGTTATGGTTAGCCCCGCTCCTGAGTCATGGACTCATACATTCAGGGTCTCAGGATAAAACCCTGGGCAGAAGGGTGTAGACCCTAACAACTGATCCCACTTAAGCAACGTTAAACTGGGGTGTGAACATGACTTACCCACCAGACATCTAACCCCATATCAGCCTCATCCTGCTTGGGGCATCTCCACCCAGGATGGCATGGCCAGGTACTCTTTACACACAGACACACAGACACCCAGAGGCACTCGCACTCATACACACACACACACACACACACACACACACACACACACACACAGGAGAGAGACAGGGAGGACACCTAGGGCTACACCCATAGATCAGAAGGTGTGGGACTCTCCGACTCTGAGCCCACTGGTGTCACCTTTTGATTTTATTAGCCAAAGGGCCTGAGGCGTTGGGGAAACCTGATATGACCTGCCAGGGAGGGGACGTGTCTGGCGGGCGAGCTCACTTCTCCCTGCATCCTCTGGGCTTCAGTACAGTAGAAGAAAGTGGTGCTTCCTTTATGATGTTCCTAGATAGATCTGGGGAGGGCGTTTCTCTGTAATGGGATGCCTGCATATGTGGGTTCCAATACCGTTGGGCCCTTCATCAAGGAAGTGAGGTCACGAATGCCTGGGGGTTCCTTACCAAACTTCCTGCTCCACCAGAGCTCCCTGAGCCGCCGGTCCCCACGCTGCTCAAGGCTCACACTCCACTCAATGCAGTGCCCATCCATTGACCCACATACAGCCTCCTCCCAGACTCTGGGAGGCCTGGGTGCAGCTGTTTTCCCCGCTGGAGGGAACAGAGCTGGGTTTAGACCAGCTTAGTGTTAGGGTTAGGGCTAAGAAAGACGTAGGGTCAGGTTTAGGGTTAGACATCTTTGGGGTCAGGGTTAGCGTAAGGCTTAGGGTAGGGGTCAGGGTTAGGGTTAGGTTCATGGTTAGGTTTAGGGTCAGGATCACAGTAGGTTCAGGGTTAGCGTTACAGTCAGAGTCAGGGTCAGGGTCAGTGTTAGGCTGACGGTTAGGTTTATGTCCAGGCAGGGTCATGGTCAGATTTACGGTCAGGTTCAAGTTTTGGTTTGGTGGCAAGGTTCATGTCAGGGTCAGGTTTAGGTTTGGGACAGGTTAGGCTTAGAGGTAGATTGAGGGTTAGGGTTAGACTTCGTTAGGGTCAGTGTCAGGGATAATGTTAGGGGTTTTTTTAGGGTTAGGTTGAGCCTTAGCTTTCGGGTCAGGGCCCATGTTAGTGTCAGGGTCAGGGTTACGTTTAGGGTTAGAGTTAGGGTCAGGCTCACATTTAGTGTCAGGTTTAGTGTTAGTTTCAGCGTCAGTGTCATTGTTTGGGTCAGAGTTAAGTTTATGGTCTTTGCCTGGGTCGGGCTCAGGGTGAAGTCTAGGGCCAGTGTCAGGTTTATGGTAGGACCAGGTATTGGTTTAAAGTCCACATTCGGGTCAGGGACAGGGTTATGTTGTGGTCATTGTGAGGGTCATGGTTAGGTTTAGGGTCAGGGTGAGGGTGATTTAGGGTCAGGGTCTGGTATAGGCAAAGTTCCGTGTTAGGGTTATGATCATTATCAGGTATAGGGTCATGGTTATTGTTTAAGTTTAGGGTTAGTGTTAGGGTTAGCGTTAGGTTGACTGTTAGGGTTAGAACTTGTTAGGGTCAGTGTCCGTGGTAGGTTTAGGGGTTAGTGTTAGGGTTAGGATCAGCAATAGGATTCGAGGAGGGCCAGTGTCAGCGTCAGGGTCAGAGTTGCATTTATGGTTCGAGTTAAGGTCAGGCTCACAGTCAGGGTCAGGTTTAGTTTTCAGGTCAGGGTCGGGGTCACTGTTAGGGTCAAGGTTAGGTTTATGGTCATGGTCTGGGTCACGCTCAGGGTGAAGTTTAGCGCCAGTGTCAGGTTGAGGGTCAGGTTCAGGTTGGTTTAAAATCCACATTTGGTTCAGGGACAGGTTTATGTAGTGGTTAGTGTAGTGTCATGGTTTGGATTAGGGTCAGGGGTCACACGGTCAGATCAAGGTCAGGGCCAGGGTCAGGTTGAGGGTCAGGCTTTGGTATAGGGTCAATATTCGGTTCAGTGTCACACTTAGGTTTTGGCGGTAGGGTTTGGGATGGGGTATGGGTGAGATTTAGAAGTAGGGTTATGGTTAGGTTGGGTTAGACAGCATAAGGTCAGGGTTAGGGTTTGGTTTAGGGGAGGGGTTAGTGTTAGGGTCAGGTTCAGCCTTAGGTTTAGGTTCAGGGTCCGTAGAGGTTCATGGTTAGAGTTACCTTTAGTTTTAGGGCTAGCGTCAGGCTCACAGTCACGTTCAGGCTTAGGGTTAGCGTCCGGGTTAGGTCAGCGTCAGGATTAGGATTAGGGTCAGGGTCAGGGTCCTTGTTAGGTTTCAGTCATGGTTACGGTAATGTCAGAGTTAGGTTTGGGTTCAGGGTCCACATCAGGGTCAGTGTCAGGCTTAGGTTTAGGTTTAGGGTTCAGGTCAGGATCACAGTCAGGGTCAGGGTCAGGGTCAAGGCTTGGGTTAGGTATAGGGCAGGCTCACAGTCAGTGTCAGGGTCAGGGTTAGTGGTTCTGTTAGGGTTAGCCCTGATCCTGGGTCATGGACCCATCCGTTCAGGGTCTCAGGATAAACCCTGGGCAGAAGGGTGTATACCCTACACCCGATCCAACTTAACCAGCCTTAAACTGGGGTGTGATCATGACTTGCCCACCAGATATCTAAACCCTCATCAGCCTGATCCTGCTTGGGTCATCTCCACCCACGATGGCATAGCCAGGTCCTCTTTACACACAGACACAGAAACCCAGTGGCACACACACACAGCACACAAACACACACACACACAGAGCAGAGACAGGGAGGAGACCTAGTGCTACACTGGTCGATAAGAAGGTGTGGGACTCTCTGACTCTGAGCCCCCTGGTGTCCCCTTTTGAATTTATTAGCCAAAGGGCCTGAAGCGTTGGGGAAACCTGATATGACCTGCCAGGTAGGGGACTTGTCTGGCGGGCGAGCTGTCTTCTCCCTGCATCCTCTCAGCTTCAGTACAGCAGAAGAACATGTCGCTTCCTTTAGGATGTGCCTAGATATGAGCTGGGCATTGGGGTTTTCTCTGTAATGGGGTGCCTGGATACGCGGATTTCAATTCCCTTGGGCTCTGTCGTCAGGGAAGTGAGGTCATTACTGCCTGGGGGCTCCTTACCGAACTTCCTGCTCGACCAGAGCTCCCTGATCCACTGGTCCCCAAGCTGCTCAAGGCTCACACTCCACTCAACGCAGTGCCCATGCAGTGACCCCCATACAGCCTCCTCCCACCCCCTGGGAGGACTAGGTGCAGCTGTTGTCCCCGCTGGAAGGAACAGAGCTGGGTTTTTTAGACTAGATTAGTGTTAGGGTTAGGGTTAAAGAAAGACTTAGGGTCAGGGTTAGGGTTAGACGTCGTTGAGGTCAGGCTTACCGTAAAGCTTAGGGTAGGGGTCAGGGTTAGGGTTAGGTTCATGTTAGGTTTAGGGTCAGTAGGGTCACGGTTAGCGTTACGGTCACAGTCAGGGACAGGGTCAGTGTTAGGATGACAGTTAGTTTTAGGGTCAGGTTCAGTGTCATGGTCAGATTTAGAGTCAGGTTCAAGTTTTGGTGTGGGGGCAAGGTTCATGTCAGGGTCAGGTTTAGATTTGGGACAGGTTTATTGTCAGGGTTAGGGTCAGGGTCAGGGTTAGGTTCATGGTTATGGTAAGGCCAGCTTTATGTTTAGGTTCTGTTTTATGAGTAGGTTCAGGATCAGGGTGAGATTTAGGGTGACGATTCTGTTCAGGATCTCGGATTGGGTCAGAGTTAGGTTTACAGTCAGGGTTAGGGTCAGAGTTCAGGTCAAGGCCAGGGTAAGTTTTAAGGTTAAGTTCTGACATAGGCAATGTTCAGAGTTAGGGTTATGATCAGGTTCAGGGAGAGGGTTAGGATAATTGTTAAAGTGGGTTTAGGGTTAGGGTTCGAGGTAGGTTGAGGGTTAGGGTTAGAACAGGTTAGTGTCAGTTTCAGGGATAATGTTAGGGGTTAGTTTTAGGGTTAGGTTCAGCGTTAGGTTTCAGGGTATGGCCCTTGTTAGTGTCAGGGTCAGGGTTAAGTTTAGGGTTACAGTAAGGGTTAGCCTCACAGTCAGGGTGTGGTTTAGTGTTCAGGTCTGGGTCGGGGTCACTGTAAGGGTCAGGGATAGGTTGATTGTCATTGTCTGGGTCAGGTTCAGGTTGAAGTTTGGCCCAGTGTCAGGTTTGGCTTCAGGATCATGTATTGGTTTAAAGTCCACATTCGGGTCAGGGACAGGGTTGTGTAGTGGTCAGTGTTAGGGTCATGGTTAGGATTAGGGTCAGGGTCAGTTTCAGGTGAAGGTCAGTGTCAGGGTTAGGTTTAGGTTCAGGCTTTGCTTTATGTTCGTTTCATGGTCACATTTAGGTTTAGGGGATAAGTTTGGGATGGGGTTACGGTTAGAGTTAGAAGTAGTGGTATGGTGAGGGTTAGGGTTAGACAGCGTAAGGTCAGCGTTCGGGTTTGGTTTAGGGTAGGGATTAGTGTTATTGTCAGGGTCAACGATCGGTTTGGTTTGAGGGTCCGTATTAGGGTCAGGGTTAGGGTTACCTTTAGGAAAAGGTTTAGGGTCACACACACGGTCACGGACAGGGTTAGGGTTAGGGTCAGGGTTAGATCAGCGTCAGGATTAGGATTAGATTCAGGTAGGGTCACGTTTAGGGATGAGTCATAGTTAGGTTATCTCAGACTTAGGTTTAGGTTCACGGTCCGGATCAGGGTCAGCGTCAGGCTTAGGTTTAGGTTTAGGGTTCAGGTCGGGATCACGGTCAGGGTTAGGTTCAGGGTCAGGGTCAGGGCTCGGGTTAGGGTTTGGGGCAGGCTCACAGTGTCAGGATCAGGGTCAGGGCCAGTGGTTACTGTTAGGGTTCACCCCGCTCCTGGTTCATTGTCCCCTCCCTTTAGGTTCTCAGGAAAAACCCTGGGCAGAAGGCTGTAGACCCCACACCCGATCCCACTTAGCCAGCATTACACTGGGATGTAAACATGACCTGCCCACCAGGCATCTAACCCCTCTTTAGCCTGCTCCTGCTCCGGACATCTCCACCCACGATGGCATGGCCAGGTCCTCTTTACACACACACACACACACACACACACACACACACACGGGGAGGAGACTTAGAGCTATACCGCTCGATCAAAAGGTGTGGGAATCTCTGACTCTGAGCCCCCTGGTGTCACCTTTTGATTTTATTTGCCAAAGGGCCTGAGGCGTTGGGGAAGCCTGATATGACCTGCCAGTGACGGGATGTGTATGGCGGGTGATCTCTCTTCTCCCTGCATCCTCAGGGCTTCAGTACAGCAGAAAAACATGTCGCTTCCTTTAGGATGTGCCTAGAAATGAGCTGGGCAGGGGGGTTTTCTCTGTAATGGGGTGCCTGGATACGTGGATTCTAATTCCGTTGGGCTCTGTCGTCAGGGAAGTGAGGTCACCATTGAATGGGGGCTCCTTACCAAACTTTCTGCTCCCACCAGAGCACCCTGAGCGTGCCCATCCACTAGCTGCTCAAGGCTCACCCACCACCCCATGCCCTGTTCATCCAGTGACCCCCACACAGCCAAACCCAGCCCCTGGGAGTCCTGGATGCAACTGTTGTCCCCACTTCTGGGAACAGAGATGGGTTCAGACTGAGTTAAGGTTAGGATTAGGGTTAGGGTTAGTGTTAGTGTTAGCAAGAGACTTAGGGTTAGGGTTAGGGTGAGACATCGTTGGGGTCAGGGTTAGCATTAGGGTTAGGGTAGGGGTCAGGGTTAGGGTTAGGATCATGGTTAGGTTTAGGGTCAGGCTCACAGTTGGGTCAGGATTACTGTTATGGTCAGAGTCAGGGTCAGGGTCAGTGTTAGGGTGACGGTTAAGTTAAGGGTCAGTTTCAGGATCATGGTCAAGTTTCTGTTTGGGGGCAAGGTTCATGTCAGGATCAGGGTTAGGTTTGGGACCGGTTTAGTGTCAGTGTTAGGGTCAGGGTCAGGATAGGTTTATGGTTATGGTAAGGTCAGCTTTATGTTTAGGTTCTGTTTTATGAGTAGGTTCAGGAATAGGGTGAGATTTAGGGTGAAGATTCTGTTCAGGATCACGGATGGGTCAGAGTTAGGTTTACAGTCACGGTTAGGGTCAGAGTTAAGGTCAAGGCCAGGGTCAGTTTTAAGGTTAAGTTCTGACATAGGCAATGTTCAGAGTTAGGGTTATGATCAGGTTCAGGGAGAGGGTTAGGATAATTGTTAAAGTGGGTTTAGGGTTAGGGTTAGAGCTAGGTTGAGGGTTAGGGTTAGAACAGGTTAGTGTCAGTTTCAGGGATAATGTTAGGGGTTAGTTTTAGGGTTAGGTTCAGCGTTAGGTTTCGCGTCAGGGCCCGTGTTAGTATCAAGGTGCGGGTTACGTTTAGGGTTAGAGTTAGGGTCAGGCTCCCATTCAATGTCAGGGTTAGTGTTAGGGCCAGGGTCAGCATCACTGTTAGAGTCAGGGTTAGGTTTATAGTCTTTGCCTGGGTCAGGGTCATGGTGAAGTCTAGGGCCAGTGTCAGGTTTACGGTCAGGTTCAGGTATTGGTTTAAAGTCCACATTCGGGTCAGGGACAGGATTATTTAGTGGTCATTGTTAGGGTCATGGTTCTGTTTAGAGTCTGGGCCAGGGTCAGATTTAGGGTCAGGGACTGCTATGTGCAAAGTTCCGGGTAAGTGTAATGATCATAATCAGGCATAGGGTCCGGGTTATTGTTTATGTTTAGGGTTAGGTTTAGGGTTAGAGTTCGGTTGAGGGTTAGGGTTAGCCCTCGTTAGGGTCAGGGTCCGTGGTAGGGTTAGGGTTTAGTGTTAGGGTTAGTTTCAGCGATAGGATTCGCGGAGGGCACGTGTTAGTGTCAGGGTCAGGGTTATGTTTAGGGGTAGAGTTAGGGTCAGGCTCACATTCAGTGTCATGGTTAGTGTTAGGGTCAGGGTTATGGTCAGTGTTAGGGTCAGGGTTAGGTTTATGGTCATGGCCTGCGTCAGGGTTAGGGTATAGTTTAGGGCAGTGTCAGGTTTAGTGTCAGGATCAGGTATTGGTTCAAAGTCCACATTTGGGTTGGGACAAGGTTATGAAGTAGTCAGTGTTACTGTCATGGTTAGGTTTAGGGTCAGGGCCATGGTCAGGTTTAGGATCAGGGTCCCTAATAGCAATTTTCAGGGTTAGGTTTACGGTCAGTGTCTGGTATAGGCAAAGTTCAGGGTTATGGTTATGATCATAGTCAGCTATAGGGTCAGGGTTATTGTTAAAGTTCAGCGTTAGTGTTAGGGTTAGCGTTAGGTTGATGGTTAGGGTTAGAACTTGTTAGGGTCAGGGTCCGTGGTAGGTTAGGGGTTAGTGTTAGGGTTAGTTTCAGCAATAGGATTCGGGGTAGGGCCCCCGTTAGTGTCAGGGTCAGGGTTACATTTACGGTTAGAGTAGGGTAGGCTAACAGCCAGGCTCAGGTTTAGTGTTCAGGTCAGGGTCGGGATCACTATTAGGCTCAGGGTTAGGTTTATGATCATGGCCTGGGTCAGGGTCAGGGTGAAGTTTAGAGCCAGTGTCAGGTTTAGGGTCAGGATCAGGTATTGGTTCAAAGTCCACATTTGGGTTAGGGACAAGGTTATGTAGTGGTCAGTGTTAGTGTCATGGTTAGGTTTAGGGTCAGGGCCAGGGTCAGGTTTAGGGTCAGGGTCTGGTAGAGGCAAAGTTCAGGATTAGGGTTATGATCATAGGCAGGTATAGGGTAAGGGTTATTGTTAAAGTTTAGGGTTAGTGTTAGGGTTAGAGTTAGTTTGAGGGTTAGGGTTAGACATGTTTAGGGTCAGGGTTCGAGGAAGGGTTAGAGTATAGTGTTAGGGTTAGGTTCAGCGATAGGATCAGCGGAGGACCCGTGGTAGTGTCAGGGTTAAGGTTACGTTTAGGGGTAGAGTTAGGGTCAGGCTCACATTCAGTCTCAGGGATAGTGTTAGGTTTGAATCAGGGTCACTGTTAGGGTCAGGGTTAGGTTGATGGTCATGGCCTGGGTCAGGGTCAGGGTGAAGTTTGGGCCAGTGTCAGGTTTAGCGTCAGGATCAGGTATTGGTTAAAGTCCGCATTTGGGTCAGGGACAGGGTTATGTAGTGGTCAATGTTAAGGTCATGGTTAGGATTAGGGTCAGGGTCAGAGTCAGGTTAAGATCAGGGCCAGGGTCAGGTTTAGGTTCAGTCTTTGCTTTATGTTCGGCTCAGGTTCACAGTTAGGTTAGGGGAAAAGTTTGGGATGGGGTTAGGGTTAGAGTTAGAAGTAGTGTTATCGTGTGGGTTAGGGTTAGACAGGGTTATGTCAGGGTGAGGGTTTGGTTTAGGGTAGGGGTTAGTGTTAGGGTCAGGGTCAGTGTTCGGTTTGGGTACAGGGTCCATATTAGGGTCAGTGTTAGGGTTACTTTTAGGTTTACGTTTTGGGTCAGGCACACAGTCAGGGTCAGGGTTAGGGTTAGGGTCAGGGTTAGGTCAGCGTCAGGATTAGGATTAGGGTCAGGTCAGGGTCCTGTTTAGGGATGAGTCATAGTTAGGTTATCTCAGACTTAGGTTTAGGTTCAGGGTCCGGATCAGGGTCAGCATCAGGCTTAGGTTTAGGTTTAGGGTTCAGGTCAGGATCACGGTCAGGGTTAGGGTCAGGATCAGGGTCAGGGCTCGGGTTAGGGTTTGGGGCAGGCTCACAGTGTCAGGGTCACGGTCAGTGGTTACTGTTAGGGTTCTCCCCGCTCCTGGTTCATTGTCCCCTCCCTTTAGGTTCTCAGGAAAAACCCTGGGCAGAAGGCTGTAGACCCCACACCCGATCCCACTTAGCCAGCATACACTGGGATGTAAACATGACCTGCCCACCAGGCATCTAACCCCTCATCAGCCTGCTCCTGCTTGGGACATCTTCACCCACGATGGCATGGCCAGGTCCTCTTTACACACAGAGCCACAGACACCCAGAGGCACACACACACACACACACACACACACACACACACACACACACACACACACACACACACACACACATGGGGAGGAGACTTAGAGCTATACCGCTCAATTAAAAGGTGTGGGACTCTCTGACTCTGAGCCCCCTGGTATCACCTTTTGATTTTATTTGCCAAAGGGCCTGAGGCGTTGGCGAAGCCTGATATGACCTGCCAGTGAGGGGACGTGTATGGTGGGTGAGCTCTCTTCTCCCTGCATCCTCAGTGCTTCAGTACAGAAGAAGAACATGTCGCTTCCTTTAGGATGTGCCTAGAAATGAGCTGGGCAGGGGGGTTTTCTCTGTAATGGGGTGCCTGGATACGTGGATTCTAATTCCGTTGGGCTCTGTCGTCAGGGAAGTGAGGTCACCATTGAATGGGGGCTCCTTACCAAACTTTCTGCTCCCACCAGAGCACCCTGAGCGTGCCCATCCCCTAGCTGCTCAAGGCTCACCCACCACTCCATGCCCTGTTCATCCCGTGACCCCCACACAGCCAATCCCAGCCCCTGGGAGTCCTGGATGCAACTATTGTCCCCGCTTCTGGGAACAGAGATGGGTTCAGACCGAGTTAAGGTTAGGGTTAGGGTTAGGGTTAGGGTTAGTGTTAGCGAGAGACTTAGGGTTAGGGTTAGGGTGAGACATTGTTGGGGTCAGGGTTAGTGTTAGGGTTAGGGTAGGGGTCAGGGTTAGGGTTAGGTTCATGGTTAGATTTAGGGTCAGGCTCACAATAGGGTCAGGGTTACCATTACTGTCAGAGTCAGGGTCAGGGTCAGTGTCAGGTTTACGGTCAGGATCAGGTATTGGTTTTAAGTCCACATTCGGGTCAGGGACAGGGTTATGTAGTGGTCATTGTTAGGGTCATGGTTAGGTTTAGGGTCAGGGCCATGGTCAGGTTTAGGATCAGGGTCCCTAATAGCAATTTTCAGGGTTAGGTTTAGGGTCAGTGTCTGGTATAGGCAAAGTTCAGGGTTAGGGTTATGATCATAGTCAGCTATAGGGTCAGGGTTATTGTTAAAGTTCAGCGTTAGTGTTAGGGTTAGCGTTAGGTTGATGGTTAGGGTTAGAACTTGTTAGGGTCAGGGTCCGTGGTAGGTTAGGGATTAGTGTTAGGGTTAGTTTCAGCAATAGGATTCGGGGTAGGGCCCGCGTTAGTGTCAGGGTCAGGGTTACATTTACGGTTAGAGTAGGGTAGGCTAACAGCCAGGCTCAGGTTTAGTGTTCAGGTCAGGGTCGGGATCACTATTAGGCTCAGGGTTAGGTTTATGATCATGGCCTGGGTCAGGGTCTGGGTGAAGTTTAGAGCCAGTGTCAGGTTTAGGGTCAGGATCAGGTATTGGTTCAAAGTCCACATTTGGGTTAGGGACAAGGTTATGTAGTGGTCAGTGTTAATGTCATGGTTAGGTTTAGGGTCAGGGTCTGGTAGAGGCAAAGTTCAGGGTTAGGGTTATGATCATAGTCAGGTATAAGGTAAGGGTTATTGTTAAAGTTTAGGTTTAGTATTAGGGTTAGAGTTAGTTTGAGGGTTAGGGTTAGATTGGTTAGGGTCAGGATCCGCGGTAGGGTTAGAGTATAGTGTTAGGGTTAGGTTCAGCGATAGGATCGGCGGAGGACCCGTGGTACTGTCAGGGTTAGGGTTATGTTTAGGGGTAGAGTTAGGGTCAGGCTCACATTCAGTCTCAGGGTTAGTGTTAGGTTTGGATCAGGGTCACTGTTAGGGTCAGGGTTAGGTTGATGGTCATGGCCTGGGTCAGCGTCAGGGTGAAGTTTGGGCAGTGTCATGTTTAGCGTCAGGATCAGGTATTGGTTAAAGTCCACATTCCGGTCAGGGACAGGGTTATGTTGGTCAGTGTTAAGGTCATGGTTAGGATTAGGGTCAGGGTCAGGGTCAGGTGAAGGTCAGTTCCAGGGTCAGATTTAGGTTCAGGCTTTGCTTTATGTTTGGTTAAGGTTCACAGTTAGGTTTATGGGAAAATTTGGGATGGGGTTAGTGTTAGAGTTAGTAGTGTTAACGTGAGGGTTAGGGTTAGACTGCGTAAGGTAGGGTGTGGGTTTGGTTTATGGTAGGGGTTAGTGTTAGGGTCAGGGTCAGTGTTCGGTTTAGGTTCAGGGTCCGTATAAGGGTCACGGTTAGGGTTACCTTAGGGTTAGTTTTAGGGTCAGGCACACAGTCACGGACAGGGTTCAGTTAGGGTCAGGGTTAGTTCAAGGTCAGTATTAGGTTTAGGGTCAGGGTCAGGGTCACGGTTAGGGATGAGTCATAGCTAGGTTATTCCAGAGTTAGTTTTAGGTCCAGGATCCGGACAAGGTCAGTGTCAGGCTCAGGTTCAGATTAAGGGTTCAGGTCGGGATCACGGTCAGTTTTAGCGTCAGGGTCAGGGTCAGGGTTCGGGTTAGGGTTTGGGGCAGGCTCAGAGTCAGTGTCAGGGTCATGGTTAGTGGTTACTGTTAGGGTTCGCCCCGCTCCTGGGTCATGGACTCATGACTTGCCCACCAGGCATCTAACCCATCATCAGCCTGATCCTGCTTGTGGCATCTCCATCCACGATGGCATGGCCAGGTCCTCTTTACATACAGACACAGAAACCCAGTGGCAAAACACTCACACACGCACACAGAGAGAGAGACACAGGGAGGAGACCAAGGGCTACACCAGTCGAATAGAAGGTGTGGGACTCTCTGACTCTGAGCCCCCTGGTGTCACGTTTTGATTTTATTAGCCAAAGGGCCTGAGGCGTTTGGGAAACCTGATATGACCTGACATGGAGGGGACGTGTCTGGTGGTGGGCGAGCTCTCTTCTCCCTGCATCCTCTCAGCTTCAGTACAGAAGAAGAACGTGTCGCTTCCTTTAGGATGTGCCTAGAAATGAGCTGGGCAGGGGTGTTTTTCTCTGTAATGGGGTGCCTGGATACGTGGGTTCCAATTCCGTTGGGCTCTGTCGTCAGGGAAGTGAGGTCACCACTGCCTGGGGGCTCCTTACCGAACTTCCTGCTCGACCAGAGCTCCCTGAGCTACCGGTCCCCAAGCTGCTCAAGGCTCACACTCCACTCAACGCAGTGCCCATCCAGTGACCCCCATACAGCCTCCCCCTAGCCCCTGGGAAGCCTGGGTGCAGCTGTTGTCCCTGCTGGAGGGAGCAAGGCTGGGCTTAGACTAGGTTAGTGTTAGGGTTAGGGTTAAGAAAGACTTAGGGTCAGGGTTAGGGTTAGACGTCGTTGAGGTCAGGGTTAGCGTAAGGCTTAGGGTAGGGGTCAGGGTTAGGGTTAGGTTCATGGTTAGGTTTAGGGTCAGGCTCACAGTAGGGTCACGGTTAGTGTTACGGTCACAGTAAGGGACAGGATCAGTGTTAGGATGAAGGTTAGGTTTAGGGTCAGGTTCAGGGTCATGGTCAGATTTAGGGTCAGGTTCAAGTTTTGGTTTGGGGGGGCAAGGTTCATGTCAGGGTCAGGGTTAGGTTTGGGACAGGTTTAGTGTCAGGGTTAGGGTCAGGGTCAGGATTAGGTTTACGGTTATGGTAAGGTCAGCTTTATGTTTAGGTTCTGTTTTATGAGTACGTTCAGGATCAGTGTTAGCTTTAGGGTTACGATTCTGTTCAGGATCACGGATTGGGTCAGAGTTAGGTTTACAGTCAGGGTTAGGGTCAGTGTTAAGGTCAAGGACAGGGTCAGGTTTAAGGTTAAGGTCTGACATAGGCAAAGTTCAGAGTTAGGGTTATGATCAGGGTCAGGGAGAGGGTCAGGATTATTGTTAAAGTGGGGTTAGAGTTAGGATTAGAGGTAGTTTGAGGGTTGGGGTTAGACCGGGTTGGGGTCAGTGTCAGGGATAATGTTAGGGGTTAGTTTTAGGGTTAGGCTCAGCGTTAGGTTTCGGGTCAGGGCCCGTGGTAGTGTCATGGTCAGGGTTTCGTTTAGGGTTTGAGTTAGTTTCAGGCTCACATTCAGTGTCAGGGTTAGTGTTAGGGTCAGGTTTAGATCAGCATCAGGGTTAGGATTAGGGTCAGGGTCTGGGTCATGGTTAGGTATTAGTCATATTTACGGTAATGTCAGAGTTAGGTTTAGGTTCAGGGTCCACATCAGGGTCCTTGCCAGGCTTAGGTTTTGTTTTGCGTTCAGGTAAGGATCACAGTCATGGTCAGGGTCAGAGTCAGGGTCAGGGCTTGGGTTAGGGTTTGGGGAGGGCTCACAGTCAGTGTCAGGGTCAGGGTTAGTGGTTACTGTTAGGGTTAGCCCTGCTCCTGAGTCATGGACCCATCCATTCAGGGTCTCAGGATAAACCCTGGGCAGAAGGGTGTAGACCCTAAAACTGATCCCACTTAAGCAGCCTTAAACTGGGGGGTGAACATGACTTACCCACCAGACATCTAACCCCATATCAGCCTCATCCTGCTTGGGGCATCTCCATCCACGATGGCATGGCCAGGTCTTCTTTACACAGAGACACAGAAACCCAGTGGCGCACACACAAAACACACACACAAAGACACAGAGACGGGGAGGAGACCTAGGGTCGAATAGAAGGTGTGGGACTCTCTGACTCTGAGCCCCCTCATGTCTCCTTTTGATTTAATTAGCCAAAGGCATGAGGCGTTGGGGGAAACCTGATATGACCTGCCAGGGAGGTGACTTGTCTGGCCGGCGAGCTCTCTTCTCCCTGAATCCTCTCGGCTTCAGTACAGCAGAAGAACATGTCCTTTCCTTTAGGATGTGCCTAGAAATGAGCTGGGCAGAGGGCTTTCTCTGTAATGGGGTGCATGGATACGTGGGTTCCAATTCCTTTGGGCTCTGTCGTCAGGGAAGTGAGGTCACGACGGCCTGGGGGCTCCTTACCGAACTTCCTGCTGCACCAGAGCTCCCTGAGCTGCCGGTCCCCATGCTGCTCAAGGCTCACACTCCACTCAATGCAGTGCCCATCCAGTGACCCCCCATGTAACCTCCTCCCAGAACAAGGGAGGCCTGGGTGCAGGGGTTGTCCCTGCTGGAGAGAACAGAGCTGGGTTTAGACAAGGTTAGTGTTAGGGTTAGGGTTAAGAAAGACTTAGGGTCAGGCTTAGGGTTAGACATTGTTGAGGTCAGGGTTAGCGTAAGGCTTAGGGTAGGGGTCAGGGTTATGGTTAGGTTCATGGTTCTGAAGCCTGAAAACTTAGGGTAAGGTCTAGGTTCTGAAGCCTGAAAACTGAGGTAGGGAAGAGATGATGACCTAAGGCCATGGCGCGTCTGATGTGCTGTGTGCGGTCAGCTGTCTGAGTGTTGGTCACGAAGTCCGGGCTCAGGTTGTCAGACAGTGCATTAGTGCCCAGGTTAGACTATATATTTTGGGTGCATTCGAGTGCCGTGTAGGTTCTTAGCTGAAGAACTCTTCAGGATATGAAGAATGAGCGAGTCTGAGGCGCATGCTCAGGCTTTTGTCTCTGGATTTTGAATCAGCGATGGCCGTGGAATGTTGGGGAGGCCTCATGGGCCATGGACGAATCTTGCTTTCTGTGGATTTGGCCCGATCCCAATTGTTTTTCGTCAATCTGTGGGATGGGAGGACTCCTTTCAGGTTTGTTACCTCAGGTGTCCCAACAAAAGAGGAATTCCAAAGCAGAGCCCTGGGGAAGACTGAAGGGACAACCCGAACTACGGTTAAAAATTGGGGCCTAGGGGCATGGCAAGCCCAATATGCTGTCTCTCCATCCAGCCACTGAGAGGCCTTACCTGAGGACTGGGCTCAGGCTGAGGGTCACAATATGTGTTTGTGACCAATGTGGCCCGCAAGCATGGGCGGGGCCTCATGGGCCACACTGTTTTCAACTACACTGAACCTTGGACAACATGCCAACCACAAGGTTTCTTGCCATGGGGAAAGAGTTCTGATTTCTGCATCATTTTCAAACCCGGGCCGTGTTGGAGATAAGGTCTAGGATCTGAAGCCTGAAAACCGAGGTTGAGAAGAGATGACGTCCTAAGGCCATGTCGGGTCCGATGTGATCACTGTGCGGCCAGCTATCTGAGTGGGGCCAGGAAGACCAGGCTCAGGCTGTGTCAGAAAGGGCATTAGTGCCCAGGAGAGCCTATATATTTGGGGTACACCCGAATGGCGTGCAGGTAGATCCTCATTGGCGGTTTTTGGGTAGCCCCAGAGGGCAATGTTTTTCTTCTGGAGGGCAGGCAGAGTGCTGCATTGTAGTCTGGATTGCCAAACTGGAGGGCTTGTGGGCCAGTAGTCTGAGGACGGAAGTCTGAGACCCCAAGCTAGAACTAGGATCCTGGGTGAGGGTATTGGAGGCACAGTCTACAGACCTCAATGGATATCTCGTGCATCTGAAGTCAGGGCGAGGATCAGACGATCGCTCAGTTTGGACATTCTGTCCCTGATGGCCCCTTCTTGAAGGGGGGGGGTGGATCACGAGGCCATGGGTGTTTTCCCAAGATGGGAGTTGTGAGAAGCTCCAAACTGCAAACATTCTTCTGCAGGACAATTGAGACCTGGTGTTTGGCTCCAGGACAATGATTCTGAGCAGGGTTCTAAGGATGGATGGCTGGGTAGCCCACCTCACATTCCAATTGTCTCCACGCAACAAGACAGGTTAGATCTGCTGATTCTGGGAGAGCAACCGAGGAGGCTGAGTTGAAATGGACTCTCCCGTAGATGTGTCCTAATATGATTTTGCGTCTATGGAGTCCTTGGAATGAAGCGGTTGCACGGGGGCCCTGAAGGGTTCTCCTAAAGAGAGGCTTTCACAAGCTCCATCGTGCACGTTTCCCATGTGTAGATGAGATTTGTTCTGATGGGTGAGTCAAGAACAAACCATATGCTGTTATTGAAATCCAGGCCTCTGAGGAGAGATGCCTGGAAACCAAAGCAATGGATCCGATAGGTGCCTAGGGGCCTGTTCGTTCCTTTTTACCTCTGGGGACATCAGTCTACCGGTCTGAGTGCCGGTAGGTGCTCAGATGGGCCCAGATTGCCGCTGTTTGTCCTGGGAAGCCACAAATATTGGGATGGCCTCAGGGACTTTGGAGGTTATCCTATTAGTAGGGTTGTGGCCTTTTGAATGGGCACATACAATTCCCTTGGAGAGGGCAAGCACAGTCCTCAGGTTTGGCTGCAGGGGCCTGAGCCTGTGGGTGTGTAGGCCAGGGCTGTTTGGACAGTTGTCTGAAAACACAAACTCGGCTTATGTTTCGGGTCGTAGGTAGGCATGACTGATCTCCAGACCATGAGGAGAACACTTCGGGATTTGAAAAAACGGCGAGTGTGAGGCTCTTGCTCATGTTTTTGTCTCTGCATATCGTGTCACTCATGGTTGTGAAATTTCCGGGTGACTTCATGGGAAATGGACGAGTCTTACTCTCTGGGGGTTTGGCCCCGTCCAAAGAATTTGGGGTCATTCTGTGGGATGGAATTAGTAAGTTGTTCTGTTGTTGCTGAATTGTTTTGTTTTGTTTTTCGCCTCAGGTGTCCCCCCAAATGAGGGATTCCAGAGTAGATCCCTGGGGAGGGGCGACTGGACAACCAGAAATCTGGTTAAAAATTGGGGCCTAGCGACATGTCAAGCCCATTATGACATCTAATGGTCCAGCCACTGAGAGGATGTACTAAAGGACAGGAATCACGCTGAGGGTCACAATGCGTGTTTATGCCCTCGTCGCACTCAAGAATGGGCGGGGCCTCATTGTGAATGCGGGTTTCTCCTACACTGAACGTTGGACAACATGCCAACCACAAGATTCTTTCCATGAGTAAGGAAGAGTTCTGATTTCTGCATCACAGTCACCCCTGGACAGTGATTAGAGATAAGGTCTAGGTTCTGAACCCTGAAAACTGAGGTAGGAAAGAGATGATGACCCAAGGACATGGCGGGTCTGATGTGCTCAGTGTGCGGTCAGCTGTCTGGGTGTTGGTCACGAGGTCCGGGCTCAGGTTGTCAGACAGTGCATTAGTGCCCAGGTTAGACTATATATTTTGGGTGGCTTCGAGTGCCGTGTACGTTCTTATCTGAAGAACTCTTAAGGATATGAAAATGAGCGTGTCTGAGGAGCGTGCTCAGGCTTTTGTCTCTGGCTTTTGTATCAGCGATGGATGTGGAATGTTGGGGAGGCCTCATGGGCCATGGACGAATCTTGCTCTCTGTGGACTTGGCCCGATCCCAATTGTTTTTCGTCAATCTGTGGGATGGGAGGACTCCTTTCAGTTTTGTTACCTCAGGTGTCCCAACAAAAGAGGAATTCCAAAGCAGAGCCATGGGGAAGACTGAAGGGACTACCCGAACTACGGTTAAAAATTGGGGCCTAGGGGCATGGCAAGCCCAATATGCTGTCTCTCCATCCAGCCACTGAGAGGCCTTACCTGAGGACTGGGCTCAGGCTGAGGGTCACAATGTGATTTTGTGACCAATGTGGCGCGCAAACATGGGCGCGGCCTCATATCCACACTGGTTTCAAGTACACTGAACCTTGGACAACATGCCAACCACAAGTTTTCTTGCCATGGGGAAAGAGTTCTGATTTCTGCATCATTTTCAAACCCGGGCAGTGATTGGAGATAAGGTCTAGGATCTGAAGCCTGAAAACCGAGGTTGAGAAGAGATGACGTCCTAAGGCCATGGCGGGTCCGATGTGATCAGTGTGCGGCCAGCTCTCTGGGTGGGGCCAGGAGGACCAGGCTCAGGTTGTGTCAGAAAGGGCATTAGTGCCCAGGTCAGCCTATATATTTGGGGTACAGCCGAATGGCGTGCCGGTTGATCCTCATTTGGGGTTTCTGGGTAGCCACAGAGGGCAATGTTTTTCTTCTGGAGGGCTGGCAGAGTGCTGCATTGTAGTCTGGATTGCCAAACTGGACGGCTTCTCGGCCAGTAGTCTGAGGACGGACATCTGAGAACCCAAGCTAGGCCTAGGTTTCTGTGTGAAACCTGAATCAAGATCTCGTGCATATGAAGTCAGGGCGAGTATCAGACGATCGCTCAGGTTGGACATTCTGTCCCTGATGGCCCCTTCTTGAAGGGGTGCTGGATCACGAGGCCATGGGGGTTTACGCACGATGGGAGTTGTGAGAAGCTCCCAACTGCAAAGATTCTTTTACAGGACAATTGAGACCTGTTGGTTGGCTCCAGGACAAAGATTCCGAGCAGCGTTCTAAGGATGGATGGCTGGGTAGCCCACCTCGCATTCCAATTGTCGCCAAGAAAGAAGACAGGTTAGATCTGCTGGATCTGGGGGAGCAACCGAGGAGGCTGAGTTGAAATGGACTCTCCCGTGGATGTGTCCTAATATGATTTTGTGTCTATGGAGACCTTGGAATGAAGCAGTCACACTGGGGACCTGAAGGGTTCTCCTAAAAACAGGCTTTCACACAGCTCCATCGTGCAAGTTTCCCATGTGTAGATGAGATTTGTTCTGATGGGTGAGTCAAGAAACAGCCATATGCAGTTATTGAATACCAGGTCTCTGAGGAGAGATGCCTGGAAACCAAAGCAATGGATCCGATAGGTGCCTATGGGCCTGTTCGTTCCTTTTTACCTCTGGGGACATCAGTCTACGGGTCTGAATGCCGGTAGGTGCTCAGATGGGCCCAGATTGCCCCTGTTTGTCCTGGGAAGCCACAAATATTGGGATGGCCTCAGGGACATTGGAGGTTTATCCTATTAGTAGGGTTGTGGCCATTGGAATGGGCACATACAATTCCCTTATAGAGGGAAAGCACAGTCGTCAGGTTTGGCTCCAGGGGCCTGAGCCTGTAGGGTGTGTAGGCCAGGGCTGTTTGGACAGTTGTCTGAAAACACAAACTCGGCTTATGTTTCGGGTCATAGGTATGGCATGACTGATCTCCAGACCATGAGGAGAACTCTTCGGGATATGAAAAAAGGGCGAGTGTGAAGCTCTTGCTCAAGTTTTTGTCTCTGGATATCGTGTCACTCATGGTCGTGAAATTTCCGGGTGACTTAATGGGAAATGGACGAGTCTTACTCTCTGGGGGTTTGGCTCCGACCAAAGAATTTGGTGTCATTCTGTGGGATGGAAGAAGTCCGTTGTTCTGTTAATGTTGATTTGCTTTGTTTTGTTTTTCAACCTCAGGTGCCCCACCAAATGAGGGATTCCAGAGTAGAGCCCTGGGGAGGGGCGACGGGACAACCAGAAATCTGGTTAAAAATTGGGGCCTAGGGACATGTCAAGCCCATTTTGACATCTAATGGTCCAGCCACTGAGAGGACGTACTAGAGGACAGGACTCACGCTGAGGGTCACAATGCGTGTTTATGCCCTCGTCGCACTCAAGAATGGGCGGGGCCTCAGGGTGAATGCTGGTTTATCCTACACTGAACATTTGACAACATGCCAACCACACGGTTTCTTGCCATGGGTAAGGAAGAGTTCTGATTTCTGCATCACACAGGGCAGTGATTGGAGATAAGTTCTAGGTTCTGAATCCTGAAAACTGAGGTAGTGAAGAGATGATGACCTAAGGCCATGGCGGTTCTGATGTGCTCAGTGTGCGGTCAGCTGTCTGGGTGTTGGTCACAATGTCCGGGCTCAGGTTGTCAGACAGTGCATTTTGCCCAGGATAGACAATATATTTTGGGTGCATTCGAGTGCCTTGTAGGTTCTAATTTGAAGAACTCTTCAGTATATGAAGAATGAGCGAGTCTGAGGCGCGTGCTCAGGCTTTTGTCTCTGGATTTTGTATCAGCGATGGTCGTGGAATGTTGGGGAGGCCTCATGGGCTATGGACGAATCTTGCTCTCTGTGGATTTGGCCCGATCCCAATTGTTTTTCGTCAATCTGTGGGATGGGAGGACTCCTTTCAGGTTTGTTACCTCAGGTGTCCCACCAAAAGAGGAATTCCAAAGCAGAGCCCTGGAGAAGTGTGAAGGGACAACCCGAACTATGGTTAAAAATTGGTGCCTAGGGGCATGGCAAGCAAATATGCTGTCTCTCCATCCGTTAATGAGAGGCCTTACCTGAGGACTGGGCTCAGGCTGAGGGTCACAATGTGGGTTTGTGACCAAGTGGCCCGCAAGCATGGGCGGGGCCTCATGGGCCTCACTGGTTTCAAGTACACTGAACCTTCGACAACATGCCAACCACAATGTTTCTTGCCATGGGGAAAGACTTCTGATTTCTGCATCATTTTCAAACCCGGGCCGTGTTTGGAGATAAGGTCTAGGTTATGAAGCCTGAAATCTGAGATTGAGAAGAGATGACGACCTAAGGCAATGGCGGGTCCGATGTGCTCAGTGTGCGGCCAGCTGTCTCGGTGGGGCCAAGAGGTCCAGGCTCAGGCTGTGTCAGAAAGGGCATTAGTGCCCAGGTCAGCCTATATATTTGGGGTACAGCTGAATGGCGTGCAGGTGGATCCTCATTGGGGGTTTCTGGGTAGCCCCAGAGGGCAATGTTTTTCTTCTGGAGGGCAGGTAGAGTGCTGCATTGTATTTCATGATTGCCAAACTGGAGGGCTTGTGGGCCAGTAGTCTGAGGACGGAAGTCTGAGAAGCCAAGCTAGGCCTAGGTTTCTGGCTGAGACCTGAATCGAGATCTCGTGCATCAGGCCCATGGCGGGTCTGATGTGCTCAGGTGCGGTCAGCTGTCCTGGTGTTGGTCAGGTGGTCCGGGCTCAGTATGTGTCAGACAGTGCATAAGTGCCGACGTTTGACTATATAATTTAGGTACACTCGAGTGCCGTGTCGATTTTTCCTCCTTTATGCTGCCTGGGCAGCTAATTAGGCAATATAATTTTTCTAGAGGGCAGGCAGAGTGCTTCATTGTCTGTCTGTAATTGCCAAACGTGAAGGCTGCGGCGCCAGGAGTGTGAGGACGGAAGTATGAGATCACAAGCTAGACTACGGTTTCAGGGTGAGGGCACGGCAGGTACCGCCTGCAGTTCTTAACCTATATCACATGCCTTTGATGTAAAGGCGAGGATCAGAAGTTGGCTCAGGTTGGAGTTTCTGTGCCTGACGGCCCCTTCATGAAGGGAGCGGAATCTCGAGGCCCTGGAGGTTTTCCCACGTTGGGAGTTGTGGGAAGCCCCCTTCAAGGATTCCTTCTGCGGGAAAATTGAGACCTGTTGGACAGCTCCAGGACGTCCCATATGGAATGACTCCAGTGCACCGTTCAAGGATGGATGGCTGGGAAGCCAGCCTCGCATTCCAATTGTCTCCTAGCAACAAGACAGTTTATATCTTATGGATCTGCGGGAGCAACCGGGGAGGCTGAGTTGAAATGGACTTTCCTGAGGATGGGTCTAATGTGTGTTTGTGTCCATGAGGGCCTTGGAATGGGGCGGTGGCACCGGGACTCTGAAGTATTCTCAGAAGCTTTTGACATAGCTCCCATGCACACGTTTCCTTCTGGAAACGATATTTGTTCTTATGGTGCCTCAAGAAAACCCCTATGCTGGTATTGGAATCCAGGCTTTTGAGGAGACATGCCTGTAAACCAAAGCAAAGGATCCGATAATGGCCTAGGGTCCTGTCTGGTTCAATCTTCTTCTCTGTGGACATCCATCTATGGTATGAGTGGAGGTAGATGCTCAGCTGGTGTCAGACCACACTTTTTTTGTCCAGGGCGACCTATACTCTTGGGATGGCCTCCGGGGCTTTGGAGGGTTCTCCTAATTTATACAATTTTGGACAATGGAATGGGCAGAATTCCCATGGATTAGGTAGGCACAGTCCAAATGTGAGGCTCCAGGGGCCCCAGCCTGTAGGGTGTGTGGCCCAGGACTTTGAGGACAGAAGTCTGAAAACACAAACTCAGCTTAGGTTTGGGGACGTAGGTATGGCACGCCCGATCTACAAACCATGGGAAGAACTCTTCACGATATGAAGAATGAGCGAGTCTGAGGCGCTTGCTCAGGCTTTTGTCTCTGGATTTTGTATCAGCGATGGCCCTGGATGTTGGGTAGGCCACATGGGCCATGGACGAATCTTCCCTCTTGTGGATTTGGCTCGATCCCAATTGCTTTCCGTCAATCTGTGGGATGGGAGGACTCCTTTCAGGTTTGTTACCTCAGGTGTCCCACCAAAAGAGGAATTCCAAAGCAGAGCCCTGGGGAAGAGTGAAGGGACAACCCGAACTATGGTTAAAATTTGGGGCTTCGGGGCATGGCAAGCCCAATATGCTGTCTCTCCATCCAGCCACTGAGAGGCCTTACCTGAGGACAGGGCTCAGGCTGAGGGTCACAATGTGTGTTTGTGACCAATGTGGCCCGCAAGCATAGGCGGAGCCTCATGGGCCACACTGGATTCAACGACACTGAACGTTGGACAACATGCCAACCAAATGGATTCTTGCCATGGGGAAAGAGTTCTGATTTCTGCATCATTTTCAAACCCCGGCAGTGATTGGAGATAAGGTCTAGGTTCTGTAGCCTGAAAACCGAGGTTGAGAAGTGATGACGACCTAAGGCCATGGCGGGTCTGATGAGCTCAATGTGCGGCCAGCTGTCTGGGTGGGGCCAGGAGGTCCAGGCTCAGGCTGTGTCAGAAATGGCATTAGTGCCCAGGTCAGCCTATATATTTGGGGTACAGCCGAATGGAGTGCAGGATTATCATCATTTGGGGTTTCTGGTTAGCCCCAGAGGGCAATGTTTTTCTTCTGAAGGGCAGTCAGAATGCTGCATTGTAGTACTGGATTGCCAAACTGGACGGCTATTAGGCCAGTAGTCTGAGGATGGAAGTCTGAGAACACAAGCTAGGCCTAGGTTTCTGGGTGACGATATGGCAGGGACAATCTACAGACCTGAATCGAGATCCCTTGCATCTGAAGTCAGGACGAGGTTCAGACGATCGCTCAGGTTGGACTTTCTGTCCCTGATGGCCCCTTCTTGAAGGGGTGTGTGGATCACGAGGCCATGGGTGTTTTCCCCACGATGGGAGTTGTGAGAAGCTCCCAACTGCAAAGATTCTTCTGCAGGACAATTGAAACCTGTTGGTTGCTCCTGGCCAACGATTCCGAGCAGGGTTCTAAGGATGGATGGCTGGGTAGCCCACCTCGCATTCCAATTGTCTCCAAGCAACAAGACAGGTTAGATCTGCTGGATCTGGGGGAGAAACCGAGGAGGCTAAGTTGAAATGGAATCTCCCGTGGATGTGCCCTAATATGTCTTTGTGTCTATGGAGACCTTGGAAAGAAGCGGTGGCACTGGGGCCCTGAAGGGTTCTCCTAAACAGAGGCTTTGACACAGCTCCATCGTGCAAGTTTCCCATGTGTAGATGAGATTTGTTCTGATGGGTGAGTCAAGAAACAGCCATATGCTGGTACTGAAATCCAGGCCTCTGAGGAGAAATGCCTGGAAAACAAAGCAATGGATCCGATTAGTGCCTAGGGGCCTGTTCGTTCCTTTTTACTTCTGGGGACATCAGTCTTCGGTTCTGAGTGCAGGTAGGTGCTCAGATCGGCTCAGATTGCCCCTGTTTGTCCTGGGAGGCCACAACTATTGGGATGGCCTCAGGGACTTTGGAGGTTTATAGGATTAGTAGGGTTGTGGCCATTTGAATGGGCACATACAATTCCCTTGGAGAGGGCAAGCACAGTCCTCAGGTTTGGCTCCAGGGGCCTGAGCCTGTAGGGTGTGTAGGCCAGAGCTGTTTGGACAGTTGTCTGAAAAAACAAACTCGGCTTATGTTTCGGGTCATAGGTATGGCAGGAATGATCTACATAAAAATGAGGAGAACTCTTTGGGATATGAAAAAAGGGCGAGTGTGAGGCTCTTGCTCAATTTTTTGTCTTTGGATATCGCGTCACTCATGGTCGTGAAATTTCCGGGTGACTTCATGGGAATTGGAGGAGTCTTACTCTCTGGGGGTTTGGCCCCGTCGAAAGAGTTTGGGTCATTCTGTGGGATGGAAGAGGTCCGTTTTGCTGTTGTTGTTGATTTGTTTTGTTTTGTTTAACAACCTCAGGTGTCCCACCAAATGAGGGATTCCAGAGTAGAGACCTGGGGAGGGGCGACTGGACGACCAGAAATCTGGTCAAAAATTGGGGCCTAGGGACATGTCAAGCCCATGATGACATCTAAGGGTCCCGCCACCGAGAGGACGTACTAGAGGACAGGACTCACGCTGAGGGTCACAATGCATGTTTATGCACCCGTCGCACTCAAGAATGGGCGGGGCCTCAGGGTGAATGCTGGTTTCTCCTACACTGAACGTTGGACAACATGCCAACCACAAGGTTTCTTTCCATGGGTAAGGAAGAGTTCTGATTTCTGCATCACAGTCACCCCTGGGCAGTGATTGGAGATAAGGTCTAGGTTCTGAAGCCTGAAAACTGAGGTAGGGAAGAGATGTTGACCTAAGGCCATGGCGGGTCTGATGTGCTCAGTGTGCGGTCAGCTGTCCTGGTGTTGGTCAGGAGGTCCGGGCTCAGGTTGTGTCAGACATTGCTATAGTGCCCAGGTTAGACTATATAATTTGGGTACATTCGAGTGCCGTGTAGTTTTTTCTTCCTTTAAGCTGCCTGGGCAGCTCATTAGGCAATATATTTTTTCTAGAGGGCACGCAGAGTGCTTCATTGTCGGTCCGGAATTGACAAACATGAGGGCTTCGGGGCCAGGAGTGTGAGGACGGAAGTCTGAGAACACAAGCTAGACTTCGGTTTCAGGGTGAGGGCACGGCAGGTACCCCCTGCAGATCTGAACCAATATCTCATGCATCTGATGTCATGGCGAGGATCAGACGTTGGCTCAGGTTGGAGTTTCTGTGCCTGATGGCCCCTTCATGAAGGGAGCGGAATCTCGAGCTCCGGGGGAGGTTTTCCCACGTTGGGAGTTGTGGGAAGCCCCCTTCAAGGATTCCTTCTCCCGAACAATTGAGACCTGTTGGACAGCTCCAGGACATCCCATATGGAATGACTACAGAACAACGTTCGAGGATGGATGCCTGGGAAGCCCGCCTCGCATTCCAATTGTCTACTAGCAACAAGACAGTTTAGATCTGATGGCTCTACGGGAGCATCCTGGGTGGCTGACTTGAAATGGACTTTCCTGAGGATGGGTCCTAATGTGTGTTTGTATCCATGAGGGCCTTGGAATGGGGCAGTGGCCCCGGAACCCTGAAGTATCTCCGAAGCTTTTGATATAATTCCATGCACATGTTTCCTTGTGGAGACGAGTTTTGTTCTTATGGAGCCTCAAGAAAACCCCTATGCTGGTATTGGAATCCAGTCTTTTGAGGAGACATGCCTGTAAACCAAAGCAAAGGATCCGATAATGGCCTAGGGTCCTGTCTGGTTCAATCTTCTTCTCTGGGGACATCCATCTATGGTATGAATGGAGGTAGATGCTCAGCTAGTGTCAGACCGCCCTTTTTTGTTCTGGGGACCTACACCATTAGGATGGCCTCCGGGGCTTTGGAGGGTTCTCCTAATTTGTACGATTTTGCACATGAATGGGCAGAACTCCCATGGATTGGGTAGGCACAGTCCTAATATGTGGATCAAGGGGCCCCAGCCAGGAGGGTGTGTGGCCCAGGAATTTGAGGACAGAAGCCTGAAAACACAAACTCTGCTTATGTTTGGGGACGTAGGTATGGCACGCCCGATCTACAAACGATGTGAAGAACTCTTCAGGATATGAAGAATGAGAGAGTCTGAGGCGCTTGCTCAGGCTTTTGTCTCTGGATTTTGTATCAGCGATGGCCCTGGAATGTTGGGTAGGCCTCATGGGCCATGGAAGAATCTTCCTCTCTGTGGATTTGGCCTGATCCCAATTGTTTTTCGTAAATCTGTGGGATGGGAGGACTCCTTTCAGGTTTGTTAACTCAGGTGTCCCACCAAAAGAGGAATCCCAAAGCAGAGCCCTGGGGAAGAGTGAAGGGAAAACCCGAACAATGGTGAAAAATTGGGGCCTAGGGGCATGGCAAGCCCTATATGCTGTCTCTTCATCCAGCCACTGAGAGGCCTTACCTGAGGACAGGGCTCAGGCTGAGGGTCACAATGTGTGTTTGTGACCAATGTGGCCCGCTAGCATGGGCGGGGCCTCATAGGCCACACTGGTTTTAACTACACTGAATGTTGGACAACATGCCAACCACAAGGTTTCTTGCAATGGGGAAAGAGTTCTGATTTCTGCATCATTTTCAAACACGGGCCATGATTGGAGATAAGGTCTAGGTTCTGAGGCCTGAAAATCGAGGTTGAGAAGAGATGACGACCTAAGGCCATGGCGGGTCTGATGTGCTCAATGTGTGGCCAGCTGTCTGGGTGGGGCCAGGCGGTCCAGGCTCAGGCTGTGTCAGAAAGGGCTTTAGTGCCCAGGTAAGCCTATATATTTGGGGGGGTACACAGCCGAATGGCGTGCAGGTTGATCCTCATGTGGGGTTTCTGGGTAGCCCCAGAGGGCAATGTTTTTCTTCTGGAGGGCATGCAGAGTTCTGCATTGTAGTTCTGGATTGCGAAACTGGAGGGATTGTGGGCCAGTAGTCTGAGGACGGAAGTCTGAGAAACCAAGCTAGGCCTAGGTTTCTGGATGAGGATATGGCAGACACAATCTACAGACCAGAATCAAGATCGCGTGCATCTGATATCACGGCGAGGTTCAGACGATGGCTCAGGTTGGACTTTCTGTCCCTGATGGCCCCTTCTTGAAGGGGTGAGTGGATCACGAGGCCATGGGTGTTTTCCCACGATGGGAGATGTGAAAAGCTCCCAACTGCAAAGATTCTTCTGCAGGACAATGGAGACCTGTTGGTTCACTCCAGGCCAACGATTCCGAGCAGGGTTCTAAGGATGGATGGCTGGGTAGTCCACCTCGCATTCCAATTATCTCCAAGCAACAAGACAGGTTAGATCTGCTGGATCTGGGGGAGCAACCCAGGCGGCTGAGCTGAAATGGACTCTCCCGTTGATGTGTCCTAATATGTTTTTGTGTCTATGGAGACCTTGGAAAGAAGCGGTGGCACTGGGGTCCTGAAGGGTTCTCCTAAACAGAGGCTTTGACACAGCTCCAACGTGCAAGTTTCCATGTGTAGATGAGATTTGTTCTGATGGGTGAGTCAAGGAACAGCCATATGCTGGTATTGAAATCCAGGCCTCTGAGGAGAAATGCCTGGAAAACAAAGCAATGGATCCGATTAGTGCCTAGGGGCCTGTTCGTTCCTTTTTACTTCTGGGGACATCAGTCTACGGGTCTGAGTGCAGGTAGGTGCTCAGATGGGCTCAGATTGCCCCTGTTTATCCTGGGAAGCCACAACTATTGGGATGGCCTCAGGGACTTTGGAGGTTTATCCTCTTAGAAGGGTTGTGGCCATTGGAATGGGCACATACAATTCCTTTGGAGAGGGCAAGCACAGTCCTCATGTTTGGGTCCAGGGGCCTGAGCCTGTAGGGTGTTTAGGCCAGAGCTGTTTGGACAGTTGTCTGAAAACACAAACTCGGCTTATGTTTCGGGTCATAGGTATGGCAGGAATGATCTACAGACCATGAGGAGAACTCTTTGGGATATGAAAAAAGGGCGAGTGTGAGGCTCTTGCTCAAGTTTTTGTCTCTGGATATCGTGTCATTCATGGTCGTGAAATTTTCGGGTGACTTCATGGGAATTGGACGAGTCTTACTCTCTGGGGGTTTGGCCCCGTCCAAAGAGTTTGGTGTCATTCTGTGGGATGGAAGAGGTCCGTTTTGTTGTTGTTGTTGATTTGTTTTGTTTTGTTTTTCAACCTCAGGTCGCCCACCAAATTAGGGATTCCAGAGTAGAGCCCTGGGGATTGGCGACTGGACAACCAGAAATCTGGTTAAATATTGGGGCCTAGGGACATGTCAAGCCCATGATGACATCTAAGGGTCCAGCCACCGAGAGGACTTACTAGAGGACAGGACTCACTCTGAGGGTCACAATGCTTGTTTATGCCCTGGTCGCACTCAAGAATGGGGGGGGGCCTCAGGGTGAATGCTGGTTTCTCCTACACTGAACGTTGGACAACATGCAAACCACAAGGTTTCTTGGCATGGGTAAGGAAGAGTTCTGATTTCTGCATCACAGTCACCCCTGGGCAGTGACTGGAGATAAGCTGTAGGTTCTGAAGCCTGAAAACTGAGGTAGGGAAGAGATGATGACCTAAGGCCATGGCGGGTCTGATGTGCTCATTGTGCGGTCAGCTCTCTGGGTGTTGGTCAGGAGGTCCGGGCTCAGGTTGTGTCAGACAGTGCATTAGTGCCCAGGTTAGACTATATATTTTGGGTACATTCGAGTTCCGTGTAGGTTTTTCCTCCCTTAATCGGCCTGGGCAGCTCATTAAGCAATATATTTTTTCTAGAGGGCAGGCAGAGTGCTTCATTGTCGGTCCGGAATTGACAAACATGAGGGCTTCGGGGCCAGGAGTGTGAGGACGGAAGTCTGAGAACACAAGCTAGACTTCGGTTTTAGGGTGAGGGCACGGCAGGTACCCCCTGCAGATCTGAAAGCATATCTCATGCATCTGATGTCAGGGCGAGGATCAGACGTTGGCTCAGGTTGGAGTTTCTGTGCCTGACGGCCCCTTCATGAAGGGAGCGGAATCTCGAGGCCCTGGAGTTTTTCCCACGTTGGGATTTGTGGGAAGCCCCCTCAAGGATTCCTTCTGCGGGACAATTGAGACCTGTTGGACAGCTCCAGGACATCCCATATGGAATGACTCCAGAGCACCGTTCCAGGATGGATGACTGGGAATCCCGCCTCGCATTCCAATTGTCTCCTAGCAACAAGATAGTTTAGATCTGATGGATCTGCGGGAGCAACCGGGGTGGCTGAGTTGAAATGGACTTTCCTGAGGATGGGTCCTAATGTGCGTTTGTGTCCATGAGGGCCTTGGAATGGGGCGGTGGCACGTGGACCTTGAAGTGTTCTCCTAAGCTTCTGGCATAACTCCCATGCACACGTTTCCTTGTGGAGACGAGATTTGTTTTATGTTGCGTCAAGAAAACCCCTATGCTGGTATGGGAAACCAGGCTTTTGAGGAGACATGCCTGTAAACCAAAACAAAGGATCCGATAATGGCCTAGGGTCCTGTCTGGTTCAATCTTCTCCTATGGGGACATCCATCTATGGTATGAGTGGAGGTAGATGCTCAGCTGGTGTCAGACCGCCCTTTTTTGTCCCGGGCGACCTACACCATTGGGATGGCCTCCGGGGCTTTGGAGGTTCTCTTAATTTGTACGATTTTGGACAATGGAATGGGCAGAATACCCAGGATTGGGTAGGCACAGTCCTAATATGTGGCTCCAGGGGCCCAGCCTGGAGGGTGTGTGGCCCAGGAGTTTGAGGACAGAAGTCTGAAATCACAAACTCAGCTTAGGTTTGGGGACGTATGTATGGCACGCCCGATCTACAAACCATGGGAAGAACTCTTCAGGATATGAAGAATGAGCGAGGCTGAGGCGCGTGCTCAGTCTTTTGTCTCTGGATTTTGTATCAGCAATGGCCCTGGAATGTTGGGTAGGCCTCATGGGCCATGGACGAATCTTCCTCTCGGTGGATTTGGCCCGATCCCAATTGTTTTTCGTCAATTTGTGGGATGGGAGGACTCCTTTCAGGTTTGTTACCTCAGGTGTCCCACCAAAAGAGGAATTCCAAAGCAGAGCCCTGGGGAAGAGTGAAGGGACAACCCGAACTATGGTGAAACATTGGGGCCTAAGGGCATGGCAAGCCCTATAGGCGGTCTCTTCATCCAGCCACTGAGAGGCCTTACCTGAGGACTGGGCTCAGGCTGAGGGTCACAATGTGTGTTTGTGACCAATGTGGCCCGCAAGCATGGGTGGGGCCTCATGGGCCACATTGGTTTCAACTACACTGAATGTTGGACAACATGCCAACCAAAAGGTTTCTTGCCATGGGGAAAGAGTTCTGATTTCTGCATCATTTTCAAACCCGGGCAGTGATTGGAGATAAGGTCTAGGTTCCGAAGCCTGAAAACCGAGGTTGAGAAGAGATGACGACCTAAGGCCATGGCGGGTCCGATGTGCTCAATGTGCAGCCACCTGTCTGGGTGGGGCCAGGAGGTCCAGGCTCAGGCTGTGTCAGAAAGGGCATTAGTGCCCAGGTCAGCCTATATATTTGGGGTACAGCCGAATGGCGTGCAGGTTGATCCTCATTTGGGGTTTCTGGGTAGCCCCAGAGGGCAATGTTTTTCGTCTGGAGGGCAGGCAGAGTGCTGCATTGTAGTTCTGGATTGCGAAACTGGAGGGATTGTGGGCCAGTAGTCTGAGGACGGAAGTCTGAGAACACAAGCTAGGCCTAGGTTTCTGGGTGACGATATGGCAGGCACAATCTACAGACCTGAATCGAGATCTCGTGCTCTGAAATCAGGGCGATGATCAGACGATGGCTCACGTTCGACTTTCAGTCCCTGATGGCCCCTTCTTGAAGGGGGGGTGGATCACGAGCCCATGGGGGTTTTGCCACGATGGGAGTTATGAGAAGCTCCCAACTGCAAAGATTCTTCTGCAGGACAATTGAGGCCTGTTGGTTGGCCCCAGCCCAACGATTCCAAGCAGGGTTCTAAGGATGGATGGATGGGTAGCCCCCCTCGCATTCCAATTGTCTCCAAGCAACAAGACAGGTTAGATCTGCTGGATCTGGGGGAGCAACCGAGGAGGCTGAGCTGAAGTGGACTCTCCCGTGGATGTGTCCTAATATGTCTTTGTGTCTATGGAGTCCTTGGAATGAATCGGTGGCACTGGGGCCCTGTAGGGTTCTCCTAAACAGAGGCTTTGACACAGCTCCAACGTGCAAGTTTCCATGTGTAGATGAGATTTGTTCTGATGAGTGAGTCAAGGAACAGCCATATGCTGGTATTGAAATCCAGGCCTCTGAGGAGAAATGCCTGAAAACAAAGCAATGGATCCGATTAGTGCCTAGGGGCCTGTTCGTTCCTTTTTACTTCTGGGGACATCAGTCTACGGGTCTGAGTGCAGGTAGGTGCTCAGATGGGCTCAGATTGCCCCTGTTTATCCTGGGAAGCCACAACTATTGGGATGGCCTCAGGGACTTTGGAGGTTTATTCTCTTAGTAGGGTTGTGGCCATTGGAATGGGCACATACAATTCCTTTGGAGAGGGCAAGCACAGTCCTCATGTTTGGGTGCAGGGGCCTGAGCCTGTAGGGTGTGTAGGCCAGAGTTGTTTGGACAGTTGTCTGAAAACACAAACTCGGCTTATGTTTCGGGTCATAGGTATGGCAGGAATGATCTACAGACCATGAGGAGAACTCTTTGGGATATGAAAAAAGGGCGAGTGTGAGGCTCTTGCTCAAGTATTTGTCTCTGGATATCGTGTCACTCATGGTCGTGAAATTTCCGGGTGACTTCATGGGAACTGGACGAGTCTTACTCTCTGGGGGTTTGTCCCCGTCCAAAGAGTTTGGGGTCATTCTGTGGGATGGAAGAGGTCCGGTTTGTTGTTGTTATTGATTTGTTTTGTTTTGTTTTTCAACCTCAGGTGTGCCACCCAATGAGGGATTCCAGAGTAGAGCCCTGGGGATTGGCGACTGGACAACCAGAAATCAGGTCAAAAATTGGGGCCTAGGGACATGTCAAGCCCATGATGACATCTAATGGTCCAGCCACTTAGAGGACGTACTAGAGGACAGGACTCACGCTGAGGTTCACAATGCGTGTTTATGCCCTCGTCGCACTCAAGAATGGGCGTGACCTCAGGGTGAATGCTGGTTTCTCCTACACTGAACGTAGGACAACATGGCAACCACAAGGTTTCTTGCCATGTCTAAGCAGGAGTTCTGATTTCTGCATCACAGTCACCCCTGGGCAGTGATTGGAGATAATGTCTAGGTTCTGAAGCCTGAAAACTGAGGTAGGGCAGAGATGATGACCTAAGGCCATGGCGTGTCTGATGTGCTCAGTGTGCGGTCAGCTGTCTGGGTGTTGCTCAGGAGGTCCCGGCTCATGTTGTGTCAAACAGTGCATTGCTGCCCAGGTTAGACTATATAATTTGGGTACATTCGAGTGCCGTGTAGGTTTATTCTCATTTAATGTGCCCGGACAGCTCATTAGGCAATATATTTTTTCTAGAGGGCAGGCAGAGTGCTGCAATGATGGTCCGGAATTGCCAAACTTGTGGGCTTTGGGCCCAGGAATATAAGGATGGAAGTCTGAGAACACAAGCTAGACTTCGGATTCAGGGCGAGGGCACGGCATGTACCTCCTGAAGATCTGAAGCAATATCTCATGCTTCTGAAGTCAGAGCGAGGATCTGACGCTGGATCAGCTTGGATTTTCTGTTCATGACGGCCCCTTCATGAAGGGAGCGGATTCTCGAGAGCGTGGAGGTTTTCCCACGTTGGGAGTGGTGGGATGCCCCCTCCAAGGATTCCTTCTTCGGGACAATTGACACCTGTTGGACAGCTCCACGACATCCCATATGGATGAGTCCAGACCAACGTTCAAGGATGGATGCCTGGGAAGCCCGCCTCGCATTCCAATTATCTCCTAGCGACAAGACAGTTTAGATCTGATGACTCTGCGGGAGCAACCGGGGTGGCTGAGTTGAAATGGACTTTCCTGAGGATGGGTCTAATGTGTGTTTGTTTCCATGAGGGCCTTTAAATGGGGCGGTGGCACCGGGACTCTGAAGTATTCTCCTCAGCTTCTGGCATAGCTCCCATGCACAAGTTTCCTTGTGGAGACGAGTTTTATTTTGATGGGTGCCTCAGGAAAACCCCAATGCTGGTATTGGAATCCAGGGTTTTGAGGAGACATGACTGTAAACCAAAGGAATGGATCCGAATATGGCCTAGGGTCCTGTCTGGTTCAATCTTCTTCCCTGGGGACATCAATCTAGGGTATGAGTGGAGGTAGATGCTCAGCTGGTGTCAGACTGACCTTTTTTGTCCCGGGCGATCTATACTATTGGGATGGCCTCAGGGACTTTGGAGGGTTCTCCTAATTTGTACGATTTTGGACAATGGAATGGGCAGAATTCCCATAGATTGGGTTGGCACAGTCCTAATGTGTGGCTCCAGTGTCCCCAGCCTGGATGGTATGTGGCCCAGGACTTTGAGGACAGAAGTCTGAAAACACAAACTCAGCTTATGTTTCGGGACATAGGTATGGCAGGCCCCATCTACAAACCATGAGAAGACATCTTCAGGATATGAAGAAAGTGCGTGTCTGAGGCGCTTGCTCAGACTTTTGTCTCTGGATTTTGTTTCAGTGATGGCCGTGGAATGTCGAGGAGGCCTCATGGGCCATGGACGAATCTTGCTCTCTGTGGATTTGGCCCGATCCCAATTGTTTTTCGTCAATCTGTTGAATGGAGGACTCCTTTCAGGGTTGTTACATCAGGTGTCCCACCAAAAGAGGAATTTCAAAGCAGAGCCCTGGGGAAGAGTGAAGGGACAACCCGAACTATGGTCAAAAATTGGGGCCTAGGGGCATGGCAAGCCCAATATGCTGTCTCTTCATCCGGCCACTGAGAGGCCTTACCTGAGGACTGGGCTAAGGCTGTGGGTCACTATGTGAGTTTGCCACCTATGTGGCCCACGAGCAATGGCGGGGCCTCATCAGACAAACAGGTTTCCACTACACTGAACGTTGGAGAACAAGCCTACCACAAGGTTATTGCCATTGGGAAGGAGTTCTGATTTCTGCATCATTTTCAAACCTGGGTAGTGATTGGAGATAAGGTCTAGGATCTGAATCCTGAAACCCGAGGTTGGGAAGAGATAACGACCTAAGGCAATGGCTGGTCCTATGTGCTCAGTGAGCGGCAAGCTGTATGGGTGGGGCCAGGAGGTCCAGGCTCAGGCTCTGTCAGAAAGGGCATTATTGCCCAGGTCAGCCTATATATTTTGGGTACAGCCAATTGGCGTGCAGTTTGATCTTCATTTGGGTTTCTGTGTAGCCCCAGAGGGCAATGTTTTTCTTCTGGAGGGCAGGCAGAGTGCTGCATTATAATTCTGGTTTGCCAAACTGGAGGGCATGTGGGCCATTAGTCTGAGGATGGAAGTCTGAGGACACAAGCTAGTCTTAGGTTTCTGGGTGAGGACATGGCAGGCACAATCTACAGATCTGAACCGAGATCTCGTGCATCTGAAGTCAGGGTGAGGATCAGACGATCGCTCAGGTTGGACCTTATGTCCCAGAGGGCCACTTCATGAAGGGGGGGGGATCACGAGTCCATGGGTGTTTTCTCACGATGGGAGTTGTGAGAAGCTCCCAATTTGAAAGATTTTTCTGCAGGACAATTGAGACCTGTTGGTTGGCTCCAGGACAACGATTCCAAGCAGGGTTCTAAGGATGGATGGCTGGGTAGCCCACCTCGCATTCCAATTGTCTCCTAGCAACAAGACAAGTTAGATCTGCTGGATCTCGCGGAGCAACCGAATACGCTGAGTTGAAATGGACTCTCCTGTGGATGGGTCCTAATGTGTTTTTGTGTCTATGGATACCTTGGAATGAAGTGGTGGCTCTGGGGCCCTGAAGGGTTCTCCTAAAGAGAGGCTTTCACACAGCTCCATCGTACAAGTTTTTCATGTGTAGATGAGATTTCTTCTGCTGGGTGAGTCAAGAAACAGCCATATGCTGGTACTGAAATCCAGGCCTCTGAGGAGAGATGCCTGGAAACCAAAGCAATGGATCCGATTAGGGCCTAGGGGCCTGTTCTTTCCTTTTTACCTCTGGGGATATCAGTCTACAAGTCTGAGTGCAGGTAGGTTCTCAGATGGGCTCAGATTGCTCCTGTTTGTCCAGGGAAGCCACCACTATTGGGATGGACTCAGGGACTTTGGAGGTTTATCCTATTAGTAGCGTTGTGGCCATTGGAATGGGCACACAGAATTCCCTTGGAGAGGGCAAGTACAGTTCTCAGCTTGGCTCCATGGGCCTAAGCCTGTAGGCTGTGTAGGCCAGGGTTGTTTGGGAGTTGTCTGAAAACAGAAACTCGGCTTATGTTTCGGGTCATATATATGGCAGGACTGATCTACAGACCATGAGGAGAACTCTTCGGGATATGAAAAAAGGGCGAGTGTGAGGCTCTTGCTCTGGATATCATGCCATTCATGGTCATGAAATTTCCGGGTGACTTCATGGGAAATGGACGAGTCTTACTCCCTGGGGGTTTGGCCCAATCCAAAGTCTTTGGGGTCATTCTGCTGGATGGAAGAAGTCCGTTTTTTGTTGTTCTTTTGTTTTGTTTTGTTTTTCAAACTCTGAGTCCCCCCAAATGAGGGATTCCAGAGTAGAGCCCTGGGGAGGGGCGATTGGACAACCAGAAATCTGGTTAAAATTGGGTCCTAGGGACAGCTAGACTTGGGTTTCAGGGCGAGGGCACGGCATGTACCCCCTGAAGATCTGAAGCAATATCTCATGCATCTGAAGTCAGAGCGAGGATCAGACGTTGGCTCAGCTTGGATTTTCTGTTAATGACGGCCCCTTCATAAAGGGAGCCGAATCTCGAGGCCGTGGAGGTTTTCTCACATTGGGAGTGGTGGGATGCCCCCTCCAAGGATTCCTTCTGCGGGACAATTGATACCTGTTGGACAGCTCCAGGACATCCCATATGGATGAGTCGAGACCAACGTTCGAGGATGGATGCCTGGGAAGCCCGCCTCGCATTCCCATTGTCTCCTAGCGACAAGACAGTTTAGATCTGATGGCTCTGCGGGAGCAACCGGGGTGGCTGAGTTGAAATGGACTTTCCTGAGGATGGGTCTAATGTATGTTTGTGTCCATGAGGGCCTTGGAATGGGGCGGTGGCACCGACCCTGAAGTATTCTCCTCAGCTTTTGACATAGCTCCCATGCACAAGTTTCCTTGTGGAGACGAGGTTTGTTCAGATGGGTGCCTCAGGAAAACCCCAATGCTTGTATTGGAATCCAGGGTTTTGAGGAGTATGCCTGTAAACCAAAGCAATGGATCCGATTTTGGCCTAAGGTCCTGTCTGGTTCAATCTTCTTCTCTGGGGACATCCTTCTAGGGAATGAGTGGAGTTAGATGCTCAGCTGGTGTCAGACTGCCCTTTTTTGTCCCGGGCGACCTATACTATTGGGATGGCCTCAGGGACTTTGGAGGGTTCTCCTAATTTGTACGATTTTGGACAATGGAATGGGCAGAATTCCCATGGATTGGATAGGCACAGTCCTAATGTGTGGCTCCAGGGTCCCCAGCCTGGATGGTATGTGGCCCAGGACTTTGAGGACAGAATTCTGAAAACACAAACTCAGCTTATGTTGGGGACGTCGGTATGGCAGGCCCGATCTACAAACAATGAGAAGACATCTTCAGGATATGAAGATAGTGCGAGTCTAGGCGCTTGCTTAGGCTTTTGTCTCTGGATTTTGCATCAGCGATGGCCGTGGAATGTCCAGGAGGCCTCATGGGCCATGGACGAATCTTGCTCTCTGTGGATTTCGCCCGATCCCAATTGTTTTTCGTCAATCTGTTGGATGGAGGACTACTTTCAGGGTTGTTACATCAGGTGTCCCACCAAAAGAGCAATTCCAAAGCAGAGCCCTGGGGAAGAGTGAAGGGACAACAGGAACTATGGTTAAAAATTGGGGCCTAGGTGAATGGGAAGCCCAATATGCTCTCTCCATCCAGCCACTGAAAGGCCTTACCTGAGGACTGGGCTAAGGATGACGGTCACAATGTGTGTTTGCTAACTATCTGGACCGCGAGCAATGGCGGGCCTCAAGGGACACACTGGTTTCCACTACACTGAACGTTGGACAACAAGCCAACCACACGTTTTTTCCTGCCATCGGGAAGGAGTTCTGATTTCTGCATCATTTTCAAACCTGGGCATTGATTGGAGATAAGGTCTAGGTTCTGAAACCTGAAAACTGAGTTTGGGAAGGGATAACGACCTAAGGCCATGGGGGGTCTGAAGTTCTCAGTTTGTAGCCAGCTGTCTGGGTGGGCCCAGGAGTTCCAGGCTCAGGCTGTGTCAGAAAGTGCATTATTGTCCAGGTCATCCTATATTTTTTGGGTATAGCCAAGTGTCGTGCAAGTTGATCTTCATTTGGGGTCTCTAGGTAGCCCCAGAGGGCAATGGGCAATGTATTTCTTCTGCAGGGCAGGTATTGTGCTGCATTGTAGTTCTGGATTGCCAAACTGGAGGGCTTGTGAGCCAGTAGTCTGTGGACAGAAGTCTGAGGACACAACCAAAGCTTAGGTTTCTGGGTGAGGACATGGCAGGTACAATCTACAGACCTGAACCGAGATCTCGTGCATCTGAAGTCAGGGTGAGGATCAGATGATCGCTCAGGTTGGACCTTATGTCCCTGATGGCCCCTTTATGAAGGGGGGGGGGGTTCATGTGGCCATGGGGGTTCTCTCACGATGGGAGTTGTGAGAAGCTCCCAACTGCAAAGATTCTTCTGCAGGACAATTGAGACCTGTTGGTTGGCTCCAGGCCAACGATTCCGAGCAGGGTTTTAAGGATGGATGGCGGGGTAGGCCACCTCACATTCCAATTGTCTCCTAGCAACAAGACAAGTTAGGTCTGCTGGATCTCGCGGAGCAACCGAATACGCTCAGTTGAAATGGACTCTCCTGGGGGGATGGGTTCTAATGTGTTTTTTGTGTCTATGGAGACCTTGTAATGGGGCAGTGGCACACAGGCCCTGAAGGCTTCTCCTAACTGGAGGTTTTGAGACATATTCAAAGGATAATTTTCCCATGTGGAGAAGAGATTTGTTCTGATTGCTGCCTCATGAAATCCCCATATGCTAATATTGGAAACCAGGCCTCTGAGGAGAGATACCTGTAACTGAAAGCAATGAATCTGATTCAGGCCTAGGGGCCTGTCTGATTCAATCTTCTTCTCTGAGTAGATGTAGATGCTCAGCTGAGTAGAGGTAGATGCTCAGCTGGTTTCAGATGACCCTTGTTTGTCCTGGGCGGCGTACATTATTGGGATGTCCTTGGGGACTCTGGAGGTTTTTCCTAATTTGTACGATTGTGGACAATGGAATGGGCAGAATTCCCGTGGTATGGACAGGCACAGTCCTGATGTGTGGCTCCAGGGGCCCCAGCCTGAAGGGTCTGTGGGCCAGGAATGTGGGGACAGAAGTCTGAAAACACAAACTCGGATTAGGTTTGGCAAGTAGGTATGGAAGGCCCGATCTACAGACCGTGAGGAGAACTCTTTGAGATACGACAAAAGAGCGAGTGTGAGGCGCTTGCTCAGACTTTTGTCTCTGGATTTGTTGTCAACGATGGCTGTGGAATCTCGGGGAGGCCTCATGGGCCATGGACGAGACTTCCTCTCTGTGAATTTGGTCCAATCCCAATTGTTTTGGGTCAATCTGAAGGATGGGAGGAGTCCTTTTAGTATTGTTACCTCAGGTGTCCCACCAAAAGAGGGATTCCAAAGCAGAGCTCTGGGGAGGGATGAATGGACAACACGAACAATCCAATTGGGGTGAGGTCGAGAACCGAGCAGGTTGATCCTCATTTGGGGTTTATGGAGATCCCCATAGAGCAACGTTTTTCTTCTGGAGGGCCAGCATAGGGCTGCATTTTGGTTCCAGAATTCCAAGTCTTGAGGACATGTTTGCCAGGAGTGTGAGGAAGGAAGTCTGAAAACACAAGGTAGCACGAGGTTTGGGCCCCACTGTGCAGAGGCTGAATCGAGATCTCCTGCATCTGAGGTCAGGGCGAGTATCAGATGTTGCCTCAAGCTGGAGTTTGTGTCCATGACGGCCCCTTCCTGAAGGGGGTGGGGGCATCTTGAGGCCAGGGAGGTTTCCCTACGCTGGGAGTTGTGAGCTGCTCCAAACTTCAAAGTTTCCTTCTTCAGGACAGTCGAGTACTATTGGATGGTTCCAGGATGCCCCATACAGAAAGACTCGAGAGCAGGGGCCTAAGCATGGATGCCGAGAAACGCCAACTCACCTTCCCATTGCCTGGTCGAGACAAGGCACGCTCAATCTGCGGGCTCTTGGGTGAGCTACCCAGACGGCCGAGTTTAAATGGTCTTTCCTGAGGATGAGTCATAATGTGGGTTGGTGGCCATGGAGACCTTGAATGTGGCAGTAGCTGAGGGATTCTGCAGGATTCTCTAACCCGAAGGGTTTGACACAACTCCAACAAGGAAGCTTTCCATGTGGAGATGAGAGGTGTTCTGTCTGGTGCCTCAGGATAGCCCCATATGCTGGTCTTCGAACCCAGGCCTCTGAGGAGTGATACCTGGACACCAAAGCCAGAGTTCATAATAGGGCCTAGGGGCCTGCCTGGTTTAATCTTCTGTCTCTGCGGATATCAGTCTGTGTGTCTGCATGGAGGTAGTAGTTGCTCAGCTGGTGTCATAATGCCCCTGTTTGTCAAGTGCGGCTTGCGGTAGTGGGATGTCCTTGGGGACCTCGAGGTTTCTACTATTCTGTAGAGTTGTGGCCAATGGAATGGGCAGTTTCTTAGGAGAGAGCACAGTTCTGTGGTGTGGCTCCAGAGACCCCAGCCTGGAGGCGGTGTGGGCCACGGCTGTGTAGACAGACATCCAAAAACCCAAACTCAGCTCAGGTTTGGGGCCGAGGTTATGGCAGGCCTGATCTACAGTCCGTGAGGGGAGCTCCTCTGGATATGAAAGAAGGGTGAGAGGGAGGCAGTCGCTCAGTCTTTTGTCTCTGGATATTTTGTCCACAATGGCCGTTTAATGTAGGAGTTGCCTCATGGGTCGTAGAAGTCTCCCTCTCTGGTAGTTTGTCCAGCCCCCAAGAGTTTGGGGTCATTCTGTGGGAAGGGAAGAGTCCTGTTTTCTGCTTCATGAGTCCCCCCAGTAGAGGGATTCTGAAGCATAGCAGTGGGTACTGACCACTGGAATACTCGCTCTCTGGTCAAGCCTGGGGGCCTATGGATATGACAAGCCCCATATGCAGGATCTTGGTCCAGCCACTGAGAGGCGTTACTTTAATACGGGACTCACGCTACAGGTCACAATGCATGTCTGTGCCCTAGGCGGCACTCAAGCACTGGCGTGGCCTTTCCAACAATGCAGATTTTCCCACATTGAACGTTGGACAACATGCCAACCACAAGTTTACTGGCCATGGGGAAGGAGGAATTCTAATTTCTGCATCACGTTCACCCCTGGGCAGTGATTGGAGATAAGGTCTAGGTTCTGAAGCCTGAAAACCGAGGTTGGGAAGAGATGACGAACTATAGCCATAGCGGGTCCCTTGTGTCCAGGTTGGAGCCAGCTGTCTAGGTGTCGTTTGGGATGTCTTGTCTCAGGCTGTGCCAGACAGGGCATTAGTATTCAGGGTAGGCTGTATAATTGCTTTACAGTCGAGTGGCATGCATTAGATAATCATTTGGGGTTTCTTATTAGCAGCATAGGGCAAAGTTTTTCTTCTGGAGGGCAGGCAGAGTGCTGCATTGTGGCTTCGGAATTCCCAAACTGGAGGGCTTGTGGGCCAGGAGAGTGAGGACGGAAGTCTGAGAACACAAGCTAGGCTTAGGTTTCGGGGAATGGACATGGCAGGCACACTCTGCAGAGCTGAATTGAGATCTCATGAGTCTGAAGTCAGGTCGAGGATCAGACTTTGGCTCAGGTTGGAGTTTCTGTCCATGTTGGCCCCTTCATGAAGGGGGGGGCATTATGAGGCCAAGGGGGTTTTCCCTCTATTAGAGTTGTGAGATGCCCCAAACCGCAAGGATTCCTTCTGTGGGACTATTAAGATTTGTTGGATGGCTCCAGGACGTCTCATAAGGTATTTTTCCAGAACAGGGTTCTAAGTATGGATGCCTGGGCAGACAGCCTCAATTCCAATTGTCTCCTAGCAACAAGAAACGTTTGATCTGCTGGCTTGGGGTAGCATCAGAGGGGGCTGAGTTGGAATGGACTTTCCTGAGGATGGTCTTAAATGAGTTGAAATGGACTTTCCTGAGGATGGTCTTAATGTTGGTTTGAGTCCATTGAGACCTTGGTATGGGGCAGTGGCACCAGGGCCCTGAAGGATTCTCCTAACCAGAGGTTATAACAAAGCTCCAATGAGCAAGTTTTCCATGGGGAGACGAGATTTGTTCTCGTCTGGTATTAGAAATGTGGCCTCTGAGGAGAGATGCCTGGAAACCAAAGCAATGGATCTGATTAGGGCCTAGGGGCCTGTCCGGTTCAATATTCTTCTCTGGGGACATCTTTTGTCTGAGTGGAGGTAGTTGCTCAGCTGGTTTGAGATCACACCTGTTTGTCCTGGGCTGCCTACACTATTGTGATAGCCTCGGTAACTTTGGAGGTTTTTCCTAATTTGCAAGGTTGTGGCCAATGGAATGGGAAGAATTCTCTTGAAAGGGAAGCACAGTCCTGAGGAGTGGCTCCAGGGACCCAAGTGTGGAGCGTGTGTGGTCCAGGGCTATTTGGACAAAAGTCTGAAAACACAAACTCCACTTAGGTTTGGGTCTGTAAGTATGGCCGGCCCGATATATAGACCGTGAGGAGAACTCTTCAGGATATGAACAAAGGGCGAAAGTGAGGTGCTTGCTCATGCTTATTTTTTTCTGGATATGTGTCACCGATTGCCATGGAATGTCTGGGTGTCCTCATGGGCCATCGATGAGGCTCCCTTTCTGGGGATTTGACCCAATCCCAAGAGTTTGGGGTCATTCTGTGGGAAGGGAGGAGGCCTTTCTGTTTTTTTTTTTTTTTTTTTTTTTTTTTTTTTTTTTTTTTTTTTTTTTTTTTTTTTTTTAACTCAGGTGGACCACCAAAAGAGGGATTCCACAGCAGAGTCCTGGGGAGGGGTGACTGGACAACCAGAACTCTGGTTAACATTGGTACCTAAGAACATGGCAAGCCCCATATGTGGGCTCTTGGTCCAGACACTGAGAGGCCTTCCTTGAGCATAACGCTCACATTGAGTTTCACGATGTGTTTTTGTGCCCAAGGAGCCCCTCAAGTCAGGGCGTGGCCTAATGTACCATGCTGGTTTCTCCTACACTGAACATTGCACAATATGGCACCCACAAGTTTTCTGGCCATGGGGAAGAAGGAGTTCTAATTTCAGCAACACTTTCACTCCTGGACTGTGATTGGATTTAAGGTCTAGGTTCTGAAGCCTGGAAACTGAGGTTGGAAAGAGATGAAGACCTAAGGCCATGGTGTGTCTCATGTGCTCAGTGTTCGGCCAGCTGTTGAGTGTGGGTTGGGAGGTGCAGGCTCAGGCTGTGGCAGACAGGGAATTAGTGCCCAGGCTAGACTGTATCATTGGGGTGCAGTCGAGTTTCGTGCAGGTTGGTACTCATTTGTGGTTACTGGGTAGCCCCAGAGGGCAACGTTTTTTCTTCTGGAAGGAAGACACAGTGCCACATAGTGGCTCCAGAATTCCCAAACTTGAAGGCTTGTGGGCCAGGAGCATAAGGAAAAAATATTGAGAACACAAGACAGACTTAGATTTCGGGGTGAGGGGACGGCAGGAACCCTCTACAGAGATGATTCGAGATCCCGTGTATCTGAAGACAGAGCTAGGATCAGACGTTGGCTCAGGTTGGAGTTTCTGTCCATGACGGCCCCTTCATGAAGGGGAGGGTGTCACGAGGCCATGGAGGTTTTCCCACGATGGGAATTGTGAGATGCTCCAAACCGCAATGATTCCTTCCGTGGGACAGTCGAGACCTGCTGGATGGCTCCAGGACATCCCATAAGGAAGTTATCCAGAGCAGGGTACTAAGGATGGATGCCTGGGCAGCCTGCCTCCCATTCCAGGTGTCTCATAGCGCCAAGGCAAGTTCGATCTGCTGGATCTATGGGAGTAACCGAGGCGTGTGTGTTGAAATGGGTGAGTTGAGGATGGGTCATAATGTGCATTTGTGGCCATGGAGACCTTGGAATGGGGTGCTTGATCTGGGGCCTTGATGGATGTTCATAACCGGAGGTTTTGATGGAGCTCTAAAGAGTACGTTTCCTATGTAGAGAAGAAAATTGTTTTGATGAGTGCCTAAGGGATCTCCCATATGCTGGTATTGGAAACCAGGCCTCTGAGGAGAGATGCCTGGAAACAAAAGCAATGGATATGATTAGGGCCTAGGTGCCTGTCTGGTTCAATCTCTTTCCTGGGGATACGTGTCTATGGATCTGAGGGGAGGTAGTTGCTCGGCTTGTTTCAGATCGCCCCTGTTTGTCCTGGGCAGCCTATAATATTGGGAATGGCCTCGGGACTTTGGAGTTTCTCCTAATCTATAGGATTGTGGCCAATGGAATGGGCAGAAATCCCCTGGAGAGGGCAGGCACAGTTCTGAGTTTGGCTCTATGGGCCCAGCCTTGAGGGTGTGTGGGCCAGGCCTGTGGGGACAGAAGTCTGAAAACACAAACTCCGCTTAGGATAGGGGACATAGGTATGGCACGCCCAATCTATAGACCGTGATAACACTTCCGGATATGAAAAAGGGTGAGTTTGAGGGGCTTGCTCAGGTTTTGTCTCTGGATTTGTGTCAACTATGTGGGTCGAATGCTGGCGTGGCCTCATGGGTTGTGGATGGCTTTCCTTCTCTGAGGATTTAACCCAATCCCAAGAGTTTGGGTACATTCTGTGGGATGGGAGGAGTCCTTTCTGTTTTTTTTATTTTATTTTATTTTATGTACCTCATGTGTGCCAATAAAAGAGGGATTCCAGAGCATAGTCCTTGGTAGGGACAACTGGATAACCCCACCTCTGTTTAAGATTGGGGGCCTAGGGGCATGGCAAGTCCAATATGTGGGCTCTTGATTCAGACACTGAGAGGTCTTCCTTGAGGACAGGGCTCATGCTGAGGTTCACAATGCCTATTTGTGCCCAACAAGGCCCTCCAGCATGGGAAGGGCCTCATGGGCCACGCTGGATTCTCCTACACTGAACGTTGGAGAATATGCCAACCACAAGGTTGGCGGCCATGGCGAAGGAAGAGTTGTGATTTCTGCATCACGTTTACCCCTGGACAGTGATTGGAGTTTAGGTGTAGGTTCTGAAACCTGAAAACGGAGGTAGGGAAGAGATGAAGACCTAAGGACCTGATGGGTATAATGAGCTCTTGTGTGGCTAGCTGTTGAGCGTAGGCCTGGAGGTGTGGGCTCATGCTGTGTCAGACAGGGCATTAGACAGGGTAGACTGTATATTTGGGGTGCAGTCGAGTGGCGTTCAGTTGATCCTCATTCGGGTTTCTAGGTAGCTCCATAAGGCAACGTTTTTCTTCTGGAGGGCAGGCAGAGTGCTGCATTGTGGCCCCAGTATTGCCAAACTGTTGGGCTTTTGGGCTAGGGGTGTGAGGACGGTAGTCTGAGAACACAAGCTAGGCTTAGTTTTTGGCGTGAGGGCACAGAAGGCACACTCTGCAGAGCTGAATCAAGATCTCATGCACCTGAAGCCAGGGCGAATACCAGACGTTTGCTCAGGTTGGAGTTTCTGTCCATGATGGCCCCTTTATAAAGTGGAGCGTCTCAAGAGGCCATGAAGATTTTCCCACAATGGGAGTTGTGAGATGCACCAGACTGCAAAGATTCCTTCTGTGGGACACTTGAGACCTGTTGGATGGCTCTAGGATGTCCCATATGGAACGACTCCAGAGTAGGGTTCTAAGGATGGATGCCTGGGCAGCCCGCCTCCCATTCTAGTTGTCTCCTAGCAACAAGGCAGGTTTGATCTGCAGGCCCTGGGGGAGAAACCAAGGGGGATGAGTTGACATGGACTCTACCGAGGATAGATCATAATGTGGGTTTAAGTCCATGGAGACCTTGGAATGGGGCGCTTGATCCGGGGCCCTGAAAGATTCTCCTAAACAGAGGTTTTTATAGAGCTCCAAAGAGTACATTTCCTATGTGGAGACGAGATTTTTCTATGAGTGCCTCAGTAATCCCCCATAAGCTGGTATTGGTAACCAGGCCTCTGAGGAGAGATGCCTGGAAACAAAAGCAATGGATCTGATTAGGGCCTAAGTGCCTGTCCAGTTCAATCTTATTCTATGGGGATATCTGTCTCTGGGTCTGAGTGGAGGTAGTTTCCTAACTTGTGAAAGATCATCCCTGTTTGTCCTGGGCAGCCAACACTATTGGGATGGCCTCGGGGAGTTTGGAGGTTTCTCCTAATCTATAGCGTTGTGGCCATGGAAATGGCAGAATTCCCCTGGAGAGGGAAGCCACAGTCCTCAGGTGTGGCTCCAGGGGCCCCAGCTTGGATGGTGTGTGGGCCAGGACTGTGGGGACAGAAGTCTGAAAACACAAACTCAGCTTAGGTTTGGGGATGTATGTATGAAGGCTCGATCTACAGACCGTGAGAATTTTCCGGGCTATGAACAAAGGGCGAGTATAGGCATTTGCTCAGGCTTTTGTCTCTGGATTTTGTGCCTACGGTGGCCGTGGAATGTCGGGGTGTCCTCAAGGGCCATGGACATGTCTTTCTCTGGTGATTTGGCCTGATCCCAAGTGGTTGGGATCATTCTGTGGATGGGAAGAGTCCTTTCTGTATTTTTTATTTTACCTCAGGTGTCCCACCAAAGAGGGTTTCCAGAGCAGAGCCCTGAGTAGGGGTGACTAGACATCTCTAACTCTGGTTGATATTGGGGGACTAGGGGCTTGGCAAGCCCCATATGTGGGCTGTTGTTCCAGTCACTAAGAGGCTTTACATGAGGATAGGGCTCACGCCTAAGGTCACAATGTGTGTTTGTGCAAATTGTAGCCCTCAGGGATAGGTGGGGCCTCATAGTCCATGCTGCTTTCTCCTACAATGAACGTTGGACCTCATTCCAACCACAAGGTTTCTTGCCATGGCGAAGGAGAAGTTCTGATTCTTGTATCACGTTCACTCCTGAGCAGTGAGTGGAGATAAGGTCTAGGTTCTGAAGGTGAAAACTGAGGTTGGGTAGAGATGATGGCCGAAAGCCATTGTGGGTTTGATATGCTCAGTGTACGGCCAGCTGTCTGGGTGTTGGACTGGAGGTCTGCCTTCAGGCTGTGTCACACAGGTCTTTAGTGCACAGGCTAGATTGTATAATTGGGGTATGGTCGAGTGGCATGCAGGTTGTTACTCATTTGGCGTTTCTGGTTAGCCCTATAGGGCAACATTTTTCTTCTGGAGGGCAGGCAGAGTGCTGCATTGTGTCTCCAGAATTGCCAAACTGGAGGGGTGTGGCCAGGATTGTGAAGACGGAAGTCTGAGAACACAAGTTAGGCTTAGGTTTCGGGGCGAGGGCACAGCAGGCACACTCTCAAGTGCTGAATCGAGATCTCGTGCTTCTGAATTCAGGGCGCGGATCAGACTTTGGCTTAGGATGGAGTTTCTGTCCATGATGGCCCATTTATCAAGGTGTGGGGCATCATGAGGAAATGGAGGTTTTCTCACAGTGGGATTGTGTGATGCTTCAAACCACAAGGATTCATTCTGCGAGACAGTCAAGACAGGTTGGTTGGATTCAAGACGTCCCATAAAGAAATTCTCCAGAGCAGGATTCTAAGGATGGATGCCTGGGCAGCCCACCTCGCTTTCCAACTGTCTCCTAGTGACAAGGCAGGTTTGATCTGCTGGCTCTGGGTGAGCAGCCGAGGGGGCTGATTTGAAATGGACTCTCCTGAGGATGGATCATAATGTAAGTTTGTGTCCTTGGAGACCTTGGAATTGGGCCATGGTGCCAGCGCCCTGAAGGATCCTCCTAACCTGAGGTATTGACACAGCTCCAAAGAGCAAGTTTCTCATGTGGAGATGAGACCTGTTCTGATTGTTTCCTTAGGAACCCCCCATATTCTGATATTGGAAACCAGGCCTCTGAGGAGAGATACATAGAAACCAAAGCAATGGATCAGAAGTTGGCTCAGGTTGGAGTTTCTTTCCATGATCCGACTTCATTAAGATTGGGGCCATCATGTGACCTTGGAAGCTTTCCATGATATGAGTTGTGAGGTGGTCCATGAACAAGGACTCCTGTGGGACAGTCGACACCTGTTGGATGGCTCAAGGATGCCCCATAAGGAACGACGCAAGAGCACGGTTCTAAGGGTTCTAAGGATCTCTAAGGAGAGATGCCTGGAAACCAAAGCAATAGATGCGATAGGTGCCTATGGGCCTGTTCGTTCCTTTTTAACTCTGGGGACATCAGTCTCCGGGTCTGAGTGCCGGTAGGTGCTCAGATGGGCCCAGATTGCCCCTGTTTGTCCCGGTATGCCACAAATATTTGGATGGCCTCAGGGACATTGGAGGTTTATCCTATTAGTAGGGTTGTGGCCATTGGAATGGGCACATACAATTCCCTTGGAGAGCTCAAGAACAGTCGTCAGGTTTGGCTCTAGGGGCCTGAGCCTGTAGGGTGTGTAAGACAGGGCTGTTTGGATAGTTGTCTGAAAACACAAACTCGGCTTATGTTTCGGGTCATAGTTATGGCAGGACTGATCTACAGACCATGAGGAGAACTCTTCGGGATATGAAAAAAGGGCGAGCCTGAGGCTCTTGCTCAAGTTTTTGTCTCTGGATATCGTGTCACTCAGGGACGTGAAATTTCCGGGTGACACCATGGGAAATGGACGAGTCTAACTCTCTGGGGGTTTGGCCCCGTCCAAAGAGTTTGGGGTCATTCTGTGGGATGGTAGAAGTCCGTTGTTCTGTTGTTGTTGGTTTGTTTTGTTCTGTTTTTCAACCTCAGGTGTCCCACCAAATAGGGGATTCCAGAGTAGTGCCCTGGGGAGGGGCGACTGGACAACCGGAAATCTGGTTAAAAATTGGGGCCTAAGGAAATGTCAAGCCCATTATGACATCTAATGGTCCAGCCACTGAGAGGACGTACTAGAAGACAGCACTCACGCTGAGGGTCACAATGCGTGTTTATGCCCTCGTCGCACTCAAGAATGGGCGGGGCCTCAGGGTGAATGCTGGATTCTCCTACACTGTACGTTGGACAACATGCCAACCACAAGGTTTCTTGCCATCGGTAAGGAAGAGTTCTGATTTCTGCAACACAGTCAACCCTGGGCAGTTATTGGAGATACGGTCTAGGTTCTGAAGCCTGAAAACTGAGGTAGGGAAGAGATGATGACCTAAGGCCATGGCGGGTCTGATGTGATCAGTGTGCGGTCAGCTGTCTGGGTGTTGGTCACGAGGTGGGCTCAGGTTGTCAGACAGTGCTTTAGTGTCCAGGTTAGACAATATATTTTGGGTGCCTTCGAATGCCGTGTAGGTTCTTATCTGAAGAACTCTTCAGGATAAGAAGAATGAGCGAGTCTGAGGCGCGTGCTCAGGCATTTGTCCCTGGATTGTGTACCAGGGATGGCCGTGGAATGTTGGGGAGGCGTCATAGGCCATGGACGAATCTTACTCTCTGTGGATTTGGCCCGCCCAATTGTTATTCATCAATCTTTGGGATGGGAGGACTCCTTTCAGGTTTGTTACCTCAGGTGTCCCACCAAAAGAGGAATTCCAAAGCAGAGCCCTGGGGAAGAGTGAAGGGACAACCCGAACTATGGTTAAAAATTGGGGCCTAGGGGCATGGCAAGCCCAATATGCTGTCTCTCCATCCAGCCACTGAGAGGCCTTACCTGAGGACTGGGCTCAGGCTGAGGGTCACAATGTGTGTTTGTGACCATGTGGCCCGAAAGCATGGGCGGGGCCTCATGGGCCACACTGGTTTCAAGTACACTGAACCTTGGACAAAATGCCAACAACAAGGTTTCTTGCCATGGGCCCGAGGCCCCAATTTTTAACCATAGTTCGTGTTCACCCTTCACTCTTCCCCAGGGCTCTGCTTTGGAATTCCTCTTTTGATGGGACACCTAAGGTAACAAACCTAAAAGGAGTCCTCCCATCCCACATATTGACGAAAAACAATTGGGATCGGGCTAAATCCAAAGAGAGCAAGATTCGTCCATGGCCCATGAGGCCTCCCCAACATTCCACGGCCATCGCTGATACAAAATCGAGAGACAAAAGCCTGAGCACGTGCCTCAGACTCGCTCATTCTTCATATCTTGAAGAGTTCTTCAGATAAGAACCTACACGGCACTCGAATGCACCCAAAATATATAGGCTAACCTGGGCACTAATGCACTGTTTGACAACCTGAGCCAGGACCTCGTGACCAACACCCAGACAGCTGAGCGCACACTGAGCACATCATTCCCGCCATGGCCTTAGGTCATCATCTCTTCCCTACCTCAGTTTTCAGGCTTCAGATCCTAGACCTTATCTCCAATCACTGCCCAGGGGTGACTGTGATGGAGAAATCAAAACTCTTCCTTACCCATGGCAAGAAACCTTGTGGTTGGCATGTTGTCCAACGTTCAGTGTAGGAGAAACAAGCATTCACCATGAGGCCCCGCCCATTCTTGAGTGCAACGAGGGCATAAACACGCCTTGTGACCCTCAGTGTCAGTCCTGTCCTCTAGGACGTCCTCTCAGTGGCTGGACCATTAGATGTCATAATGGGCTTGACAAGTCTCTAGGCCCCTATTTTTAACCAGATTTCCGGTTGTACAGTCGCCCCTCCCCAGGGCTATACTCTGGAATCCCACATTTGGTGGGACACCTGAGGTTGAAAAACAAAACAAAACACATCAACAACAACAGAACAACGGACTTATTCCATCCCACAGAATGACCCCAAACTCTTTGGATGGGGCCAAACCCCCAGAAAGTAAGACTCGTCCATTTACCATGAAGTCACCCAGATATTTCACGACCATGAGTGACACGATATCCAGAGAAAAAACATGAGCAAGAGCCTCAGGCTCGCCCTTTTTTCATATCCCGAAGAGTTCCTCTCATAGTCTGTAGATCACTCCTGCCATACCTATGACCCAAAACATAAGCCGAGTTTGTGTTTTCAGACAACTGTCCAAACAGCTCTGGCCTACAAACCCTACAGGCTCAGGCCCCTGGAGCTAAACCTAACGAATGTGCCTGCCCTCTCCAAGGGAATTGTATGTGCCCATTCCTATGGCCACAACCCTACAAAGAGGATAAACCTCCAAAGTCCCTGAGGCCATCCCAATATTTGTGGCTTCCCAGGACAAACAGGGGCACTCTGGGCCCATGTTAGAACCTACCGGCACTCAGACCCGTAGACTGATGTCCCCAGAGGTAAAAAGGTACGTAGAGGCCCCTAGGCACCTATCGGATCCATTGCTTTGGTTTCCAGGCATCTCCCCTCAGAGGCCTGGATTTCAATAACAGCATATGGCTGTTTCTTGACTCACCCATCAGAACAAATCTCATCTACATATGGGAAACTTGCATGATGGAGTTGTGTGAAAGCCTCTCTTTAGGAGAAGCCTTCAGGGCCCCAGTGCCACCGCTTCATTCCAAGGTCTCCATAGACACAAAATCATATTAGGACACATCCACGGGAGAGTTCATTTCAACTCTACCTCCTCGGTTGCTCCCCCAGATCCAGCAGATCTAACCTGTCTTGTTGCTTGGAGACAATTGGAATGTGAGGTGGGCTACCCAGCCATCAATCCTTAGAACCCTGCTTGGAATCCTTGTCCTGGAGCCTACCAACAGGTCTCAATTGTCCTGCAGAAGAATCTTTACACTTGGGAGCTTCTCACAACTCCCATCGTGGAAAACAACCATGGCCTCGTGATCCACACCCCCTTCTAGAAGGGGCCATCAGGGACAGAATGTCCAACCTGAGCGATCGTCTGATCCTCGCCCTGAATTCTGATGCACGATATCTCAATTCAGGTCTGTAGATTGTGCCTGCCATATCCTCACCCAGAAACCTAGGCCTAGATTGGGTTCTCAGACTCCATCCTCAGACTACTGGCCCACAAGCCCTCCAGTTTGGGAATCCAGAACTAAAATGAAGCACTCTGCCTGCCCTCCAGAAGAAAAACATTGCCCTCTGGGGCTACCCAGAAACCCCAAATGAGGATCCACCTGCACGCTATTCGGCTGGACCCCAAATATATAGACTGACCTGGGCACTAATGCCCTTTCGGACACAGCCTTGGCCTGGTCCTTTTGGCCACACCCAGACTGCTGGCCGCACACTGAGCTCATCGGACCCACCTTGGCCTTAGATCGTCATATCTTCTCAACCTCGGTTTTCAGGCTTCAGAACCTAGGACTTATCACCAATCACGGCCCGGGATTGAAAATGATGCAGAATTCAGACCTCTTTCCCCATGGCAAGAAACCCTGTGGTTCGCATGTGGTCCAAGGTTCAGTGTCGTTGAAACCAGTGTGGCCCAAGAGGCCCCGCCCATGGTTGCGGGCCACATTGGTCAAAACACACATTGTGACCCTCAGCCTGAGCCCAGTCCTCAGGTAAGGCCTCTCAGTGGCTGGATGGAGAGACAGCATATTGGGCATGCCATGCCCCTAGGGCCCAATTTTTAACCACAGTTCGGGTTGTCCTTTAACTCTTCCCCAGGGCTCTGCTTTGGAATTCCTCTTTTGGTGGGACACCTTATGTAACAAACCTGAAATGAGTCCTCCCATCCCACAGATTGACGAAAAACAATTTGGATCGGGCCAAATCCACAGAGAGCAAGATTCGTCCATGGCCCATGAGGCCTCCCCAACATTCCACGGCCATCACTGATACAAAATACAGAGACAAAAGCCTGAGCACGCGCCTCAGACTCGCTCATTCTTCATATCCTGAAGAGTTCCTCAGATATAAACCTACACGGCACTCGAATGCACCCAAAATATGTAGTCTAACCTGGGCACTAATGCACTGTCTGACAAACTGAGCCCGGACCTCGTGACCAACACCCAGACAGCTGACCGCACACTGAGCACATCAGACCCGCCATGGCCTTAGGTCATCATCTCTTCCCTACGTCAGTTTTCAGGCTTCAGAACCTAGACCTTATCTCCAATCACTGCCCTGGGGTGACTGTGATGCAGGAATCAGAACTCTTCCTTACCCATGGCAAGAAACCTTGTGGTTGGCATGTTGTCCAACGCTCAGTGTAGGAAAAACCAGCATTCACCCTGAGGCCCCGCCCATTCTTAAGTGCGACGAGGGAATAATCACGCATTGTGACCCTCAGCGTGAGTCCTGTCCTCTAGTACGTCCTCTCAGTGGCTGGACCATTAGAGGTCATAATGGGCTTGACATGTCCCTAGGCCCCAATTTTAACCAGATTTCTGGTTTTCCAGATGCCCCTCCCCAGGGCTCTACTCTGGAATGCCTCATTTGGTGGGACACCTGAGGTTGAAAAACAAAACAAAACAAATCAACAACAGAACAACGGACTTATTCCATCCCACCAAATGACCCCAAACTCTTTGGACGGGGCCAAACCCCCAGAGAGTAAGACTCGTCCATTTCCCATGAAGTCACCCGGAAATTTCACGACCATGAGTGACACGATTGCAGAGACAAAAACTTAATCAAGAGCCTCACACTCGCCCTTTTTTCATATCCCGAAGAGTTCTCCTCATGGTCTGTAGATCAGTCCTGCCATACCTATGACCCGAAACATAAGCCGAATTTGTGTTTTCAGACAACTGTCCAAACAGCCCTGGCCTTCACACCCTACAGGCTCAGGCCCCTGGAGCCAAACCTGACGACTGTGCTTGCCCTCCCTAAGGTAATTGTATGTGCCCATTCCAATGGCCACAACCCTACTAATAGGATAAGCCTCCAAAGTCCCTGTGGCCATCCCAATATTTGTGGGTTCCCAGGACAAACAGGGGCAATCTGGGCCCATCTGAGCACCTACCGGCACTCAGACCCGTAGACTGATGTCCCCAGAGGTAAAAAGGAACAAACAGGCCCTAAGGCACCTATCGGATCCATTGCTTTGGTTTCCAGGCATCTCTCCTTATAGATCCTTAGAACCCTTAGAATCCTGCTCTTGCGTCGTTCCTTATGGGACATCCTTGAGCCATCCAACAGTCTCGTCTGTTCCACAGGAGTCCTTGTGCATGGACCACCTTACAACTCATATCATGGTAAGCTTCCAAGGTCACATGATGCCCCCAATCTTCATGAAGGCGGATCATGGAAAGAAACTCCAACCTGACCCAACGGCTGATCCTCGCCTTGACTTCAGATGCACGAGGTCTTGATTAAGCCTTTCAGAGTGTACCTGCTGTGCCCTCACCCCAAAACCTAAGCATAGCTAGGGTTCTCAGACTTCCGTCCTCACTCTCCTGGACCACACGCCCTCCCCTTTGGGATTTCCGATGACACAGTGCTGCACTCTGCCTGCCCTCTAGAAGAAAAACGTTGCCCTATGGGTCTACCCAGAAACCTCAAATGAGGATAAACCTGCATGCCACTCAACTGTACACCAATTATATAGTCTAGCCTGTGCACTAATGCCCTGTCTGACACAACCTGAGGCCTGAATTCCCAACCGACACCCAGACAGCTGCCGTACACTGAGAACATCTGAACCGCCATGGCCTTAGGTTGCCATCTCTTTCCAACCTGGTTTTCAGGCGACAGAAACCTAGACCTTATCTCTACTCATTTCCCATGGGTGAACGTGATGCAGAAATCATAACTCCTCCTTCCCTCTCGCCAGAATCTTGTGGTTGGCATCTTATCCAAAGTTCAGTGTAGGACCCCTGTAGGGCCTACAGTAGTAGTAGTAGGGCCCCTGAGGGTAGTGTAGGGTCCCTGAGGCCCTGCCCAGGCTTAAGAGCTGTGGGCACAAACACACATTGGGACCCTCAGTTTGAGCCCTGTCCTCATGTAAAGCCTCTCAGTGGCTGGACCATGAGCCCACCTATGGGGCCTGCCATGCCCCAAGTCACCCAATCTTAACCAGAGGTAGAGACATCTAGTCACCCCTACTCAGGGCTCTGCTCTGGAATCCCTCTTTGGTGGGACATTTGAGGTAAGTAAACACAGAAAGGATTCCTCTTACCCACAGAATGACCCCAATCACTTGGGATCAGGCCATCCCCAGAGAGAGACTCCTCCATGGCCCATGAGGCCAGACCGACATTCCACGGCCACTATTGACACAAAATCCAGAGACATAAGCCTCACCCTTAGGTCATAGCCCAAAAAATTCTCCTCATTGTCTGTAGATCGGGCCTGCCATACCTACGTCCCCAAACCGTTTTTTCAGACTTCTATCCTGACATCCCTGTCCCACACACCCTCCAGGCTGAGGCCCCTGGATCCACAACTCAGGACTGTGCCTGCCCTCTCCAAGGAAATTCTTCCCATTCCATTGGCCACAACCCTACAGATTAGGAGAAACCTCCAAAGTCCCAGAGGCCATTCCAATAGTGTAGGCCACCCAGTACAAAGAGGGGTGATCTTTCACAAGCTGAGCAACGACCTCAACTCACCCGTAGACAGATATCCCAAGAGAAAGGTATTAAACTGGACAGGCCCCTAGAACGTAATTGGTTCCATTGCTTTTGTTTCTAAGCATCTCTCCTCAGAGGCCTGTTTTCCAATACCAGCATATGGGGGATTCCAGAGATACCAATCAGAACAAATCTTGTCTCCACATGGGAAACTTATCCTTTGAAGCTCTGTAAAAAAACCTCCAGTTAGGAGAACGCTTCAGGTAACCGGAGCCACCGCCCTATTCCAAGGTCTCCATGGACACAAACCCGCATTATGACCATTCGGCAGGAGAGTACATTTCAACTCAGCCCCGTTGATTACTCCCCCAGAGCCAGAATATCAAACCTGCCTTGTCGCTAGGAGACAACTTGAATGCAAAGCAGACTCTCTAGGCATCCATCCTTGGAATCCTGCTCTGGCGCCGTTCCATATTGGATGTCCTTGGAGCCTTCCAACAGGTCTTGACTGTCCTGCAGAAGGAATCCTTGCAGATTGGAGCATCTCACAACTCCTATCGTGGGAAAACCTACATGGCCTCATGAGATGCTCCCCTTTATAAAGGGGCCATCATGGACAGAAACTCCAACCTGAGCCAACTTCTGATCCATTGCTTTGGTTTCTATGTATCTCTCCTCAGAAGCCTGGTTTCCAATATCAGAATATGGGGGTTTCCTAAGGAAACAATCAGAACAGATCTCATCTCCACATGAGAAACTTGCTCTTTGGAGCTGTGTCAATACCTCAGGTTAGGAGGATCCTTCAGGGCGCTGGCACCATGGCCCAATTCCATGGTCTCCAAGGACACAAACTTACATTATGATCCATCCTCAGGAGAATCCATTTCAAATCAGCCCCCTCGGCTGCTCACCCAGAGCCAGCAGATCAAACCTGCCTTGTCACTAGGAGACAGTTGGAATGGGAGGAGGGCTGCCCAGGCATCCATCCTTAGAACCCTGCTCTGGAGAATTTCTTTATGGGACGTCTTGAATCCAACCAACCTCTCTTGACTGTCTCGCAGAATGAATCCTTGTGGTTTGAAGCATCACACAATCCCACTGTGAGAAAACCTCCATTTCCTCATGATGCCCCACACCTTCATAAATGGGCCATCATGGACAGAAACTCCATCCTAAGCCAAAGTCTGATCCGCGCCCTGAATTCAGAAGCACGAGATCTCGATTCAGCACTTGAGAGTGTGCCTGCTGTGCCCTCGCCCCGAAACCTAAGCCTAACTTGTGTTCTCAGACTTCCGTCTTCACAATCCTGGCCACACCCCCCTCCAGTTTGGCAATTCTGGAGACACAATGCAGCACTCTGCCTGCCCTCCAGAAGAAAAAAATGTTGCCCTATAGGGCTAACCAGAAACGCCAAATGAGTAACAACCTGCATGCCACTCGACCATACCCCAATTATACAATCTAGCCTGTGCACTAAAGACCTGTGTGACACAGCCTGAAGGCAGACCTCCAGTCCAACACCCAGACAGCTGGCCGTACACTGAGCATATCAAACCCACAATGGCTTTCGGCCATCATCTCTACCCAACCTCAGTTTTCACCTTCAGAACCTAGACCTTATCTCCACTCACTGCTCAGGAGTGAACGTGATACAAGAATCAGAACTTCTCCTTCGCCATGGCAAGAAACCTTGTGGTTGGCATGTGGTCCAACGTTCATTGTAGGAGAAAGCAGCATGGACTATGAGGCCCCACCTATCCCTGAGGGCTACAATTTGCACAAACACACATTGTGACCCTCAGCGTGAGCCCTATCCTCATGTAAAGCCTCTTAGTGACTGGAACAACAGCCCACATATGGGGCTTACCAAGCCCCTAGTCCCCCAATCTCAACCAGATTTAGAGATGTCTGGTCACCCCTACTCAGGGCACTGCTCTGGAATCCCTCTTTGGTGGGACATCTGAGGTAAAAAAAAAATACAGAAAGGACACTTCCCATCCACAGAATGATCCCAACCACTTGGGATCAAGCCAATTCACCAGAGAAAGACTTGTCCATGGCCCTTGAGGACACCCCGACATTCCACGGCCACCGTAGGCACAAAATCCAGAGACAAAAGCCTGAGCAAACGCCACATACTCGCCCTTTGTTCATAGCCCGGAAAATTCTCACGGTTTGTAGATCGAGCCTTCATACATACATCCCCAAACCTAAGCTGAGTTTGTGTTTTCGGACTTCTGTCCCCACAGTCCTGGCCCACACACCATCCAAGCTGGGGCCCCTGGAGCCACACCTGAGGACTGTGGCCTCCTTCTCCAGGGGAATTCTGCCATTTCCATTGGCCACAACCCTATAGCTTAGGAGAAACCTCCAATCTCCCCGAGGCCATCCCAATAGTGATGGCTGCCCAGGACAAACAGGGATGATCTTTCACAAGTTAGGAAACTACCTCCACTCAGACCCAGAGACAGATATCCCCATAGAATAAGAGTGAACTGGACAGGCACTTAGGCCCTAATCAGATCCATTGCTTTTGTTTCCAGGCATCTCTCCTCAGAGGCCTGGTTACCAATACCAGCATATGGGGGATTACTGAGGCACTCATAGAAAAATCTCGTCTCCACATAGGAAATGTACTCTTTGGAGCTCTATAAAAACCTCTGTTTAGGAGAATCTTTCAGGGCCCCGGATCAAGCGCCCCATTCCAAGGTCTCCATGGACTTAAACCCACATTATGATCTAACCTCGGTAGAGTCCATGTCAACTCATCCCCCTTGGTTTCTCCCCAAGGGCCTGCAGATCAAACCTGCATTGTTGCTAGGAGACAACTAGAATGGGAGGTGGGCTGCCCAGGCATCCATCCTTAGAACCCTACTCTGGAGTCGTTCCATATGGGACATCCTAGAGCCATCCAACAGGTCTCAAGTGTCCCACAAAAGGAATCTTTGCAGTCTGGTGCATCTCACAACTCCCATTGTGGGAAAATCTTCATGGCCTCTTGAGACGCTCCACTTTATAAAGGGGCCATCATGGACAGAAACTCCAACCTGAGCAAACGTCTGATATTCGCCCTGGCTTCAGGTGCATGAGATCTTGATTCAGCTCTGCAGAGTGTGCCTTCTGTGCCCTCACGCCAAAAACTAAGCCTAGCTTGTGTTCTCAGACTACCGTCCTCACACCCCTGGCCCAAAAGCCCTACAATTTGGCAATACTGGGGCCACAATGCAGCACTCTGCCTGCCCTCCAGAAGAAAAACGTTGCCTTATGGAGCTACCTAGAAACCCGAATGAGGATCAACTGAACGCCACTCGACTGCACCCCAAATATACAGTCTACCCTGTCTAATTCCCTGTCTGACACAGCATGAGCCCACACCTCCAGACCTACGCTCAACAGCTAGCCACACACTGAGCTCATTGTACCCATCAGGTCCTTAGGTCTTCATCTCTTCCCAACCTCGGTTTTCGGGTTTCAGAACCTAGACCTAAACTCCAATCACTGTCCAGGGGTGAACGTGATGCAGAAATCACAACTCTTCCTTCGCCATGTCCGGAAACCTTGTGGTTGGCATATTCTCCAACGTTCAGTGTAGGAGAATCCAGCGTGGCCCATGAGGCCCTTCCCATGCTGGAGGGCCTTGTTGGGCATAAATAGGCATTGTGACCCTCAGCATGAGCCCTGTCCTCAAGGAAGACCTCTCAGTGTCTGAATCAAGAGCCCACATATTGGAGTTGCCATGCCCCTAGGACCCTAAACTTAATCAGAGGTGGGGTTATCCAGTTGTCCCTACCAAGGACTCTGCTCTGGAATCCCTCTTTTATTGGCACACATGAGGTACATAAAATAAAATAAAAAAAACAGAAAGGACACCTCCCATCCCACAGAATGTACCCAAACTCTTGGGATTGGGTCAAATCCTCAGAGAAGGAAAGCCGTCCACAACACATGAGGCCACGCCAGCATTCGACGCACATTGTTGACACAAATCCAGAGACAAAACCTGAGCAAGCACCTCAAACTCACCCTTTTTCATATCCCGAAGTGTTATCACGGTCTGTAGATTGGGCGTGCCATACCTTTGTCCCCAATCCTAAGGGGAATTTGTGTTTTCAGACTTCTGTCCCCACAGGCCTGGCCCACACACCCTCAAGGCTGGGCCCCTAGAGCCAAACTCAGAACTGTGCCTGCCCTCTCCAGGGGATTTCTGCCCATTCCATTGGCCACAACCCTATAGATTAGGAGAAACTCCAAAATCCCGAGGCCATTCCCAATATTATAGGCTGCTCAGGAAAAAAAGGGGCGATCTGACACAAGCCGAGCAACTACCTTCCCTCAGATCCATAGACACGTATCCCCAGGAAGGAGATTGAACCGGACAGGCACCTAGGCCCTAATCATATCCATTGCTTTTGTTTCCAGGCATCTCTCCTCAGAGGCCTGGTTTCCAATTCCAGCATATGGGAGATTCCTTAGGCACTCATCAAAACAATTTTCTTCTCTACATAGGAAACGTACTCTTTAGAGCTCCATCAAAACCTCCGGTTATGAACATCCCTCAAGGCCCCGGATCAAGCACCCCATTCCAAGGTCTCCATGGACACAAATGCACATTATGACCCATCCTCAACTCACCCATTTCAACACACCCGCCTCGGTTACTCCCCTAGATCCAGCACATCGAACTTGCCTTGGCGCTATGAGACACCTGGAATGGGAGGCAGGCTGCCCAGGCATCCATCCTTAGAACCCTGCTCTGGATAACTTCCTTGTGGGATGTCCTGGAGCCATCCAGCAGGTCTCGACTGTCCCAAGGAAGGAATCATTGCGGTTTGGAGCATCTCACAATTCCCATTGTGGGGAATACCTCCATGGCCTCGTGACACCCTCCCCTTCATGAAGGGGTCGTCATGGACAGAAACTCCAACCTGAGCCAATGTCTGAATCTAGCTCTTTCTTCAGGTACACGGGATCTCGAATCATCTCTGCAGAGGGTTCCTGCCGTCCGCTCACCCCGAAATCTAAGTCTGGCTTGTGTTCTCAGAATTTTTTCCTCACACTCCTGGCCCACAAGCCTTCCAGTTTGGGAATTCTGGAGCCACTATGTGGCACTGTGTCTTCCTTCCAGAAGAAAAACGTTGCCCTCTGGTGCTTCCCAGTAGCCACTACTGAGTACCAACCTGCACGAAACTCGACTGCACCCCAATGATACAGTCTAGCCTGGGCACTAATTCCCTGTCTGCCATAGCCTGAGCCTGCACCTCCCAACCCACACTCAACAGCTGGCCAAACACTGAGCACATCAGGCACACCAGGGCCTTAGGTCTTCATCTCTTCCCAACCTCAGTTTTCAGGCTTCAGAACCTAGACCTTAAATCCAATCACAGTCCAGGAGTGAAAGTGTTGCAGAAATTAGAACTCCTTCTTCCCCATGGCCAGAAAACTTGTGGTTGCCATATTGTGCAACGTTCAGTGTAGGAGAAACCAGCATGGTACATTAGGCCACGCCCTGACTTGAGGGGCTCCTTGGGCACAAAAACACATTGTGAAACTCAATGTGAGCCCTATGCTCAAGGAAGGCCTCTCAGTGTCTGGACCAAGAGCCCACATACGGGGCTTGCTATGTTCTTAGGTCCCAATGTTAACCAGAGTTCTGGTTGTCCAGTCGCCCCTCCCCAGGACTCTGCAGTGGAATCCCACTTTTGGTGGTCCACCTGAGTTAAAAAAAAAAAAAAAAAAAAAAAAAAAAAACAGAAATGCCTCCTCCCTTCCCACAGAATGACCCCAAACTCTTGGGACTGGGTCAAATCCCCAGAAAGGGAGCCTCATCGATGGCCCATGAGGACACACGGACATTCCATGGCAATCGGTGACACATATCCAGAAAAAAATAAGCATGAGCAAGCACCTCACTTTCGCCCTTTGTTCATATCCCGAAGAGTTCTCCTCACGGTCTATATATCGGGCCGGCCATACATACAGACCTAAACCTAAGTGGAGTTTGTGTTTTCACACTTTTGTCCAAATAGCCCTGGACCACACACGCTCCACACTAGGGTCCCTGGACCCACACCTCAGGACTGTGCTTCCCTTTCAAGAGAATTCTTCCCATTCCATTGGCCACAACCTTGCAAATTATGAAAAACCTCCAAAGTTAAAGAGGCCATCCCAATACTCTAGGCCGCCCAGGACAAACAGGTGTGATCTCAAACCAGCTGAGCAACTACCTCCACTCAGACAAAAGATGTCCCCAGAGAAGAATATTGAACTGGACAGACCCCTAGGCCCTAATCAGATCCATTGCTTTGGTTTCCAGGCATCTCTCCTCAGAGGCCTCATTTCCAATACCAGCAAACGGTGGTTTCCTGAGGCACCAATAAGAACAAATCTCGTCTCCCCATGGAAAACTTGCTCATTGGAGCTTTGTTATCACCTCTGGTTAGGAGAATCCTTCAGGGCCCTGGTGCCACTGCCCCATACCAAGGTCTCAATGGACTCAAACCAACATTAAGAACATCCTCAGGAAAGTCCATTTCAACACATTTAAGACCATCCTCTGGAAAGTCCATTCCAACTCAGCACCCTCTGATGCTACCCCAAGCCAGCAGATCAAACGTTTCTTGTTGCTAGGAGATAATTGGAATTGAGGCTGTCTGCCCAGTCATCATACTTAGAACCCTGTTCTGGAAAAATACCTTATGAGACGTCCTGGAGCCATCCAACAAATCTTAATTGTCCCACAGAAGGAATCCTTGCGGTTTGGAGCATCTCACAACTCTAATAGTGGGAAAAACCCCATGGCCTCATAATGCCCCCCCCCTTCATGAAGGGGCCAACATGGACAGAAACTCCAACCTGAGCCAAAGTCTGATCCTCGACCTGACTTCAGACTCATGAGATCTCAATTCAGCACTGCAGAGTGTGCCTGCCATGTCCATTCCCCGAAACCTAAGCCTAGCTTGTGTTCTCAGACTTCCGTCCTCACTCTCCTGGCCCACAAGCCCTCCAGTTTGGGAATTCCGAAGCCACAATGCAGCACTCTGCCTGCCCTCCAGAAGAAAAGCTTTGCCCTATGCTGCTAATAAGAAACCCCAAATGATTATCGAATGCATGCCACTCGACTGTAAAGCAATTATACAGCCTACCCTGAATACTAATGCCCTGTCTGGCACAGCCTGAGACAAGACATCCCAAACGACACCTAGACAGCTGGCTCCAACCTGGACACAAGGGACCCGCTATGGCTGTAGTTCGTCATCTCTTCCCAACCTCGGTTTTCAGGCTTCAGAACCTAGACCTTATCTCCAATCACTGCCCAGGGGTGAACGTGATGCAGAAATTAGAATTCCTCCTTCCCCATGGCCAGAAACCTTGTGGTTGGCATGTTGTCCAACGTTCAATGTGGGAAAACCTGCATTGTCGGAAAGGCCACGCCAGTGCTTGAGTGCCGCCTAGGGCACAGACATGCATTGTGACCTGTAGCGTGAGTCCCGTATTAAAGTAACGCCTCTCAGTGGCTGGACCAAGATCCTGCCTATGGGGCTTGTCATATTCATAGGCCCCCAGGCTTAACCAGAGAGCGAGTATTCCAGTGGTCAGTAGCACTGCTATGCTCCAGAATCCCTCTACTGGGGGGACACATGAAGGAGAAAACAGGACTCTTCCCTTCCCACAGAATGACCCCAAACTCTTGGGGGCTGGACAAACTACCAGAGAGGGAAACTTCTACGACCCATGAGGCAACTCCTAGATTAAAAGGCCATTGTGGACAAAATATCCAGAGACAAAAGACTGAGCGACTGCCTCCCTCTCACCCTTCTTTCATATCCAGAGGAGCTCCCCTCACGGACTGTAGATCAGGCCTGCCATAACCTCGGCCCCAAACCTGAGCTGAGTTTGGGTTTTTGGATGTCTGCACAGCCGTGGCCCACACCGCCTCCAGGCTGGGGTCTCTGGAGCCACACCACAGATCTGTGCCTGCTCTCTCCTAAGAAACTGCCCATTCCATTGGCCACAACTCTACAAAATAGTAGAAACCTCAAGGTCCCCAAGGACATCCCACAACCGCAAGCCGCACTGAACAAACAGGGGCATTATGACACCAGCTGAGCAACTACTACCTCCATGCAGACACACAGACTGATATCCGCAGAGACAGAAGATTGAACCAGACAGGCCCCTAGGCCCTATTATGAACTCTGGCTTTGGTGACCAGGTATCACTCCTCAGAGGCCTGGGTTCGAAGACCAGCATATGGGGCTATCCTGAGGCACCAGACAGAACACCTCTCATCTCCACATGGAAAGCTTCCTTGTAGGAGATGTGTCAAACCCTTCGGGTTGGAGAATCCTGCAGAGTTCCTCAGCTACTGCCACATTCCAAGGTCTCCATGGCCACCAACCCACATTAAGACTCATCCTCAGGAAAGTCCATTTAAACTCAGCCTTCTGGGTAGCTCACCCAAGAGCCCGCAGATTGAGCGTGCCTTGTCTCGACCAGGCAATGGGAAGGTGAGTTGGCGTTTCTCGGCATCCATGCTTAGGCCCCTGCTCTCGAGTCTTTCTGTATGGGGCATCCTGGAACCATCCAATAGTACTCGACTGTCCTGAAGAAGGAAACTTTGAAGTTTGGAGCAGCTCACAACTCCCAGCGTAGGGAAACCTCCCTGGCCTCAAGATGCCCCCACCCCCTTCAGGAAGGGGCCGTCATGGACACAAACTCCAGCTTGAGGCAACATCTGATACTCGCCCTGACCTCAGATGCAGGAGATCTCGATTCAGCCTCTGCACAGTGGGCCCAAACCTCGTGCTCCCTTGTGTTTTCAGACTTCCTTCCTCACACTCCTGGCAAACATGTCCTCAAGACTTGGAATTCTGGAACCAAAATGCAGCCCTATGCTGGCCCTCCAGAAGAAAAACGTTGCTCTATGGGGATCTCCATAAACCCCAAATGAGGATCAACCTGCTCGGTTCTCAACCTCACCCCAATTGGATTGTTCGGGTTGTCCATTCATCCCTCCCCAGAGCTCTACTTTGGAATCCCTCTTTTGGTGGGACACCTGAGGTAACAAAACTAAAAGGTCTCCTACCATCCTTCAGATTGACCCCAAACAAATGGGATTGGACCAAATTCACAGAGAGGAAGTCTCGTCCATGGCCCATGAGGCCTCCCCGAGATTCCACAGCCATCGTTGACAACAAATCCAGAGACAAAAGTCTGTGCAAGCGCCTCACACTCGCTCTTTTGTCGTATCCCGAAGAGTTCTCCTCACGGTCTGTAGATCGGGCCTGCCATACCTACTTCCCAAACCTAAGCCGAGTTTGTGTTTTCAGACTTCTGTCCCACATTCCTGCCCCACAGACCCTTCAGGCTGGGGCCCCTGGAGCCACACATCAGGACTGTGCCTGTCCATACCACGGGAATTCTGCCCATTCCATTGTCCACAATCGTACAAATTAGGAAAAACCTCCAGAGTCCCCAAGGACATCCCAATAATGTAGGCCGCCCAGGACAAACAATGGTCATCTGAAACCAGCTGAGCATTTACCTCTACTCAGCGTAGATGGATGTCCCCAGAGAAGAGATTGAATCAGACAGGCCCCTAGGCCTGAATCAGATTCATTGCTTTCGGTTACAGGTATCTCTCCTCAGAGGCCTGGTTTCCAATATTAGCATATGGGGATTTCATGAGGCAGCAATCAGAACAAATCTCTTCTCCACATGGGAAAATTATCCTTTGAAGATGTCTCAAAACCACCAGTTAGGAGAATCCTTCAGGGCCTGTGTGCCACTGCCCCATTACAAGGTCTCCATAGACAAAAAAACACATTAGGACCCATCCACAGGAGAGTCCATTTCAACTGAGCGTATTTGGTTGCTCCGCGAGATCCAGCAGATCTAACTTGTCTTGTTGCTAGGAGACAATTGGAATGTGAGGTGGCCTACCCCGCCATCCATCCTTAAAACCCTGCTTGGAATCGTTGGCCTGGAGCCAACCAACAGGTCTCAATTGTCCTGCAGAAGAATCTTTGCAGTTGGGAGCTTCTCAGAACTGCCATCGTGAGAGAACCCCCATGGCCACATGATCCACCCCCTTCATAAAGGGGCCATCAGCGACATAAGGTCCAACCTGAGTTATCGTCTGATCCTCACCCTGACTTCAGATGCACGAGATCGCGGTTCAGGTGTGTAGATTGTGCCTGCCATGTCCTCACCCAGAAACGTAAGCCTTTCTTGTGTCCTCAGACTTCTGTACACAGACTACTGGCTCACATGCCCTCCAGTTTGGCAATCCAGAACTACAATGCAGCACTCTACCTGCCCTGCAGAAGAAATACATTGCCCTCTGGGGCTACCTAGAAACCAAATGAATATCAACCTGCACGACACATGGCTATACCCAAAATATATAGGATGACCTGGGCAATAATGCCCTTTCTGACACAGCTTGAGCCTGGACCTCCTAGGCCCACGCAGACAGCTGGCTACAAACTGAGAACTTCAGACCCGCCATGGCCTTAGGTCGTTATCCCTTCCCAACCTCAGTTTTCAGGCTTCAAAACCTAGACCTTATCTCCAATCACTGCCCAGGTTTGAAAATGATGCAGAAATCAGAACTCCTTCCCGATGGCAGGAAAACTTGTGGTTGGCTTGTTGTCCAACATTCAGTGTAGTGGAAACCAGTGTGTCCCTTGAGGCCCCGCCATTGCTCGCGGTCCAGATAGGTAGGAAACACACATTGTGACCTTCAGCCTTAGCCCAGTCCTCAGGTAAGGCCTTCAGTGGCTGGATGAAGAGACAGCATATTGGGCTTGCCATGCCCCTAGGCCCCAATTTTTAACCATAGTTCGTGTTGTCCCTTCACTCTTCCCCAGGGCTCTGCTTTGTTATTCCTCTTTTGGTGGGACACATGATGTAACAAACCTGAAAGGAGTCCTCCATCCAACAGATTGACAAAAACCAATTGGGATGGGCCAAATCCACAGAGAGGAAGATTCGTCCATGGCCCATGAGGCTTCCTCGACATTCCACGGCCATCGCTGATACAAAATCCAGAGACAAAAGCCTAAGCAAGCGCCTCAGACTCGCACTATCTTCATATCCTGAAGATGTCTTCTCATGGTTTGTAGATCGGGCCTGCCATAACTTCGTCCCCAAACATAAGCTGAGATTGTGTTTTCAGACTTCTGTCCTCAAAGTCCTGGGCCACACACCATCCAGGCTGGGGACCCTGGAGCCACACATTAGGACTGTGCCTACCCAATCCATGGGAATTCTGCCCATTCCATTGTCCAAAATCGTAAAAATTAGGAGAACCCTCCAAAGTCCCTGAGGCCATCCCAATAGTACAGGTCGCCCGGGACAAAAAAGGGCAGTCTGACACCAGCTGAGCATCTACCTCCTCTCATACCCTAGAAGGATGTCCCCAGAGAAGAAGATTGAACCAGACAGGACCCTAGGCCAAAATCGGATCCATTGCTTTGGTTTACAAGCATGTCTCCTCAAAACCCTGGTTTCCAATACCAGCTTTGGGGTTTTCCTGAGGCACCCATCAGAACAAACCTCGTCTCCACAAAGAAACTTGTGCATGGGAGCTATGTCAAAAGCTGAGGAGAATACTTCAGGGTCCCGGTGCCACCGCCCCATTCCAAGGCCCTCATGGACACAAACACACATTAGACCCATCCTCAGGAAAGTCCATTTCAACTCAGCCACCCCCGTTGCTCCCGCAGAGCCATCAGATCTATACTGCCTTGTCGCTAGGAGACAATTGGAATGTGAGGCGGGCTTCCCAGGCATCCATCCTCGAACGTTGGTCTGGACTCATCCATAAAGGATGTCCTGGAGCTGTCCACAGGTCTCAATTGTCCCGCAGAAGGAATCCTTGGAGGTGGCATTCCACAATTCCCCACGTGAGAATACCTCCACGGCCTCGAGATTCGGCTCCCTTTATGAAGGGGCCGTCATGAACAGAAAATCCAATCTGAGCCAACGTCTGAACCTCGCTCTGACTTCAGATGCATGAGATATTGCTTCAGATCTTCAGGGGGTACATGCCGTGCCCTCGCCCTGAAACCCGAGTCTAGCTGTCCCTAGGACCCAATTTTAACCAGATTTCTGGTTGTCCAATCGCCCCTCCCCAGGGCTCTACTCTGGAATCCCTATTTGGTAGGACCCCTGAGTTTGTAAAACAAAACAAACCAAACAAAAACAACAAAAAACGGACTTCTTCCGTCCCACAGAATGACCCCAAACTCTTTGGATTGGGCCAAACCCCCAGGGAGTAAGACTCGTCCATTTCCCATGAAGTCACCCTGAAATTTCATGACCATGAATGGCATGATATCCAGAGATAAATGATTGAGCAAGAGCCTCACACTCGCCCTTTTTTCATATCCCGAAGAGTTCTCCTCACGGTCTGTAGATCAGTCCTGCCATACCTATGACCCGAAACATCAGCCGAGTTTATGTTTTCAGACAACTGTCCAAACAGCCCTGGCCTACACAGCCTACAGGCTTAGGCCCCTGGAACCAACCTGACGACTGTACTTGCCCTCTCCAAGGGAATTCGGTGTGCCCATTCCAATGGCCACAACACTACTAATAGGATAAACCTCCAAAGTCCCTGAGGCCATCCCAATATTTGTGGCTTCCCAGGACAAACAGAAGCAATCTGAGCCCATCTGAGTACCTACCTGCACTCAGACTTGTAGACTGATATCCCCAGAGGTAAAAAGGAACGAACAGGCCACTAGGCCCTAATCGGATCCATTGCTTTGGTTTCCAGGCATCTCTCCTCAGAGGCCTGGATTTCAGTACCAGCATATGGCTGTTTCTTGACTCACCCACCAGAACAAATCTCATCTACACATGGGAAACTTGTACGTGGGAGTGATGTCAAAGCCTCTGTTTCGGAGAACCATTCATGGCCCCAGTGCCACCGCGTCATTCCAAGGTATCCATAGACACAAAAACACATTAGGACCCATCCACAGGAGAGTCCATTTCAACTCAGTGTATTCGGTTGCTCCGCGAGATCCAGCAGATCTAACTTGTCTTGTTGCTAGGAGACAATTGGAATGCGAGGTGGGCTACCCAGCCATCCATCCTTAGAACCCTGCTCGGAATCATTAGCCTGGAGCCAACCAACAGGTCTCAATTGTCCTGCAGAAAAATCTTTGAATTTGGGAGTATCTCACAACTCCCATCGTGAGAAAACACCCATGGCCTCGTGATCCCCCCCCTTTCATGAAGTGGCCCTCAGGGACATAAGGTCCAGCCTGAGCGATTGTCTGATCCTCACCCTGACTTCAGATGCACGAGATGTTGGTTCAGATCTGTAGATTGTGCCTGCCATGTCCTAACCCAGAAACCTAAGCCTAGCTTGTGTCCTCAGACTTCCATCCTCAGACTAATGGCCCACAAACCCTCCAGTTTGGCAATCCAGAATTATAATGCAGCACTCTGCCTGCCCTCCAGAAGAAAAACATTGCCTTCTGGGGCTACCCAAAAACCCCCAAATGAAGATCAACCTTCACGCCACTTGGCTGTACTCAAAATATATAGGCTGACCTGGGCAATAATGCCCTTTCTGACAGAGGCTGAGCCTGGACCTCCTGGCCCCACCCAGACAGCTGGCCCTCTCACTGAGCACATCGGACCAGCCATTGCCTTAGGTCGTTATCTCTTCCCAGCCTCGGTTTTCAGGATTTAGAACCTAGACCTTATCCCCAATCACTGCCCATGTTTGAAAATGATGCAGAAATCAGAACCCTTTCCCGATGGCAAGAAACCTTGTGGTAGGCTTGTTGTATAATGTTCAGTGTAGTGGATACCAGTGTGTCCAATGAGGCCCCGCCATTGCTCGCGGGCCACATAGGTGGCAAACACATATTTTGACCCTCAGCCTGAGTCCAGTCCTCAGGTAAGGCCTCTCAGTGGCTGGATGGAGAGACAGCATATTGGGCTTGCCATGCCCCTAGGCCCCAATTTTTAACCATAGTTCGGGTTGTCCCTTCACTCTTCCCCAGGGCTCTGCTTTGGAATTCCTCTTTTGGTGGGACTCCTGAGGTAACAAACCTGAAAGGAGTCCTCCCATCCCACAGATTGACGAAAAACAATTGGGATCGGGCCATATCCACAGAGAGCTAGATTCGTCCATGGCCCATGAGGCCTCCCCAACATTCCACGGCCATCGCTGATACAAAATCCAGAGACAAAAGACTGAGCACGCGCCTCAGACTTGCTCATTCTTCATATCCTGAAGAGTTCTTCAGATAAGAACCTACACAGCACTCGAAGGCACCCAATATATATAGTCTAACCTGGGCACTAATGCACTGTCTGACAACCTGAGCCCCGACCTCGTGACCAACACCCAGATAGCTGACCGCACACTGAGCACATTAGACCCGCCATGGCCTTAGGTCATCTTCTCTTCCCTACCTCAGTTTTCAGGTTTCAGAACCTAGACCTTATCTCCAATCACTGCCGAGGGGTGACTGTGATGCAGAAATCAGAACTCTTCCTTACCCATGGCAAGAAACCTTGTGGTTGGCATGTTGTCCAACGTTCAGTGTAGGAGAAACCAGCATTCACCCTGAGGCCCCGCCCATTCTTGAGTGCGACGAGGGCATAAACACGCATTGTGACCCTCAGCACGAGTCCTGTCCTCTAGTATGTCCTCTCAGTCGCTGGACCATTAGATGTCATAATGGGCTTGACATGTCCCTAGGCCCCAATTTTCAACCATATTTCTGGTTGTCCCGTCGCCCCGCCCCAGGGCTCTACTCTGGAATCCCTCATTTGGTGGGACACCTGAGGTTGAAAAACAAAACAAAACAAATCAACAACAACAGAGCAACGGACTTCTCCATCCCACAGAATGATCCTAAACTCTTTGGATGGGGCCAAACCCCCAAAGAGTAAGACTCATCCATTTCCCATGAAGTCACCTGGAAATTTCACGACCATGAGTGACACGATATCCAGAGACAAAAACTTGAGCAAGAGCCTCACACTCGCCCTTTTTTTCATATCCCGAAGAGTCCTCCTCGTGGTCTGTAGATCAGTCCTGCCATACCTATGACCCGAAACATAAGCCGAGTTTGTGTTTTCAGACAACTGTCCAAACAGCACTGGCCTACACACCCTACAGGCTCAGGCCCCTGGAGCCAAACATGACGACTGTGCTTGCCCTCTCCAAGGGAATTGTATCTGCCCATTCCAATGGCCACAGCCCTACTAAGAGTATAAACCTCCAAAGTCACTGAGGCCATCCCAATATTTGTGGCTTCCCAGGTCAAATGGGGCAATCTGGGCCCATCTGAGCACCTACCAGCACACAGACCCCTAGACTGATGTCCGCAGAGTTAAAAATGAACGAACAAGCCCCCCCAGGCACCTATCGGATCCATTGCTTTGGTTTCCAGACATCTCTCCTCAGAGGCCTGGATTTCAATAACAGCATATGGCTTTTTGACTCACCCATCAGAACAAATCTCATCAACACATGGGAAACTTGCACGATGGAGCTGTGCGAAAGCCTTCTTTAGGAGAACACTTCAGGGACCCAGTGCCACCGCTTCATTCCAAGGTCTCAAAAGACAAAAAATCATATTAGGACACATCCACGGGAGAGTCCATTTCAACTCAGCCTCCTCGGTTGCTCCCCCAGATCCAGCAGATCTAACCTGTCTTGTTGCTTGGAGACAATTGGAATGCGAGGTGGGCTACCCAGCCATCCATCCTTAGAACCCTGCTCGGAAAATTTTCCTGGAGAAAACCAACAGGTCTTAATTGTCCTGCAGAAGATTATTTGCAGTTGGGAGCTTCTCACAACTCCCATCGTGGGAAAACCCCCATGGCCTCGTGATCCACCCCCCCTTCAAGAAGGGGCCATCAGGGACAGAATGTCCAACCTGAGAGATCGTCTGATCCTCGCACTGACTTCAGATGCACGAGATCTAGATTCAGGTCTGTAGATTGTGCCTGCCATATCCTCACCCAGAAACCTAGGCCTAGATTGGGTTCTCAGACTTCCGTCCTCAGACTCCTGGCCCACAAGCCCTCCAGTTTGGGAATCCAGAACTACAATGCAGCACTATGCCTGCCCTCCAGAAGAATAACATTGCCCTCTGGGGCTACCTAGAAACCCCCAATGAGGATCAACCTGCACGGCATTCGGCTGTACCCCAAATATATAGGCTGACCTGGGCACTAATGCCCTTTCTGACACAGCCTGAGCCTGGACCTCCTGGCCCCACCCAGGGAGCTGGCCGCACACTGAGCACATTGGACCCGCCATGGCCTTAGGTCGTCATCTCTTCTCAACCTCGGTTTTTAGGCTTCAGAACCTAGACCTTATCTCCAATCACTGCCCGCGTTTGAAAATGATGCAGAAATCAGAACTTTTTCCACATGGCAGGAAACTTTGTTGCTGGCATGTTGTCCAAGGTCCAGTGTAGTTGAAACAAGGGTGGCCCATGAGGCCCCGCCCATGCTTGCGGGCCACATTGGTCACAAACATACATTGTGACCTTCAGCCTGAGCGCAGTCCGCAGGTAAGGCCTCTCAGTGCCTGTATCTAGAGACAGCATATTGTGCTTGCCATGCCCTCAGGCCCTAATTTTTAACCATAGTTCGGGTTGTCCCTTCACTCTTCCACAGGGCTCTGCTTTGGAATTCCTCTTTTGGTGGCACAACTGAGGTAACAAACCTGAAAGGGTCCTCCCATCCTACAGATTGAGGAAAAACTATTGGGATCAGGAAAAATGCACAGAGATCAAGATTCGTTCATGGCCCATGAGTCCTCCCCAACATTCCACGGCCATCGCTGATACAAAATCCAGAGACAAAAGCCTGAGCACGCGCCTCAGACTCGCTCATTCTTCATATCCTGCAGAGTACTTCAGATAAGAACCTACACGGCACTCGAATGCATCCAAAATATATACTCTAACCTGTGCACTAATACACTGTCTGACAACCTGAGCCCAGTCCTCGTGACCAACACCCAGACAGCTGACCGCACACTGAGCACATCAGACCCGCCATGGCCTTAGGTCATCATCTGTTCCCTATCTCAGTTTTCAGGCTTCAGAACCTAGACCTTATCTCCAATCACTGCCCAGGGGTGACTGTGATGCAGAAATCAGAACTCTTCCTTACCCATGGCAAGAAACCTTGTGATTGGCATGTTGTCCAACGTTCAGTGTAGGAGAAAGCAGCATTCACCCTGAGGGCCCGCCCATTCTCGATTGTGAATCATTGCAGTTTCAAACACGCATTGTGACCCTCAGCGTGAGTCCTGTCCTCTAGTACGTCCTCTCAGTGGCCGAACCATTAGATGTCATAAGGGGCTTGACATGTCCCTAGGCCCCAATTTTTAACCAGATTTCTGGTTGTCCAAACGCCCCTCCCCAGTGCTCTACTCTGGAATCCCTCATTTGGTGCTTCACCAGAGTTTGAAAAACAAAACAAAACAAATCAACAACAACAGAAGAACAGACTTCTTCCATCCCACAGAATGACCCCAAACTCTTTGGACGGGGCCAAAACCCAAGAGAGTAAGACTCGTCCATTTCCCATGAAGTCACCCGGAAATTTCACGACCATGAGTGACACGATATCCAGAGACAAAAACGTGAGCAAGAGCCTCACACTCGCCCTTTTTTCATATCCCGAAGAGTTCTCCTCATGGTCTGTAGATCAGTCCTGCCATACCTATGACCCGAAACATAAGCCGAGTTTGTGTTTTTTCAGACAACTGTCCAAACAGCCCTGGCCTACACACCCTACCGGCTCAGGCCCCTGGAGCCAAACCTGACGACTGTGCTTGGCCTCTCCAAGGGAATTGTATGTGCCCATTCCAAAGGCTACAACCCTACTAATAGGATAAACCTCCAAAGTCCCTGAGGCCATCCCAATATTTGTGCCTTCCCAGGACAAACAGGGGCAATCTGGGCCCATCTGAGCACCTACCTGCACTCAGACCCGTAGACTGATGTCCCCAGAGGTAAAAAGGAATGAACAGGCCCCTAGGCAACTACCGGATCCATTGGTATGGCTTCCAGGCATCTCTCCTCAGAGGCCTGGATTTCAATAACAGCATATGCCTGTTTGTTGACTCACCCATCAGAACAAATCTAATCTACACATGGGAAACTTGCACGACGGAGCTGTGTGAACGCCTCAATTTAGGAGAACCCTTCAGGGCCCCAGTGCTACCGCTTCACTCCAAGGTCTCCATAGACACAAAATCATATTAGGACACATCCACGGGAGAGTCCATTTCAGCTCAGCCTCCTCAGTTGCTCCCCCAGATCCAGCAGATCTAACCTGTCTTGTTGCTTGGAGACAATTGGAATGCGAGGTGGGATACCCAGCCATCCATCCTTATAACCCTGCTCAGAATCGTTGTCCTGGAGCCAACCAACAGGTCTCAATTGTCCTGCAGAAGAATCATTGCAGTTGGGAGCTTCTCACAACTCCCATCATGGGAAAACACCCATGGCCTTGTGATCCACCCACCCTTCAAGAAGGGGCCATCAGGGACAGAATGTCCAACCTGAGCGATCGTCTGATCCTCGCCCTGACTTCAGATGCACGAGATCTCGATTCAGGTCTGTAGATTGTGCCTGCGTATCCTCACACAGAAACATAGGTCTAGCTTGGGTTCTCAGAATTTCGTCCTCAGTCTATTGGCCCACAAGCCCTCCAGTTTGGCAATCCAGAACTATAATGCATCACTCTGCCTGCCCTCCAGAAGAAAAACATTGCCCTCTGGGGCTACCCAGAAACCCCAAATGAGGATCAACATGCACGCCATTCGGCTGTACCCCAAATATATAGGATGACCTGGGCACTAATGCCCTTTCTGACACAGCCTGAGCCTGGACCTCCTGGCCCCACCCAGCCAGCTGTCCGCACACTGAGCATATCCGACCCGCCATGGCCTTAGGTTGTCATCTCTTCTCAACCTCAGTTTTCGGGCTTCAAAACCTAGACCTTATCTCCAATCACGGCCCAGGTTTGAAAACGATGCAGAAATCAGAACTCTTTCCCCATGGCAAGAAACCTTGTGGTTGGCATGTTGTCCAAGGAACAGTGTAATTGAAACCAGTATGGCCCATGAGGCCCCGCCCATGCTTACGAGCCACATTGGTCACAAACACACCTTGTCACCCTCAGCCTGAGCGCAGTCCTCAGGTAAAGCCTCTCAGTGGCTGGATGGAGAGACAGCATATTGGGCTTGCCATGCCCCTAGGCCGCAAAATTTTAAACATAGTTCGGGTTGTCCCTTCTCTCTTCCCCAGGGCTCTGCTTTGGAATTCCTCTTTTGGTGGGACACCTGAGGTAACAAACCTGAAAGGATTCATCCCATCCCACAGATTGACGAAAAACAATTGGGATCGGGCCAAATCCACAGAGAGCAAGATTCGTCCATGGCCCAGGAGGCCTTCCCAACTTTCCACGGCCATCGCTGATACAAAATCCAGAGACAAAAGACTGAGCACGCGCCTCAGACTCGCTCATTCTTCATATCCTGAAGAGTTCTTCAGATAAGAACCTACACGGCACTCGAAGGCACCCAAAATTATAGTCTAACCTGGGCACTAATGCACTGTCTGACAACCTGAGCCCCGACCTCGTGACCAACACCCAGACAGCTGACCGCACACTTAGCACATTAGACCCGCCATGGCCTTAGGTCATCATCTCTTCCCTACCTCACTTTTCAGGTTTCAGAACCTAGACCTTATCTCCAATCACTGCCCAGGGGTGACTGTGATGCAGAAATCAGAACTCTTCCTTACCCATGGCAAGAAACCTTGTGGTTGGCATGTTGTCCAACGTTCAGTGTACGAGAAACCAGCATTCACCCTGAGGCCCCGCCCATTCTTGAGTGCGACGAGGGCATAAACACGCATTGTGACCCTCAGCATGAGTCCTGTCCTCTAGTATGTCCTCTCAGTCGCCGGACCATTAGATGTCATAATGGGCTTGACATGTCCCTAGGCCCCAATTTTCAACCATATTTCTGGTTGTCCCGTCGCCCCGCCCCAGGGCTCTACTCTGGAATCCCTCATTTGGTGGGACACCTGAGGTTGAAAAACAAAACAAAACAAATCAACAACAACAGAGCAACGGACTTCTCCATCCCACAGAATGTTCCCAAACTCTTTGGATGGGGCCAAACCCCCAAAGAGTAAGACTCATCCATTTCCCATGAAGTCACCTGGAAATTTCACGACCATGAGTGACACGATATCCAGAGACAAAAACTTGAGCAAGAGCCTCACACTCGCCCTTTTTTCATATCCCGAAGAGTCCTCCTCGTGGTCTGTAGATCAGTCCTGCCATACCTATGACCCGAAACATAAGCCGAGTTTGTGTTTTCAGACAACTGTCCAAACAGCACTGGCCTACACACCCTACAGGCTCAGGCCCCTGGAGCCAAACATGACGACTGTGCTTGCCCTCTCCAAGGGAATTGTATCTGCCCATTCCAATGGCCACAGCCCTACTAAGAGTATAAACCTCCAAAATCCCTGAGGCCATCCCAATATTTGTGGCTTCCCAGGTCAAATGGGGCAATCTGGGTCCATCTGAGCACCTACCTGCACACTGACCCCTAGACTGATGTCCGCAGAGTTAAAAATGAACGAACAAGCCCCCAGGCACCTATCGGATCCATTGCTTTGGTTTCCAGACATCTCTCCTCAGAGGCCTGGATTTCAATAACAGCATATGGCTTTTTGACTCACCCATCAGAACAAATCTCATCAACACATGGGAAACTTGCACGATGGAGCTGTGCGAAAGCCTTCTTTAGGAGAACACTTCAGGGACCCAGTGCCACCGCTTCATTCCAAGGTCTTTATAGACACAAAATCATATTAGAACATATCCACGGGAGAGTCCATTTCAACTCAGCCTCCTCGGTTGCTCCCCCTGATACAGCAGATCGAACCTGTCTTGTTGCTTGGAGACAATTGGAATGCGAGGTGGGCTACCCAGCCATCCATCCTTAGAACCCTGCTCGGAATCGTTGTCCTAGAGCCAACCAATAGGACTCAATTGTCCTGCAGAAGAATCTTTGCAGTTGGGAGCTTCTCACATCTCCCATCGTGGGAACACACCCATGGCCTCGTGATCCACCCCCCCTTCAAGAGGGGCCATCAGGGACAGAATGTCCAAACTGAGTGATCGTCTGATCCTCGCCTGACTTAAGATGCACTAGATCTCGATTCAGGTCTGTAGATTGTTCCTGCCATATCCTCACCCAGAAACCTAGGCCTAGCTTGGGTTCTCAGACATCAGTCCTCAGACTGCTGGCCCACAAGCCCTCCAGTTTGGCAATCCAGAACTACAATGCAGCACTCTGCCTGCCCTCTAGAAGTAAAACATTGCCCTCTGGGGCTACCCAGGAACCCCAAATGAGGATCAACGGGGCACGCAGTTCGGCTGTACCCCAAATATATAGACTGACCTGGGCACTAATGCCCTTTCTGACACAGCTTGATCCTGGACCTCCTGGCCCCACCCAGACAGCTGGCCACAGACTGAGCACATGGGACACGTCATGGTCTTAGGTCGTCATCTCTTGTCAACCTCGGTTTTCAGGCTTCAGTTCCTAGACCTTATCTCCAATCACTCCAGGGGTGACTGTGATGCAGAAATCAGTACTCTTCCTTACCCATGGCAAAAAACCTTATGGTTGGCATATTGTCCAAAATTCAGTAAGACTCGTCCATTTCCCATGAATTCACTCGGAAATTTCAAGATCATGAGTGACACGATATCCAGAGACAAAAACATGAGCAAGAGCCTCACACTCGCCCTTTTGTCATATCCCGAAGTGTTCTCCTCATGGTCTGTAGAGCAGTCCTGCCATACTTATGACCCAAAACATAAGCCGAGTTTGAGTTGTCAGACAACTGTCCAAACAGCTCTGGCCTACACACCGTACAGGCTCAGGCCCCTGGACCCAAACCTGACGACTATGCTTGCCTTATCCAAGGGAATTGTATGTGCCCATTCCAATGGCCACAATCTACTAAGAGGATAAACCTCTAAAGTCCCTGAGGCCATCCCAATATTTGTGGATTCCCAGGACAAACAGGTTCTATCTGTGCACGTCTGAGCACCTACCTGCATACAGACCCGTAGACTGATGTCCCCAGAGGTAAAAAAGAACGAACAGGCCCCAAGGCTCGTATCGGATCCATTAGTTTGGTTTCCAGGCATCTCTCCTCAGAGGCTTGGATTTCAATAACAGCATATGGCTGTTTTTTGACACACCCATCAGAACATATCTCATCTACACATGGGAAACTTGCACCAAGGATCTGTGTGAAAGCCTCTCTTTAGGAGAACCCTTCAGGGCCCCAGTGCCACCGCGTCATTCCAGGTCTCCATAGACAAAAAATCATATTAGGACACATCGACGGGAGAGTCCATTTCAACTCAGCCTCCTCGGTTGCTCCCCCAGATTCAGCAGATCTGACCTGTCTTGTTGCTTGGAGACAATTGGAGTGCGAGGTGGACTACCCTGCCTTCCATACTTAGAACCCCGCACGGAATTGTTGTCCTGGAGCCAACCAACAGGTCTCAATTGTCCTGCAGAAGAATCTTTGCAGTTGGGAGCTTCTCACAACTCCCATCGTGGGAAAACCCCCATGGCCTGGTGATCCAGGCCCCCTCAAGAAGGGGCCATCAGGGACAGAATGTCCAACCTAAGCGATCGTCTGATCCTCGCCCTGACTTCAGATGCTCGAGATCTCGATTCAGGTCTGTAGATTGTGCCTGCCATATCCTCACCCAGAACCTAGGCCTAGCTTGGGTTCTCAGACTTCCGTCCTCAGACTACTGGCCACAAGTCCTCCAGTTTGGCAATCTAGACTACAATGCAGCACTCTGTCTGCCCTCCAGAAGAAAAATATTGCCCTCTGGGGCTACCCAAAAACCCCAACTAAGGATCAACCTGCACGCCATTCGGCTGTACCCCAAATACATACGCTGACCTGGGCACTAATGCCCTTTCTGACACTGCCTGAGCCTGGACCTCCAGGCCCCACCCCGACAGCTGGCCGCACACTGAGCACTTCGGACCCGCCATGGCCTTAGGTCGTCATCTCTTCTCAACCTCGGTTTCAGGCTTCAGAACCGAGACCTTACCCGCAATCACTGCCCGCGTTTGAAAATGATGCAGAAATCAGAGCTCTTTCCCAATGGAAGGAAACCTTGTGGTTGGCATGTTGTCCAAAGTTCTGTGAAGATGAAACCAGTGTGGCCCATGAGGCCCCGCCAATGCTTTCGGGCGACATTGGTCACAAACACACATTGTGACCCTCAGCCTGAGCCCAGTCCTCAGGTAAGGCCTCTCAGTGGCTGGATGGAGAGACAGCATATTGAGCTTGCCATGCCCCTAGCCCCAAATTTTTAACCCTAGTTCGGGTTGTCCCTTCACTCTTCCCCAGGGCTCTGAATTGGAATTCTCTTTTGGTGGGACACCTGATGTAACAAACCTGAAAGGAGTCCTCCCATCCCACAGAATGACGAAAAACAATTGAGATCGGGCCAAATCCACAGAGAGCAAGATTCGTCCATGGCCCATTAGGCCTCTCCAACTTTCCACGGCCATCGCTGATACAAAATCCAGAGACAAAAGCCTGAGCACGTGCCTCAGACTCGTTCATTCTTCATATCCTGAAGAGTTCTTCAGATAAGAACCTACACGGCACTCGAATGCACCCAAAATATATTGTCTAACCAGGGCACTAATGCACTGTCTGACAACCTGAGCCCGGACTTCATGAACAACACCGAGACAGCTGACCGCACACTGAGCACATCAGACCCGCCATGGCCTTAGGTCATCATCTCTTCCCTACCTCAATTTTCAGGCTTCAGAACCTAGACCTTATCTCCAATCACTGCCCAGGGTTCACTGTGATGCAGAAATCAGAACTCTTCCTTACCCATGTCAAGAAACCTTGTGGTTGGCATGTTGTCCACCGTTCAGTGTAGGAGAAACCAGCATTCACCCTGAGGCCCCGCCCATTCTTGAGTGCGACGAGGGCATAAACACGCATTGTGACCCTCAGCGTGAGTCATGTCCTCTAGTACGTCCTCTCAGTGGCTGGACCATTAGATGTCATAATGGGCTTGACATGTCCCTAGGCCCCCATTTTTAACCAGGTTTCTGGTTGTCCAGTGGCCCGTTCCCAGGGCTCTACTCTGGAATCTCTCATTTGGTGGGACACCTGAGGTTGAAAAAAAAAAAAAAAAACAAAAAAAAATCAACAACAACAGAACAACGGACTTCTTTCATCCCACAAAATGACCCCAAACTCTTTGGACGGGGCCAAACCCCCAGAGAGTAAGACTCCTCCATTTCCCATGAAGTCACTCGGAAATTTCACGACCATGAGTGACACGTTATCTAGAGACAAAAACTTGAGCAAAGCCTCACAGTCGCCATTTTTTCATATCCCGAAGAGTTCTCTTCATGGTCTGTAGATCAGTCCTGCCATACCTATGACCCGAAACATAAGCCGAGTTTGTGTTTTCAGACAACTGTCCAAACAGCCCTGGCCTACACACCCTACAGGCTCAGGCCCCTGGAGCCAAACCTGACGACTGTGCTTGCACTCTCCAAGAGAATTGTATGTGCCCATTCCAATGGCCACAACCCTACTAAGAGGATAAACCTCCAATGTCCCTGAGGCCATCCCATTATTTGTGGCTTCCCAGGACAAACAGGGGTAATCTGGGTCTATCTGAGCACCTACCCTCAGTCAGACCCGTAGACTGATGTCCCCAGAGGTAAAAAGGAACAAACAGGCCCCTAGGCACCTAACGGATCTATTGCTTTGGTTTCCAGGCATCTCTCCTCAGAGGCCTGGATTTCAATATCAGCATATGGCTGTTTCTTGACTCACCCATTAGAACAAATCTCATCTACACATGAGAAACTTGCACGATGGAGTTGTGTGAAAGCCTCTCTTTCGGAGAATCCTTCAGGGCCCCAGTGCCACCGCTTCATTCCAAGGTCTCCATAGACAGAAAATCATATTAGGACGCATCCACGGGAGAGTCCATTTCAACTCAGCCTCCTCGGTTGCTCCCCCCAGATCCAGCAGATCTAACCTGTCTTGTTGCTTGGAGACAATTGGAATGCGAGGAGGGCTACACAGCCATCCAGCCTTAGAACCCTGCTCAGAATCATTGGCCTGGCTCCAACCAACAGGTCTCAATTGTCCTGCAGAAGAATCTTTGCAGTTGCGAGCTTCTCACTACTCCCATCGTGGGAAAACCCCCATGGCCTCGTGTTCCACCCCACCTTCAAGAAGGGGCCATCAGGGACAGAATGTCCAAACTGAGTGATCGTCTGATCCTCGCCCTGACTTCAGATGCACGAGATCTCGATTCAGGTCTGCAGATTGTGCGTGCCATATCCTCACCCAGAAACCTAGGCCTAGCTTGGGTTCTTAGACTTCTGTCCTCAGACTACTGTCCCACAAGCCCTCCAGTTTGGCAATCTAGAACTACAATGCAGCACTCTGCCTGTCCTCCAGAAGAAAAACATTGCCCTCTGGGGCTACCCAGAAACCCCAAATGAGGATCAACCTACACTCCATTCGGCTGTACCCCAAATATATAGGCTGACCTGGGCACTAATGCCCTTTCTGACACAGACTGAGCCTGGACCTCCTGGCCCCACCCAGACAGCTTTCCACACACTGAGCACATCGGACCCGCCATGGCCTTAGGTCGTCATCTCTTCCCAACATTGGTTTTCAGGCTTTAGAACCTAGACCTTATCTCCAATCACTGCCCAGGTTTGAAAATAATTGGGCTTGCCATGCCCCTAGGCTCCAATTTTTAACCATAGTTCGGGTTGTCCCTTCACTCTTCCCCAGGGTCTGCTTTTGAATTCCTCTTTTGGTGGGACATCTGAGGTAACAAATCTGAAAGGAGTCCTCCCATCCCACAGATTGACGAAAAAACAATTTGTATCGGGCCAAATCTACAGAGAGGAGGATTCCTCCATGGCCTATTATGCCTTCCCGACATCCCACGGCCTTTGCTGCTACAAAATCCAGAAACAAAAGCCTGAGCAATAAATCTAATGGCACTGGCGCAGAAACCATATGGCATGTCTTGGAGCTGTCCAACAGGTCTCAATTTTCCCGCAGAAGGAATCCTTGAAGGGGGCATCTCACAACTCCCAACGTGAGAATACCTACATGGACTCGAGACTCCGCTCCCTTTATGAAGGGGCCATCATGCACAGAAACTCCAACCTAATCCAACGTCTGATCCTCGCCCTGACGTCAGAAGCATGAGATACTGGTTCAGATCTGCAGGGGTAACTGCCGTCCCCTCGCTCGGAAGCCCAAGTCTCGCTTGTGTTCTCAGACTTCCGTCCTCACTCTCCTGGCCCCGAAGCCCTCATGTTTGGCAATTCGGACCCCCAATGCAGCACTCTGCCTGCCCTCTAGAAAAAATATATTGCCTAATGAGCTGCCCAGGCAGGTTAAATGAGGATAAACCTACACGGCACTCAACTGTACCCTAATTATATAGTCTAACCTGGGCACTATGCACTCTCTGACATAACCTGAGCCCGGACCTCCTGACCAACACCCAGACAACTGACCGCACACTGAGCACATCAGACCCGTCATGGCCGTATGTCATCATCACTTCCTGACCTCAGTTTTCAGGCTTCAGAACCTAGACCTTATCTCCAATCACTGCCCAGGTGTGACTGTGATGCAGAAATCAGAACAACTCCTTACCCATGGCAAGAAACCTTCTGTTTGGCATGTTGTACAATGTTCAGTTTAGGAGAAACAAGCATTCACCCTGAGGCCCCCCCCCATTCTTGAGTGCGACGTGGGCATAAACACGCATTGTGACCCTTAGCGTGAGTCCTGTCCTCTAGTAAGTCCTCTCAGTGGCTGGACCATTAGATGTCATAATGGTCTTGACATGTCTATATTCCCTAATATTTTTTTTTTGGGATGAGAAAAAAATTACTTGGAAAATTCAATTTAATGTATGCAGTCAGTTCAATGTAGTATGTTGAAAATCTAATCAGACATTGGCATTTTCTGCAAGAAATGTACTTTTAACACAACTTCATTAGTAGAAAGGAGGACAGTCTGCTAAAAGAATAATTTAATTTTTTACTCAAGATAACTGCTACATCATAATGATGAAAGATTTCTTGTATGTGCAAGACAAAGCTGAGCTATAATGAGGTTATTCGTTTTTCTAGACCAGTAAATAAATGAACTATAAGTAATGGGTTCCGATTTAGAGTTCTTTTTTCATGCTGAAAATAAGGACTTTGAAAAACTCTGATATCTCTTTGAGTGCCTCTGCATGCTTTCCAGTCATTAGAAATGAATTTATAGGGGTTGGGGGAAAAGGAAGACTGGAGGCCTATTTATATTCTGTAATGTAGTAGCATGTCATGAAACCCTGAGGCTAAATGTTCTAAGGAAAATAAACAATGTCTATAATGAATAAACTAGGGAAGAAATTAATCTCAAAAAAAAAAAAAAAATCCTAATTGATCCTAAACCAAATAAAGCAACTTTCTTAAGTCTTTTGTGGGAGATTTTTAAAAAGTCATGAGACAGAGTAAAATCACAGTAAAAACACATTTGATAATCAAAAGAAAATGTGAATGAGTTACCCACTAGTTATTTTAAGGGATGAAAAATATTAACTTGTGACATCTATATAGTGTCGGTCCATTCTGAGCCCTTAGGCATATATTTAATATGCCTGAAATTCATTCCATTATCTTTAATGAGTATGATAGTTATACTCCCCAAATCAATTACCTAACATGGTCTTATAAAGAAACCCATGCTTGAAGCGGGATTTGAAAGCAGGAGTGGTTTTACACTTTATTATAGATGACCAATTTTAGAGATATTAAAATAGCTTTAACTATACACACTCTTAGAATTTTTCTGTATTCTCATAAAAGTTGATTGAGGTAAAGGAAGGTAGGAAATCCTGTGGGAACACTTTTGTAAGTGACACACTGCTTTGTTTCTAGTATTCATATATTCCCTAATATTTAACCAGATTTCTGGTTGTCCAGTTGCTCCACTCTGGAATCGCTCATTTGGTGGGACACCTGAGGTTAAAAAACAAAACAAAAACAACAAAAAAACGGACTTCTTCCATCCCACAGAATTACCCAAAACACTTGGACGGGGCCAAACCCCCAGAGAGTAGGACTCGTCCATTTCCCATGAAGTCACCCGGAAATTTCACGACTATGAGTGACACGATATCCAGAGAAAAAAACATGAGTAAGAGCCTCACACTCGCCCTTTTTTCATATCCCGAAGGGTTCTCCTCATGGTCTGTAGATCAGGCCTGCCATTCTTATGATCCGAAACATAAGCCGAGTTTGTGTATTCAGACATCTGTCCAAACAGTTCTGGCCTACACACCCTACATGCTCAGGCCCCTGGTGCCAAACCTGAGGACTGTACTTGCCCTCTCCAAGGGAATTGTGTGTGCCCATTCCAATGGCTACAAACCTACTAATAGGATAAACCTCCAAAGTCCCTGAGGCCATCCCAATACTTGTGGCTTCCGATGACAAACAGGGGCAATCTGAGCTCATCTGAGCACCTACCTGCACTCAGACCCATAGACTGATGTCCCCAGAGGTAAAAAGGAACGAACAGACCCCTAGGTTCCTATCGGATCCATTGCTTTGCTTTCCCAGGCATCTCTCCTCAGCGACCCTGGATTTCAATACCAGCATATGGCTGTTTCTTCATTCACCCATCAAAACAAATCTCATTGACACATGGTAAACTTGCACGTTGGAGCTGTGTCAAAGCCTCTTTAGGAGATCCATTCAGGCCCCCAGTGCCACCGCTTCATTCCAAGGTCTCCTTAGACACAAAAACACATTAGGACCCATCCACAGGAGAGTCCATTTCAACTCAGCCTCCTCGGTTGCTCCCCCAGATCCAACAGATCTAACCTGTCTTGTTGCTAGGAGACAATTGGAATGCGAGGTGGGCTACCCAGCCATCCATCCTTAGAACCCTGCTCGGAATCGTTGGCCTGGCTCCAACCAACAGGTCTCAATTGTCCTGCAGAAGAATCTTTGCAGTTTGGAGCTTCTCACAACTCCTATCTTGGGAAATCCCCCAATGGCTTCGTGACCCCCCCCCCCCCCCTTATGAAAAGGGCATCAGGGACAGAAAGTCCAACCTGAGTGTTCGTCTGATCCTCGCCCTGACTTCAGATGCACGAGATCTCGATTCAGTTCTGTCCATTGTGCCTGCCATGTCCTCACCCAGAATCCTAAGCCTAGCTTGTGTTCTCAGACTTCCGTTCTTAGGTTCAATGGGCACAAGGGTCTGACTGACACAGACTGAGCCACGACCTCCAGTCAACCACCCAGAGATGGGCCCCATTTCCTGAAGGTGTGACTTCCTGTGTCCTGAAACCAACATCTCTACTCAACCTGTATATTCAGTCCTCTGTCCCAGACCGTAGCTCAAATCCATGCCTATGGGGGAACCTCACACACAAGAGTACTCCTCCTTCCCAACTCTCTGTGTGGCAACCAGCTGCATGGCACATGAGACCACGGTTACACATGGAAGACTCCCTGGATACAAACAGGCAGCGTGAGCTTGCTTTCAAACAAAACCCCGCAGTAGCTGGATCAGGAGCCCACAGAGTGGGACTTCCAGGACCCTAAGGGCAAATCCTCACCCTTGTTAATGTTTTCAAGTCACCCATACCCAGAACCTGTCTCTGGAATCCCTATTTGGGTGTCCTCTGAGACGGAAAACAACAGTCTTCCCTTCCCTCAGAGACACCAAACTCTTGGGAGCTGAGCAGAATCCCCAGAGATGAAGAATTTCTCATGGACTCATGAAGCCACCCCTACCTTTCGCGACCATCCCGGGCACACACCCGACAGAAGAACCTGCGCTATGACACCTTAATTTCAGTACACTATGAGCTGCCCTCTGGGCCTGAACATCGGACCTGTGATCACCTCGGCCCTCACTCTAACCCTAGTTTGCTTTTGCAGATATCTCTCCCCAAAGCGCTGGCCCACATGCCCCCCCCCCCCCCAGAATGGGGCCTATGGTGCCACACCAGATGACTGTCCTTACACTCCCAAAGGAAACTCTGACCTTCACGGTTGCCCAAACACTGAAGATTAGGAGCAAAGTAAAACCCCCTGAGCCCACCTCAATTTCTAAGAAGGCTCTGGACTCAAATGCACATTCTGACACACAATATGCCACTGCCTCCAGGCAGACATCCAAATCCAAGGGCCTGAGTCAGAAGTTTGAACCTGCCATGACTATAGGACTTCACTGATACCCAAGTTTAGATTTTTAGGCACTGTTTCCAGAGGCCTGTTCTCCAATACTGACTTATATTCCAACATGTAGTCCCTGAGCCACACAACAGAACAACTCTTGTCCCCAGAAGGAAACCGTGCTCTTGGACATGTGTCAAACTCTCAGGGTAGAAGAATCCTGCAAGTACCCTTTGCCAACAGTGCATTGTAAGATCTCCCTGGTAACAAACCAGCGTTGTGACCCATGTGCAAGATATTCCATGTCAACTCAAGGCCTTGGTACTTCGCCCCAGTGTCATCAGAACGAAACTGCCATATTCCTCAGCTCCAATGGTCAATGGAGGTGTGCTTTCCAGGCATCCATGCCGAAGAGCTCTGCTACATGGGGTACTGTGGAGCAAACAAACCAGACTCCACCTGTCCAGTAGAAGGAAACCTTGCTGTTTGGAGCATCTCACAAGTCTCAGAGTGGGAAATCCTCGATGGGCTCTTGATGCCACCCTTCCATTTCTTGGTCATTGTAGACAAAAACAGTAGTGTGAGCAAACATCTGACATCCGTCCTTACTCAGGTGCTGGATATATCAAAAAAGACGCTTCACACTGGAACTGCGTTCCGCTTGGCACTGAATTGTACAGTAGCTTGTGTCTACAATTCCATCCTCAACCTACTGCTCCCCCAAGGCCTCTTGATATTGAATTCTGGAGCCGCAATGCAGCATTCTGCCTCTCTCTCATAGGAAGAAGTGCCTGGTTAGTCTGCCCAGAATCGCCACATTAGGATCAGTCCGCTTGGCCCTGGATGGAACCCCGATTTATAGACTTCCCTGGCCACTAGTGTTGTGTCTTACAGAGCCTTTGTCCGGACCTAGAGTAAGTCACAGGGAGTGCAGGTCCTATATCTAGCATGTGGGACTGGCCATGGCCCAAGTCTGTCATCTCTACCCATACTTGGTATTCTCGCACCTTTCCCCAGATTTTGCTGAAATCCTTCCAATGGGGGAACCTGAAACACTATAGAGTTCTACTCCTTTTCCATGGAAGGACACCTGGGTGTTGAAATGGGTATCCAGCTCTCAAAGTGGGAGCAAGGTACATGGCCAATGTGACCAGGCCAACTCCTGATGGCTCCCCAGGGCACAAACAGGCATTGTGACCCTCACCCAAGTATGCTTTCAAACAAACTCTCTCAGTTCCACCACAAGGTTCCTGCATTGCAGGCCTGGTACTGGTACTCCCCTAACCCCAAATTCTAACCCTTGGTGGGATTTTCCAGGCGCCCAGACTTAGAACCCATATCTAAAATGCCTGTTTTGTGGCACCTCTAAGATGGAAAACAGCACTCTTATCTTCCCCGAAAAAGCCACCAAGCTAAGGGGAGCCGCCAGGATCCTTAGAGACAAAAAGTCTCCCATGGATGCATGAGACATCACCTACATTCTGAGGTCATTCTGGACACACAATCCAGATGGAAAAGTCTGTGCTACTGTCTTCTAGTCATCCTAATTACAGTTGCTGATGAGCTGACCCCCAAGTCTATGCATTTGGCCTGTGATCACCTCGCGACTAATCTGAACCTGAATTTGTGTTTGCAGACTTCTTTCCCAAAACCATGGCTCACATGCCCTCCTGGATGGGGTCACTCAAGGTGCACCAAAGGACTGTGGCTGAATTCCCCAAGGAAACTGTGCCTATCACAGTTGCCCAAACGTTCCAGATTAAGAGAAACCTGCAAGGCCCCTGAGCCCACTCCAATTTTGGCGGCTGTCTGGATGCAAATGCACAGTATGAAACACCCTGATTAGCTACATTCAGAGGGACAGCCACGTCAATGGTCCTGAGTCAGAAGATTGAACCTCACAAGCCATTGGACCTCATTGGAACACCTGATTAGGTTTTCAGGCATCTGTCCTCAGGGTTCTGTTCTGGAATACCATCTTATGATACGACCTGTCCCTGAGCCCAGAAAACGCCCAGCAAACTCTCTTCGGGTGCCACACGTCTGAAGGGCAGCCCCACCGCACATGGCCGGCATCGCGAGAGCTCGAGCATGCACCTCATCAGGAAGCCCTCCTTGAGGCAGGCTACAGTGAGGCTGACGCCTCCTGCTAATCCTCGGCCTGCGGGGGTTCCCTCCCTGGTGCTGTCCCATGAGGCCGGGCCCACCAGGAAGACCGGGCTCCAAATTTCACCTGCTTCCCAGCCTTCTGCTTCCGGGGTCCTGTCCCTCGGTGCCTTTATCTGGGGAACCCTGGGTCCCGCAGCCACGCCTCCCCCTCCCACCACAGCGCCAACGGTGCCTTTGGGTGCTTCAGACAAGACTCGGAGCGAGATAAACCTGTCCAAACAGCTCTGGCCTACACACCCTACAGGCTCAGGCCCCTGGAGCCAAACCTGAGGACTGTGCTTGCCCTCTCCAAGGGAATTGTATGTGCCCATTCAAATGGCCAAAACTCAACTAATAGGATAAACCTCCAAAGTCCCTGAGGCCATCCCAATAGTTGTGGCTTCCCAGGACAAACAGGGGCAATCTGAGCCCATCTGAGCACCTACCTGCACTCAGACCCGTAGACTGATGTCCCCAGAGGTAAAAAGGAACGAACAGGCCCCTAGGCACCTATCGGATCCATTGCTTTGGTTTCCAGGCATCTCTCCTCAGAGGCCTGGATTTCATAACAGCAAATGGCTGTTTCTAGACTCACCCATCAGAACAAATCTCATCTACACATGGGAAACTTGCACGATGGAGCTGTGTGAAAGCCTCTGTTAAGGAGAACCCTTCAGGGCCCCAGTGCCACCGCTTCTTTCCAAGGTCTCCATAGACACAAAGACATATTAGGACACATCCACGGGAGAGTCCATTTCAACTCAGCCTCCTCGGTTGCTCCCCCCAGATCCAGCAGATCTAACCTGTCTTGTTGCTTGGAGACAATTGGAATGCGAGGTGGGCTACCCAGCCATCATCCATCCTTAGAACCCTGCTCGGAATCGTTGTCCTGGAGCCAACCAACAGGTCTCAATTGTCCTGCAGAAGAATCTTTGCAGTTGGGAGCTTCTCACAACTCCCATCGTGGGAAAACCCCCATGGCCTCGTGATCCACCCCCCCTTCAAGAAGGGGCCATCAGGGACAGAAAGTCCAACGTGAGCGATCGTCTGCTCCTCGCCCTGACTTCAGATGCACGAGATCTCGATTCAGGTCTGTAGATTGTGCCTGCCATATCGTCACCCAGAAACCTAGGCCTAGCTTGGGTTCTCAGACAACCGTCCTCAGACTACTGGCCCACAAGCCCTCCAGTTTGGCAATCTAGAACTACAATGCAGCACACTGCCTGCCCTCCAGAAAAAAAACATTGCCCTCTGGTGTCGCTCTCGGCCCGCAAGAACGACCCGCAGACGAGGTGAGTGGCAAACTTCTTTATTACTAATGTTAAAGTACTAATGCTAATGGCGGCTGCGCCGCACCAAGCACTTACAGCAGTATATATTCACGTGTGTACGCCCCCCTTCCTGCCCAATCAGAATGCCGTGCATGCAGTGCCCTCGTGCGCACTTATTTAACCGAGCAGGATTCTTTTGTTCTCTAGCAGTGATCATGCATATATCTCTTGGCTCCTAGTGCTGTTCACGCGCTGATCACGAGCGCGCCCACATTCTCCTCAACCAATCATCCTCATTTCCTCAATCCATGGGCACATCCATCTACGTGACTCCTTGCATCTGCTGGATGGCTCCCCCCACAGCTCCCCCTTTTTTATTTTGTATATGGCAGGGATCGTGCCTGTCTTAGGTTGCCAATCCTCAGCACACATGCTTACCCGTCATCGGGTACTCCCCCTGGCCGAGGAGCCCCTGTCTTAGGTTGCTATGGTGAGGGATCAGTCTTACCCGTCTTTGGCTACCGACCCAGCGTACTAGCCATATCTGGGGGGATGTACCAGCCTCTAGAGCCATCATGGCTTAGACCTAAGCCCGCCGCTGTAGCCGTTGTTGTCATACAATTCTGCAGATGCATTTTAGAAGGAGTATTTGAGCCGGAATCATCAAGGCTCTTATGCCTGCCTAGTTTTGAGGAAAGAGATTGATTGTCATAATAGCTTAAGGAGGAGGAGCCAAGAGATACTTGAGCGGCGTTTAAGGCCGCTCTCTGAGCTTACTGCGGTTGATTAGCTGATGGTTACGTATAATGGCTCTTAACTTATAAACCTCTGCGAGTATGATTTTAATTGCACAGGGCAAGAAACACATGAAAAGAACAATTACCACTAACACTCCTATAATTGTTCCTATGACATACCAAGCATGCGTCAGGGAAGGGAAGTGAGAAAACAAGGAGTTTACAAAGTTTTCAGCAAGCTGAGCAACGGGTAACTGCTAAGGATAAGTTGTTATGAGCTATAGGGGTGACACAGATTCCAGGCAGGTTTTGTATATACCCAACAGTCCATTAATCTGATTTTGTGTTGCAAGGGGGCTTCAGTTACCCTCCCGGTGACATTGTTGAGTGTTGCTGCAGTCAAAGTCTCGTTTATGTCGAAGCAGCACCGGCAGGTTGTCGAGGTTCACCTGTACTGGCATCGGGATATACGTCGGTATCTTGGCTATTACTGCCGAGTCTCTCACCGAGGCGTTCCAACATTCTGATAGCAGACAATTCTGGGACTCACAAGAGAGACTAGATAACTTGTTAATAGTAGAAGCATTAAAAACTATGAAGAGAAAGGGAGCTCTAACACAGACGGGCATTGATAAGTAACTTATGTGCTTAGCTGAGGTGCAATTGCAAGTAACATTTGTTTCAAATCGAGAGCCTACGTGATCTTAAAACCGCTCTGGTCAAGTTAGCTTAATCCTCAGGAGTGAGGTAAAAGTGTTCCCAGCGACTCCACAAGGGAGACAGTGAAAGCTGCCTGGGGTCCATAGGCGCTGATTGCCTTTTTTTTAAGCTGTTTTACCAACTTAAAATCCAGCGGCTGATGATATCTTTGCTGGTTCTGATCTTCTAAAACAGGAAAGAACCCTTTGCTCGGATCAAGGACCTCTCTCCAACTTTGTGCCTTACACTCTGAACAATGACACGTCTTGGCGCAGCTGGGCCGATAGGGGGGGGGGGGGCACTCACAGGGCGGCGCTGAGGGGTTTGAAAGCGGAGGCAGCGTAACATCCGCCTCCAATTCCAGCTGCGCCTTATCAGTGACTCCCGCTTTCAATTCTGGCTGCGCCGCCGCTTCAGCCTGCACTTCGGCCTTCAGCTGCGTCATGACCTCCCTCTGCATTTTTAACTCCTCCAACACCTTCTGTAACCCCGTCTCCTTGCTCTCAAACTGTTGCCGTATGATTTCTAAATCCTGAAGGGCCTGAAAACTGTAAGATTTCTTCTTCTCACCGACTTCCTTCTCCCCTATCTCTTGTAATTCACTATCTGAAAGTCCTTCCGAGCTCTCACTCCCGGGGTCAGAATCCTTAGAGGACCCCTTACGAGATTCCTCCCTTACTTGTTCCAGAACCTCTCCTCCCTGTTGCACCCGCCTGTTTCAAGGGCTCTCTAGTGGACTGTAGGCATACCTTTACCAATGACCAAACGGCAAGAGTTCCCGGGGTCACCGATGGGCAGCGTTTCAAATCTTCTCCTAAGTGCTCCCACTGAGGCATATTTAAGAGCCCTTCATCTATGAACCAGGGAGCTACTTCAGCCCACTTCTCTTAAAAAGGTACAAGCCATTTTCGTCTTTAACGGGGTACCATTGGCCTTGAGAACGTCCTTCAGTGGACTCTCCATCTTACACCTAGAGATCTCGTTCCCCATTCCGAGGAAACTACCCTTATTGTCACCGTAGAACTTCACAAACTCCTAACGTCTTATCGTCTACGGAGAGCTTTCCTGTTAAACCTTATCGTCCCCGTAGAACATCACAAACACCCTAATGTCTCATCGTCTACGGGGAACTTCTTATCGTCCCTGAAGAACTTCATAAACACCCTTACGTCCGATCGTCTTCAGGGAACTTCCCTGTCGCTAGACAGGCCTGCCAACTGACAGAAATGGGTGCAGTGCACTTGCACCACTTTACCTTATCGTTGCTCTTACCTCGACCTTCGTTCTGCGTTTAAAGGTGGGAGGTCCCGGGTTTAGGCACCAGTTGTCGCTCTCGGCCCGCAAGAACGACCCGCAGACGAGTGAGTGGCAAACTTCTTTATTACTAATGTTAAAGTACTAATGCTAATGGCGGCCGCGCCGCACCAAGCACTTACAGCAGTATATATTCAGGTGTGTACGCCCCCCTTCCTGCCCAATCAGAATGCCGTGCATGCAGTGCCCTCGTGCGCTCTTATGTAACCGAGCAGGATTCTTTTGTTCTCTAGCAGTGATCATGCATATATCTCTTGGCTCCTAGTGCTGTTCACGCGCTGATCACGAGCGTGCCCACATTCTCCTCAATCAATCATCCTCATTTCCTCAATCCACGGGCACATCCATCTACGTGACTCCTTGCATCTGCTGGATGGCTCCCCACACTCTGGGGCTACCCAGAAACCCCAATGAGGATCAACCTGCACGCCATTCGGCTGTACCCCAATATATAGGCTGACCTGGGCACTAATGCCCTTTCTGACACAGCCTGAGCCTGGACCTCCTGGCCCCACCCAGACAGCTGGCCGCACATTGGCACATCAGACCCGCCATGGCCTTAGGTCGTCATCTCTTCTCAACCTCGGTTTTCAGGCTTCAGAACCTAGACCTTATCTCCAATCACTGCCCGGGTTTGAAAACGAAGCAGAAATCAGAACTCTATCCCCATGGCAAGAAACCTTGTGTTTGGCATGTTGTCCAACGTTCAGTGTCGTTGAAACCAGTGTGGCCCATGAGGCCCCGCCCATGCTTGCGGGCCACATTGGTCACAAACACACATTGTGACCCTCAGCCTGAGCCCAGTCCTCAGGTAAGGCCTCTTAGTGGCTGGATGAAGAGAGACAGCATATTGGGCTTGCCATGCCCCTAGGCCCCAATTTTTTAAACCATAGTTCGGGTTGTCCCTTCACTCTTCCCAGGGCTCTGCTTTGGAATTCCTCTTTTGGTGGGACACCTGAGGTAACAAACCTGAAAGGAGTCCTCCCATCCCACAAATTGACGAAAAACAATTGGGATCGGGCCAAATCCACTGAGAGGAAGATTCGTCCATGGCCCATGAGGCCTACCCAACATTCCAGGGCCATCGCTGATACAATATCTAGAGACAAAAGACTGAGCAAGCGCCTCAGCCTCGCTCATTCTTCATATCCTGAAGAGTTCTTCCCATGGTTTGTAGATCGGGCGTGCCATACCTACGGCCCAAACCTAAGCTGAGTTTGTGTTTTCAGACTTCTGTCCTCAAACTCCTGGGCCACACACCCTCCAGGCTGGGCAACTGGAGCCACACATTAGGACTGTGCCTACACAATCCATGGGAATTCTGCCCATTCCATTGTCCAAAATCGTACAAATTAGGAGAACACTCCAAAGCCCAGGAGGCCATCCCAATTGTGTAGGTCACCCGGGAAAAAAAGGGAGGTCTGACACCAGCTGAGCATCTACCTCCACTCATACCATGGATGGATGTCCCCAGAGAAGAAGATTGAATCAGACATGACTCTAGGCCATTATCGGATCCTTTGCTTTGGTTTACAGGCATGTCTCCTCAAAAGCCTGGATTCCAATACCAGCATAGGGGTTTTCTTGAGGCACCATAAAACAAATCTCGTCTCCACAAGGAAACGTGTGCATGGGAGCTATGCCAAACGCTTAGGAGAATACTTCAGGGTCCCGGTGCCACTGCCCCATTCCAAGGCCCTCATGGACACAAACACACATTAGGATCCATCCTCAGGAAAGTCCATTTCAACTCAGCCACCCCGGTTGCTCCCGCAGATCCATCAGATCTAAACTGTCTTGTTGCTAGGAGACAATTGGAATGCGATGCGGGCTCCCCAGTCATCCATCCTCGAAAGGTGCTCTGGAGTCATTCCATATGGGATGTCCTGGAGCTGTCCAACAGGTCTCAATTTTCCCACAGAAGGAATCCTTGAAGGGGGCTTCCCAGAATTCCCAACGTGGGAAAACCTCCAGGGCCTCGAGATTCCGCTCCCTTCATGAAGGGGCCGTCAGGCACAGAACCTCCAACCTGAGCCAACGTCTGATCCTCGCCCTGACATCAGATGCATGAGATATTGTTTCAGATCTGCAGGGGGTACCTGCCGTGCCCTCATCCTGAAACCAAAGTCTAGCTTGTGTTCTCAGACTTCCGTCCTACACTCCTGGCCCCGAAGCCCTCAAGTTTGTCAATTACGGACTGACAATGAAGCACTCTGCGTGCCTTCTAGAAAAAAATATATTGCCTAATGAGCTGCCCAGGCAGCTTAAAGGAGGAAAAACCTACACGGCACTCGAATGTACCCAAATTATATAGTCTAACCTGGGCACTAATGCACTTTCTGACACACCCTGAGCCCGGACCTCCTGACCAACACCCAGACAGCTTACCGCACACTGAGCACATCAGACCCACCATGGCCTTAGGTCATCATCTCTTCCCTACCTCAGTTTTCAGGCTTCAGAACCTAGACCTTATCTCCAATCACTGCCCAGGGGTGACTGTGATGCAGAAATCAGAACTCTTCCTTACCCATGCCAAGAAACCTTGTGGTTGGCATGATGTCCAACCTTCAGTGTAGGAGAAACCAGCTTTCACCATGAGGCCCCCCGCCCATTGTGAGTGCGACGGGGTCATAAACACGCACTGTGACCCTCAGAGTGAGTCCTGTCCTCCAGTAAGTCCTCTCGGTGGCTGGACCCTTAGATGTCATCAAGGCTTGACATGTCCCTAGGCCCCAATATTTAACCAGATTTCTGGTTGTCCAGTCGCCCCTCCCCAGGGACCTACTCTGGAATCCCTCATTTGGTGGGACACCTGAGGTTGAAAAACAAAACAAAACAAATGAACGACAACAACAAAACGGACCTCTTCCATCCCACAGAATGACCCCAAACTCTTTGGACGGGGCCAAACCCCCAGAGAGTAAGACTCGTCCAAATCCCATGCAGTCACACGGAAATTTCACGACCATGAGTGACACGATATCCAGACACAAAAACTTGAGCAAGAGCCTCACACTCGCCCTTTTTTCATATCCCAAAGAGTTCTCCTCATTTTCTGTAGATCAGTCCTGCCATAGCTATGACCCGAAACATAAGCCGAGTTTGTGTTTTCAGACAACTGTCCAAACAGCTATGTCCTACACACCCTACAGGCTCAGGCCCCTGGAGACAAACCTGAGGACTGTGCTTGCCCTCTCCAAGGGAATTGTATGTGCCCATTCAAATGGCCTCAAACCTACTAAGAGGATCAACCTGCAAAGTCCCTGAGGCCATACCAATAGTTGTGGCTTCCCAGGACAAACAGGGGCAATCTGGGCCCATCTGAGCACCTACCTGCACTCAGACCGTAGACTGATGTCCCCAGAAGTAAAAAGGAACGAACAGGCCCCTAGGCACTAATCGGATCCATTGCATTGTTTTCCAGGCATTTCTCCTCAGAGGCCTGGATTTCAAAACCAGCATATGGCTGTTTCTTGACCCACCCATCAAAACAAATCTCATGTACATATGGGAAACTTGCACGTTGGAGCTGTGTGAAAGCCTCTCTTTAGGAGAACCCTTCAGGGTCCCAGTGCCACCGCTTCTTTCCAAGGTTTCTATAGACACAAAATCATATTACGACACATCCACGGGAGAGTCCATTTCAACTCAGCCACCTCGGTTGCTCCCCCAGATCCAGCAGATCTAACCTGTCTTGTTGCTTGGAGACAATTGGAATGCGAGGTGGGCTACCCAGCCATCCATCCTTAGAACCCTGCTCGGAATCGTTGTACTGGAGCCAACCAACAGGTCTCAATTGTTCTGCAGAAGAATCTTTGCAGTTGGGAGCTTCTCACAACTCCCATCGTGGGAAAACCCCTATGGCCTCGTGATCCACCCCCCCTTCAAGAAGGGGCCATCAGGAACAGAAAGTCCAACCTGAGCGATCGTCCGATCCTGGCCCTGACTTCAGATTTATGAGATATCGATTCAGGTCTGTAGATTGTGCCTGCCATATCCTCACCCAGAAACCTAGGCCTAGCTTGTGTTCTCAGACTTCCGTCCTCAGACTACTGGCCCAAAAGCCCTCCAGTTTAGCAATCCAGAACTATAATGCAGCACTCTGCCTGCCATCCAGACGAAAAACATTGCCCTCTGGGGCTACCCAGATACCCCAAATGAGGACCAACCTGCACGGCATTCGGCTGTACCCCAAATATATAGGCTGACCTGGGCACTAATACCCTTTCTGACACAGCCTAAGCCTGGACCTCATGGCCCCACCCAGACAGCTGTCCGCAATTGACCACATCGGACCCGCCATTGCCTTAGGTCGTCATCTCTTCTTAACATCGGTTTTCAGGCTTCAGAACCTAGACCTTATCTCCAATCAGTGCCCGGGTTTGAAAATGATGCAGAAATCAAAACTCTTTCCCCATGGCAAGAAACCTTGTGTTTGGCATGCTGTCCAACGTTCACTGTCGTTGAAACCAGTGTGGCCCATGAGGCCCCGCCCATGCTTGCGGGCCACATTGGTCACAAACACACATTGTGACCCTCAGCCTGAGCCCAGTTCTCAGGTAAGGCCTCTCAGTGGCTGGATGAAGAGACAGCATATTGGGCTTGCCATGCCCCTAGGCCTCAAATTTTAACCATAGTTCGGGTTGTCCCTTCACTCTTCCCCAGGGCTCTGCTTTGGAATTCCTCTTTTGGTGGGACACCTGAGGTAACAAACCTGAAAGGAGTCCTCCCATCCCACAGATTGACGAAAAACAATTGGGATCGGGCCAAATCCACCGAGAGGATGATTCGTCCATGGCCCATAAGGCCTACCCAACATTCCAGGGCCATCGCTGATACAAAATTCAGAGACAAAAGCCGGAGCAAGCGCTTCAGACTCGCACATTCTTCATATCCTGAAGAGTTCTTCTCATGGTTTGTAGATCGGGCGTGCCATACCTACGTCCCCAAACCTAAGCTGAGTGTGTTTTAAGACTTCTGTCCTCAAAGTCCTGGGCCACACACCCTCCAGGCTGGGGCCCCTGGAGCCACACATTAGGACTGCGCCTACACAATCCATGGGAATTCTGCCCATTCCATTGTCCCAAACCATACAAATTAGGAGAACCCTCCAAAGCCCCAGAGGCCATCCCAATGGTGTAGGTCTCCCTGGACAAAAAAGGGTGGTCTGACAGCAGCTGAGCATCAACCTCCACTCATACCATAGATGGATGTCTCCAGAGAAGAAGATTGAATCAGACGGGACCCTAGGACATTATCGGATCCTTTGCTTTGGTTTACAGGCATGTCTCCTCAAAAGCCTGGATTCCAATACCAGCATAGGGGTTTTCTTGAGGAGCACCATAAGAACAAATCTCGTCTCCACAAGGAAACGTGTGCATGGGAGCTATGTCAAAAGCTTCGGAGAATACTTCAGGGTCCCGGTGCCACCGCCTCATTCCAAGGCTCTCATGGACACAAACACACATTAGGACCCATCCTCAGGAAAGTCCATTTCAACTCAGCCACCCCGGTTTGCTCCCGCAGAGCCATCAGATCTAAACTGTCTTGTTCCTAGGAGACAATTGGAATGCGAGGCGGGCTTCCCAGGCATTCATCCTCGAACGGTGTTCTGGAGTCATTCCATATGGGATGTCGTGGAGCTGTCCAACAGGTCTCAATTTTCCCACAGAAGGAATACTTGAAGGGGGCTTCCCACAATTCCCAACGTGGGAAAATCTCCAGGGCCTCGAGATTCCGCTCCCTTCATGAAGGGGCCATCAGGCACAGAAACTCCAACCTGAGCCAATGTCTGATCCTCGCCCTGACATCAGATGCATGAGATATTCTTTCAGATCTGGGCAGGGGGTACCTGCCGTGCCCACACCCTGAAACCAAAGTCTAGCTTGTGTTCTCAGACTTCCTTCCTCACACTCCTGGCCCCGAAGCCCTCAAGTTTGTCAATTCCGGACCGATAATGAAGAACTCTGACTGCCCTCTAGAAAAAATATATTGCCTAATGAGCTGCCCAGGCAGCTTAAAGGAGGAAAAAAAAACCTACACGGCACTCGAATGTACCCAAATTATATAGTCTAACCTGGGCACTAATGCACTGTCTGACACTACCTGAGCCCGGACCTCCTGACCAACACCCAGACAGCTGACCGCACACTGAGCCCATCAGACCCGCCATGGCCTTAGGTCATCATCTCTTTTCTACCTCAGTTTTCAGGCTTCAGAACCTAGACCTTATCTCCAATCACAGCCCAGGGGTGACTGTGATGCAGAAAAATCAGAACTCTTCCTTACCCATGACAAGAAACCCTGTGGTTGGCATGTTGTCCAACGTTCAGTGAAGGAGAAAAAACCAGCATTCACACTGAGGCCCCGCCCATTCTTGAGTGCGACGGGGGCATAAACACGCATTGTGACCCTCAGCGTGAGTCCTGTCCTCTAGTAAGTCCTTTCAGTGGCTGGACACTTAGATGTCATCATGGGCCTGACATGTCCCTAGGCCCCAAATTTTGACAAGATTTCTGGTTGTCCAGTCGCCCATCCCCAGGGCTCTACTCTGGAATCCCTCATTTGGTGGGACACCTGAGGTTGAAAAACAAAACAAAACCAATCAACAAAAACAACAAAATGGACTTCTTCCATCCCACAGAATGACCCCAAACTCTTTGGACGGGGCCAAACCCCCAGAGAGTATGACTCGTCCAATTCCTATGAAGTCACCCGGAAATTTCACGACCATGAGTGACACGATATCCAGAGACAAAAACTTGAGCAAGAGCCTCACACTCGCCCTTTTTTTCATATCCCAAAGAGTTCTCCTCATTTTCCTTAGATCTGTTGGGCCATACCTATGACCCGAAAAATAAGCCGAGTTTGAGTTTTCAGACAACTGTCCAAACAACTCTGGCCTACACACCCTACAGTCTCAAGCCCTGGGAGCCAAACCCGAGGACTGTGCTTGCCTTCTCCAAGGGAATTGTATGTGCCGATTCAAATGGCCACAACCCTACTAATAGGATAAACCTCCAAAGTCCCTGAGGCCATCCCAATAGTTGTGGCTTAGCAGGACAAACAGGGGCAATCTGAGCCCATCTGAGCACCTACCTGCACTCAGACCCGTAGACTGATTTCCCCAGAGGTAATAAGGAACAACAGGCCCCTAGGCACTAATCAGATTCTTTTATTTGTTTTCCAGGGATTTCTCCTCAGAGGCCTGGATTTCAATACCAGCATATGGCTGTTTCTTGACTCACCCATCAGAACAAATCTCATGTACATATGGGAAACTTGCACGGTGGAGCTGTGTCAAAGCCTCTGTTTAGGAGAACCTTTCAGGGCCCCAGTGCCACCGCTTCTTTCCAAGGTCTCCATAGACACAAAATCAAATTAGGACACATCCACGGGAGAGTCCATTTCAGCTCAGCCTCCTCAGTTGCTCCCCCAGATCCAGCAGATCTAACCTGTCTTGTTGCTTGGAGACAATGGAATGCGTGGTGGGCTACCCAGCCATCCATTCTTAGAACCCTGCTCGGAATCATTAGCCTGGAGCCAACCAACAGGTCTCAATTGTCCTGCAGAAGAATCTTTGCAGTTGGGAGCTTCTCACAACTCCCATCGTGGGAAAACCCCCATGGCATCGTGATCCACCCCCCCTTCAAGAAGGGGCCATCAGGGACAGAATGTCCAACCTGAGCGATCGTCTGATCCTCGCCCTGACTTCAGATGCACGCGATCTCGATTCAGGTCTGTAGATTGTGCCTGCCATAACCTCACTCAGAAACCTAGGCCTAGCTTGTGTTCTCAGACTTCCGTCCTCAGACTACTGGGCCCAAAAGCCCTCCAGTTTGGCAATCCAGAACTACAATGCAGCTCTCTGCCTGCCCTCTAGAGGAAAAACATTGCCCTCTGGGGCTATCCAGAAACCCCAAATGAGGATCAACCTGCACGCCATTCGGCTGTACCCCAAATATATAGGCTGACCTGGGAACTAATGCCCTTTCTGACACAGCCTGAGCCTGGACCTCCTGGCACCACGCCGACAGCTGGCTGCACTCTGAGCTCATCGGACCCGCCATGGCCTAAGGTCGTCATCTCTTCTCAACCTCGATTTTCAGGCTTCAGAAACTATAACTTATCTCAAAACACTGCCCACGGTTGAAAATGATGCAGAAAATCAGAACTCCATCCCCATGGCAAGAAACCTTGTGGTTGCCATGTTGTCCAACGTTCAGTGTAGTTGAAACCAGTGTGGCCCATGAGGCCCCGCCCATGCTCGCGGGCCACATTGGTCACAAACACACAATGTGACCCTCAGCCTGAGCCCAGTCCTCAAGTAAGGCCTCTCAGTGGCTGGACCCTGAGCCCGCATATGGGGCCTGCCATGCCCCTGACACCAATTTTTAACCATAGTTCGCTTTGTCCCTTCACTCTTCCCTAGGGCTCTGCTTTGGAATTCCTCTTTTGGTGGGACACCTGAGGTAACACACACATTAAAGGAGTCCTCCCATCCACACAGATTGACGAAAACAATTGGGATCGGGCCAAATCCGCAGAGAGGAAGATTCATCCATGGCCCATGAGGCCTCCCTGACATTCCACGGCCAACGCTGATACAAAATCAAGAGACAAAACCTGAGCAAGCCCCTCAGACTCGCTCATTCTTCATATCCTGAAGAGTTCTTCTCATGGTTTGTAGATCGGAAGTGCCATACCTACGTCCCCAAACCTAAGCTGAGTTTGTCTTTTCAGAATTCTGTCCTCAAACTCCTGGGCCCCACACCCTCCAAGCTGGGACCCCTGGAGACACACATTAGGACTGCACCTACCCAATCCATGGGAATTCTGCCCATTCCATTGTCCCAAACCATACAAATTAGGAGAACCCTCCAAAGTCCCTGAGGCCATCCCAATAGTGTAGGTCGCCCGCCACAAACAAGGGCGGTCTGACACCAGCTGGGCATCGATCTCCACTCATTCCATAGATGGATGTCCCCAGAGAAGAAGATGGAACCAGACAGGACCCAGGCGATAATCGGATCCATTGCTTTGGTTTACAGGCATGTCTCCTCAAAAGCCTGGGATTCCAATACTAGCATAGGGGTTTTCCTGAGGCACCCATCAGAACAAATCTCGTCTCCACAAGGAAACTTGTGCATGGGAGCTATGTCAAAAGCTTAGGAGAATACTTCAGGGTCCCGGTGCCACCGCCTCATTCCAAGGCTCTCATGGACACAAACACACATTAGGACCCATCCTCAGGAAAGTCCATTTCAACTCAGCCACCCAGGTGGCTCCCGCAGAGCCATCAGATCTAAACTGCCTTGTTGCTAGGAGACAATTGCAATGCGAGGCGCTTGTCCCAGGCATCCATCCTCGAACGGTGCCCTGGAGTCATTCCATATGGGAGGTCCTGGACCTGTCCAACAGGTCTCAATTGTCCCGAAGAAGGAATCCTTGAAGGGGGCATGCCACAACTCCCAACGTGGGAAAACCTCCATGGCCTCGAGATTCGGCTCCCTTCATGAAGGGGCCGTCATGCACAGAAACTCCAACCTGAGCCAACGTCTGATCCTCGCCCTGACTTCAGATGCATGCGATCTTGGTTCCGATGTGTAGGGGGTACCTGCCGTGCCCTCGCCCTAAAACCCAAGTATAGCTTGTGTTCTCAGACTTCCGTCCTCACACTCCTGGCCCCCCGAAGCCCTAAAGTTTGGCAATTCTGGACCCACAAATCAGCACTCTGCCTGCCCTCTAGAAAAAAATATTGCCTAATGAGCTGCCCAGGCAGCTTAAATTAGGATCAACCTACACGGCACTCGCATGTACCCAAATTATATAGTCTAACCTGGGCACTAATGCTCTTTCTGACACAACCTGAGCCCGGACCTCCTGACCAACACCCAGAAAGCTGACCGCACACTGAACCCATCAGACCCGCCATGGCCTTAGGTCATGATCTCTTCCCTACATCAGTTTTCAGGCTTCAGAACCTAGACCTTATCTCCAATCCCTGCCCAGGGGTGAGTGTGATGCAGAAATCAGAACTCCTCCTTACCCATGGCAAGAAACCTTGTGGTTGGCATGTTGTCCAACGTTCAGTGTTGGAGAAGCCAGCATTCACCCTGAGGTCCCGCCCATTCTTGAGTGTGAAGAGGGCATAAACATGCATTGTGACCCTCAGCGTGAGTCCTGCACTCTAGTATGTCCTCTTAGTGACTGGACCATTAGATGTCATAATGGGCTTGACATGTCCCTAGGCCCCAATTTTTAACCAGATTTCTGGTTGTCCAGTCGCCCCTCCCCAGGGCTCTACACTGGAATCCCTCATTTGGTGGGACACCTGATGTTGAAAAACAAAACAAAACAAAACAACAACAACAAATAAACGGACTTCTTCCATCCCAAACTCTTTGGACGGGGCCACACCTCCAGAGAGTAAGACTCGTCCATTTCCCATTAAGTCACCCGGAAATTTCATGAACAATAGTGACACGATATCCAGAAACAAAAACTTGAGCAAGAGCCTCACACTTGCCCTTTTTTCCTATCCCGAAGAGTTCTCCTCATGGTCTGTAGATCAGTCCTGCCATACCTATGACCCGAAACAGAAGCCGAGTTTGTGTTTTCAGACAACGGTCTAAACAGCCCTTGCCTACACACCCTACAGGCTCAGGCCCCTGGAGCCAAACCTGAGGACTTTACTTGCCCTCTCCAAGGGATTTCTGTATGCCCATTGCAATGGCCACAACCCTAGTAATAGGATCAACCTGCAAAGTCCCTGAGGCCATCTCAATAGTGGTGGCTTCCCAGAACAAACAGGGGCAATCTGAGCCCATCTGAGCACCTACCTGCCCTCAGACCCATAGACTGATGTCCCCAGAAGTAAAAAGGAACGAACAGGCCCCTAGGCACTAATCGGATCCATTGCTTTGGTTTCCAGGCATCTCTCCTCAGAGGCCTGGATTTCAATACCAGAATATGGCTGTTTCTTGACTCACCCATCAGAACAAATCCCATGTACACATGGGAAACTTGACGTTGGAGCTGTGTCAAAGCCTCTGTTTAGGAGAACCCTTCAGGGCCCCAGTGCCAACCGCTTCTTTCCAAGGTCTCCATAGACAACAAAACAACATTAGGACACATCCACGGAGAGAGTCCATTTCAGCTCAGCCTCCTCG